>NC_081533.1:6577999-6914249 GCF_030273125.1 Centropristis striata | reverse complement strand
TGGACTACTGTAACGCCCTCTACACCGGCATGGATCAATTGCAGCTTCGCCGCCTGCAGTTGGTCCAAAACTCAGCCGCCAGACTCCTCACCTGCACTAAAAAACATGATCACATCACCCCGGTCCTCGCATCACTCCACTGGCTCCCCATCCGTCACCGCATCAACTATAAACTACTTCTAACTGTCTACAAATCCCTCCATGGTCTGGCCCCTACATACCTGTCTGACCTTCTGCACCACCACACCCCCTCCAGAGCTCTACGGTCAGCTGACCAGCTGCTGTTGGAGGTGCCCAGGTCCAGACTAAAGACAAGGGGCGACAGGGCCTTCTCAATAGCAGCCCCCAGACTCTGGAACTGCCTCCCCCTCCACATCCGTGCAGCGCAGTCCCTAAATGTCTTTAAGTCTCACTTAAAAACCCACCTCTTTTCTCTTGCCTACAATTAAAGTTGTTTGGTTGCTGTTTTGTTTTGTTTTGTTTTGTTTAGTTTTAGTCTCTTTTTTACCTTTGTCAATTCTGTATTTTATTGCACTTTTTGCACTTTTATGTGAAGCACTTTGGTGCGGCTCAGCCGTCTGTAAATGCGCTATATAAATAAATTTGACTTGACTTGACTTGACTTAAAAATTGATGTCTGTCAATCCCATGGTTCTGTATGAGGTCCTTAAAATCTATAAACTGATTATTGTTAAAAAGGCGGAGATGTGTGATACCTTTTTGTGCCCATGTGTTACAGTGAAGAGGATTGTTGTGGAGTTGAAAGTCAGGGTTGTGCCATATTGGTGTGTATTTACATGGTGCTGGAGTGGAATTGAAGATCTTAATGACTTTCCACCAGGCTGTCAGAGTAGTGGAGATTACTGTGTTTTTGAAGCAGGGATGTCGTTTGATGGTTGTATTTAGGAAAGGTAGATCTGAGAGTGAGATGTTTTGGCAATAGTGTTGTTCTAGGTCTGACCATGAGGTATTGTGGTTGGTTTGGTGGATCCATTTTGCTATGTATTGTGTTTGATTTGCGAGGTAGTAATGGTAAAAGTTTGGTGCATCAAGTCTGCCTTGGGATTTGCTTTTTTGTAAAGTAGATAGTTTAATTTTTGCTTTTTTATTTTTCCAGTAGAAATGAGTAATGATAGAGTCAATAGATTTAAACCAACTATCTGTAGGGATGGTGGGTATCATTGAGAAAAAGTAATTGATGTGGGGGAGTATTTTCATTTTGACTGTGGCTATTCATCCTAATAGAGATAATGGTAGATTCATCCAGCGCTGGAGATCGTCTTCTATTGTTTTTAATAATGGATTGTAGTTGAGATGGAACAACTCTGACAGCCTGGTGGAAAAGTCAATACCTAAATATCTAATATTCCCAGTGTGAAGTGGAAGTGAGAAGTTCTGTCCTGCAGAATCCCAAGCATCTTCTGAGAGTGGTAGTATAGTGGACTTGTTCCAGTTTATTGTATAGTTGGAGATTTTGGAAAATATGTTGATGAGATTGAAGGTTTCTGTTAGTGACGGTAGTGGGTCCTGTAGATACATTAAAACATCGTCTGCGTAGAGGCTTATTTTGTGCTGGTGGTTTGTGGTGTCAACTCCTTTGATGATTTTGTTATGACGTCTAGCGGCAGCAAGTGGTTCTATAAAAATAGCGAATAAAAGATGGAGAGAGTGGACATCCTTGTCTGGTGCCCCGGTGAAGTGTGAATATAATTTACTCTAAAAAGATTGAAAGATCTTATTTATTTCTTGTGGGTTTTGGGTAGTGTCACCTGTTGAGTTTTTTATAGTTGAGATTACTGCTTTCTCTTTTTTACATCGTAGTTGGCTCGCTAAATATTTGCTTGTTTTTTTGTTATTTTCCACGTTGTCGTATTTGAGTTGTATCAAAAATTGTGTTTTTTTATTCAAAATTTCATCTAACTGAAGTTTGTGTGTTGTAGATCCTTTTTTATTTGTTCGTTGGGGTTGTTTGAATAGATATCTGTGAGTTGTTTCATTTTTTGTTCCAGATGTTTTTCTAGTTCCTCTTCCTTTTTTTTTTTTGTTGAGTACAATATTATTTCTCCTCTAATTACTGCCTTACTGGTTTCCCATAGTACTGAAGATGAAATTTCTGGGGAGTCGTTCAATTCAAGGAAGGATGCCCACTCTCTCTGTATAAAAGCAATGAAATCAGAGTCTTTGAGTAATGATGTGTTGAAACGCCAGCAGGGAGAGTATTTTACAGCTGATTCAAGTTTTATGGAGAGGGATACTGGAGCGTGGTCACTAATTATGATTGGATGTATGATGGTTTCAGATACCATACTAAGAAATGTGTTACTAATCAGAAAGAAGTCTAAGCGAGAGAATGATTGATGTAGTGGAGAAAGGTAAGTGTATTCTCTTGATGATGGGTTGCTCAATCTCCAACTGTTGCCAAGACCAAAATCTATCATGTATTGTTTTAATAGTTCAGTAGAGTGCCAGGATCGTAAATTGCCTGCGGTGCTTGATCAATCGATTGTGGGGTTAATTACTGTATTGAAATCGCCACCGATTATGATGTCTGTATATTCTTGTAATGTAGAGAAAAATGTGTTGGCAATTGTAAATTTTTTGTTGTAGATGGATGCAGTAATTATGATGTATCGTCCTTCTGGATCGGTTATTGTGGAGTGGTGGATTAGAGGGATTCTTTTATTTACTGAAATAGAGACACCTCTATGTCTACTATTGTATGTGGCTGAGAATACTTGATTAAATTGTTGAGATTTTAGGGTGTGATTCTGAGTTAGATAGATGATGTAGGTGAAGCCTTAATTTGACGCTCGTACCACTCTTCCCCGTGTCCACATCCAATAAATCCACAGAGACCAGCCGGTAAACTTGAATGTTTACTCAGAAAAATGCAGGAAAAAAACAAAATATAAAATGTCACAAAATGAAAATAAAAATCGCGTCCTATACACGAAATTACAAAAGTAGTGGAGAGAGAGAGGTCAAAAAACTATAGGGCTCCACTCCCCGCCTGTCCTGACTGTCCACAAATCACATTACCTACCAAATTACCATTACCAAACACTCCGCGAGAGTGACATATTAAAGGTACAGTCTTCACAAAACAAAAATATATCTATCCACCTATATTGTAAATATCAAAACATGTACATATTGTAAATATTATTATTATTATTTTTTATGAACTTCAATTACTCTGTTAACAACAAAAAATTGCATTTAGGCTCCTACATTACCGGCCCCTAATTGTTATCAATCTCTTTGAAACAATTACTCAAAATTTCAACTCAAAAAAGGAGCCTACATGCTTATGTAGTTAAACTGGGAATATCTATAAAGATTTTCTCCTTCTTCACCTCAAAGCAAATGAGGTCTTGGCTTCTATCCAGCTCAGTTTAATTGTCCTCAGTTTCTTGAAGAAGACATAACTTTGTTATTGGGCGACAAAGGACATTGGTCTTGGTCTTCACCTTAACCTGACGAACAAACCCTCTGCTGTCAGGAAAAGTCTCCATGATCTTTCCTAGCGGCCATGAATTCCTGGGTGACGTGTCGTCCACAATCAGCACTATATCACCAACATGGAAGTTTCTTCCAGGTGCAGACCATCTTTGACGTTCTTGAAGCTGTGTGAGGTACTCTCTGCACCAACGCTTCCAGAAGATGTCCGCAAGGTACTGAACCTGTCTCCATCTGCGGTTAGCGTACTGGTCGTCCTTGTTAAACACCCCCGGTGGTAACTCAGGCTTAGTTTTGAGCAGCACCAAGTGGTTGGGCGTTAAGGCCTCTAAATCATTGAAGTCTGAAGAAGCCTTCGTGATGGGCCTGCTGTTTATGACAGCCTCTGCTTCACACAGTAGGGTATGAAGACCCTCTTCATCCAGAAGTTGTTCCTTTACTGTGATGTTCAGAATCTTTCTCACTGATCGGATAAGTCGCTCCCAACTTCCTCCATGGTGAGAACCTGCTGGGGGGTTGAAGTGCCAATGGACACCCCTTTGTTGCAGATGTTTGGCGATCTTGCTAGTGTTCCATTCTTTTATTGACTTCTTCAACTCACTGTCAGCTGAACGAAAATTTGTTCCATTATCAGAGTACATCTCCTTGACTTGTCCTCTTCTGGCAAGAAATCTTCTGATTGTGTTGAGGCACGCATCCGTGTCAAGAGAAGATGCAACTTCCAAGTGAACGGCTCGTATGGCTAGACATGTAAAAATGACACCATACCTCTTGATTTGTCCTCTTCCTCTTTTCACCATGAATGGGCCGAAGTAGTCGACGCCAACTCTTGTGAATGGAGGATCATCAGGCAAGACCCTACATTTCGGCAAATCCGCCATGAGCTGCTTGCCAGTTGTTCCATGCAGTCTTTTACAGACAACACACCTGGACAAGAACTTCCTGATGGCTCCCTTTGCTCCAGGGATCCAAAATCTCTGACGCAGTTGGGCCAACATGTGGTTCCTTCCAGCGTGGGCTGTAATCTCATGAATGCTTCTCAGTACAAGCTCTGTGATGTGTGAGTCCTTTGGCAAGATGGCTGGCTGTTTGGCATCATCCGGCATTGAGGCTCGGCTCAACCTTCCTCCAACTCTCATCACTCCGTCTTGCCACACTGGATTCAATTTATAGAGTGAGCTACTTTTCTTCACCTTTCGATGCTCCATTAACATTGCCAAGTCCTCTGTGAATCTTTGTTTCTGACAGTACTTGACGATTTGTGTTTCTGCTTCTTTCAAATCTTCACAAGTCAAATCTGTTCCTTTGAAAGCTTTCTTGTACTGGTCCATTCTGCTTTCTTCATCCTGTGTCCTTGTTTCCTTTCTCTTTGCTCTCAGTTCCTTCAACAAATCTTTTAATCTCAGAAACCAGGCAACAGCACGCTTCAACTTTATCCAAGTTGAGTAGTGAGTCATCAACTGGTCCATTGAGTCTTTGGTATCTGCCGCCTGAATGGAGTGCACTTGAACCACTCTTTTGACCTCCGGGTCGTCAACGTCCAGCATTCCAGGATCTGGATTCTTAGGCCACTGGTCTTGTGTACAGAGCAAGAACTCCGGTCCTGAGAGCCAACTTTCACATTTCAAGAAAGCCTCAACAGTTTGTCCTCTCGAGACCTGATCAGCAGGATTCAGAGCGGTGTTGACGCACCTCCACTGAGAAGTCTGAGAGTGCTCCAGGATAGCTGAAGTTCTATTAGCAACAAAAGTCATGAATCTGGTGCTCTCACTGTTCAAGTACTTAAGCACATCTGTCCAGAATATTGACTCCTGAAGTTCCAGTTCAAGCTCTTTTTTCAGGAGCTTGTCCATCTTGACTGCAACTGTGGCAGCAGTCAACTCCATTCTTGGTATGGTTGGAGATTTCAAAGGTGCAACCCTTGCCTTTGCCATCATCAGCGAGGATTGCGCTTCGCCGGTTTCACTTCGTAACAGCAAGTAGCTTGTAGTTCTGTAAGCATCTTCACTCGCGTCAGCGAAGTGGTGCAACTGTGCGAAGGCTGGTGTACCAAACTGCTTTGTCTTGATGCATCTGTGGACTCCAAAATTCTCAAGTTGTTGCAGACCTGAGACCCAATTCTTCCAGCTCTTAATGACACCAACTGGCAGATCTTCATCCCAGCCGTACTTCCGCCGACATAAATCTTGAAGAATTCTTTTGGCAGGCAGTACTACTGGAGCGAGAAAGCCCAAGGGATCGAAGATTGAACTGACGAGGGAAAGCAGTCCTCTTCTGGTGTGTGGTCTATCTTTGAGGTTGATCTTGAACTTGAACTGATCAGATTCTGCACACCACTGTATTCCTAATGCCCTCTCCATCGGCAAATTGTCTTCGTCCAAATCCAGATCTTGAAAACCTTGTGCTCTTTCCTCTTCTGGGATTGAGTTGAGCAACTTCCTGCTATTGCTCGACCACTTTGTCAGGCGAAATCCACCTTTTGCCAACATGGTCCTCAAGTCAGCACAAAGGGTGATTGCTGTGTCTTCATCTGTAGTTGACGCAAGGCAGTCATCTACATAAAAGTTTTTCTTGACCATTTTGGCAAGTTCTTGACCAAACTCATCCTCAAAGTCTGTTGCACATTTCTGCAGTGCGAAGGTTGCCACACTTGGTGATGACGTTGCACCAAAAATGTGGACCAACATTTTGTGTTCTACGAGCTCCAGCTCATGGTTCCCATCAGGCCACCAAAGAAATCTGAAGAGATCTGTGTCCTCAGTGTTGACTCTGACCTGGTGGAACATGGCCTCCACGTCAGCCATTACCGCCACAGTCTCTTGTCGAAACCTCACAAGGACCCCGATGAGCGAGCTTGTTAAGTCAGGTCCCTGTAACAGCTGCTGGTTCAATGAAGTTCCTTGAAAACTTGCCCCGCAGTCAAAGACCACGCGCAGGTTTTGTTTAACTGGATGTCTGACACCGTGGTGAGGCAAATACCATGTTCGTCCTTCTGTAGGCTCACATTCAGTACTGTTGAGCTTCACAGCATAACCTTTCTTGATGAGGTTCTCCATGAATGTGACATACTCTGAGAAAAACTTGACATCTCTAGAGAATCTTCTTCGCAAATTCAATGCACGTTGCTCTGCAACTGACCTGTTGTTCGGCATCTTCAGTGACTTGTTTCTCACTGGAAGGCATACGCTGTAATGTCCATTCACGATCTGTGAAGATTGAGACACCATGCTCAGGAACTGATGATCATCTTTGGACATTTCGATGTCCTCATCTTGTCCAGCATCGGGAAAGTCCTGCTTGAACTGCAGTTGCCAAAGCTCCTCTAGCTTTGCTACTGAGATCCGGTTTGCAGTTACTTCCACCCGTTTGCCTGATTCCTTTACATCGCTTCCACCCCTGAGTGGTCCATTAACTGTCCAACCTAGTAGTGTTCTCACGGCGTATGGTCCACCATTGTGGCTGTTGATGACTTGAAGTGGTTCCATAGCCTTGGGAACGTTAGCTCCTATAAGCAATCCAATCTCTGCTTTGATGGTGGGAAGCTTCACATCCTTGAGGTGAGGCCAACATTTAATATCCTCTTGGCAGGGAATATCATCCTTTGTTACAGGAATGGTGTTCTGTGAATATGCCTCTGAAAGCTCAATAAACTGGTCGCCGTCCAGGCTACTGATTTCCAGTCCTTTCACAACACAAGTGTTAACAACAGCTTCGTTACCCATAGTTCGTAACACGATGCTTGTATTGTGTCCATTCATGCTGAGTTGCTTCATTAGTGACTCTGTGACAAAGGTAGCTGAGCTTCCTGGGTCCAGAAAAGCGTATGTTGTCACTGTCTTGGTTCCCTTTTGTGCCTTGACACATACTGGAACAATTGAAAGCACACAATCTTCCCTACCGGCCCCTGTTACACCAACAGTTTCCATGGTTTGTACTAGGGCACTGGATATGGATTGTCGTTCACAACTTTCCTGTGTTGTTTCATCTTGTGAGTCCTTAAAGTTCATGTGTAGCAATGTAGGATATAGCCGAGAACATTCTTGACATTGCAGTTTCTCTTTGCAACTGCTACTCATGTGACCATGTTTCAAACATGCAAAACACAGACCTTTGCTTCTCAGAAATTCAATCTTTTCCTTGTGTAGCTTGCTCTTGAGTTTTCTGCAGACGATGAGGCTGTGTTGCTCTCCTTTGCAAAAAACACAAGGTTTGCCATGTGCGTCCACTGCTTGTGTGTTCAATGTTGCATGTTTGTCGTTTCCTATTTTGATTTTGTCTTTGGTTCCAGATGAAACAACTGATGTAGTGAACACCTTCTTTGATTTGAGTGTATCAACGTATTGGGTTTTGGCCCTTGGTCTGAAAGGCTCTCTTGTGACAGTTTCGTTGATGTTACCATAGAGTGGGTGTAATAGGAACTTCACTTGATGGTTGACGAAGTTAACAAAGTCCTTAAATTTCACTCTTTTCTTTGTTCTTTCTTGTTGATCACAAGCAGATTTTCTCCAGGTTTCTTTGAGCTTGTATGGAAGCTTGTATGGAAGCTTGTTAGCCAGCGCCTTTATGTTAGCTGTGTTGTCCAAGTCTTCCATGTAGATAATATCCGTCATGGCGTTAGAGCAACCTGTGAGGAATAATGCGAAGGACTGAAGCGCAGCGCCATCTTCTGACTTGATTGTCTGCCAATCCAAGGCTTCCTTGATGTAAGCTTCTGCTATCTTGTAGTCATCACCGAAAAACTCCTTTAGCATTTGTTTTGCTTTAGTGTAACCTGCTGAAGGTTCCATGTGGATGCAGCTTTTGACCAAATCATGTGGCTGTCCATTTGTGTACTGTAGCAAAAACTGTAGACGATCACGATCGTCATCCGTGCGGCTTTCGATTCCATGTTCCACAGACCTGATGAAGGATTTATATTCCAGTAGATCTCCTTTAAATATTTGGATAGAGAGATCAGGAAGTAGAGATGCCTTATGATTCTTCACGAGGTACTCTGTGACGTTGGCTTGTTGAGAGATAGCTTTGCATAGACTATCCAACACTGGTCCGTTGTTCATTTCCACATTTGATGCAGGTAAAACTCCTTGTGAGCACTGAGCCTCATTTTGGGTGCAGGTGAGGTGTGCTGTGGTGGTGGTTGAAACCTAGTTTTCACTTCTGTGTCACCAACCTGATCATCCACTTCGGTAATGTCAATGTTAGATTGTTCATATTCATATTTGTGCAAAACTTCCAATTTTGCATCTGACTCAGCAAGAGCTGTTTGCACTGCATGCATTTCCTTTTTAGCCTCAAACTCAACCTCTCTCCGTATTTTCTCTGCATGCCACTCAGCTTCTTCCCTTTCTAAGGCCAACTTCTCCTTTAAAGCAGCAGCCTTTGCCATTAAAGATGCCCGCTCCATCTCTGCCTTCATTCTGACTGAGGAGGATGATGATGACATGCTTCCACATCGTGATCCAGGTCTTTTTGGACGTTTAGTGGTTGTTTTGGATGATGTAGACCTACTTTCTGCAAACAATCCACTAATATCTAGCTCTTCAGCCTGCTCAGTTCTTTTCATGACCCCTTTCATCCATTCTTCACATTTCCAGAAGAAGTCATTCATTGCTTTATTTTTAGGATCAAACCAGCTGCTTTGATCCACCACAAATTCTTCCTCTGTTGCAAAACATTGCAAACTTGAGTTTAAGTCAGAAAATTCCTGTTGCAAACTGCTGAAATCCACACGCAGTTTGTCCTTGACAATGTTCACATTTGCATCATCTTCCATTAATTGTTCTATTTGCTTTACCATTGTAGTAAGTTGAGATAGCTTGTACCTGCGTGCCTGCACTTGCCTGGCTTTCTGTTCTTCCACAGCTTTCTCTGTCATCCTTACTGTCCGTTTTTCACTGTTTTGTGTTTCCATAGTGATCGAAAATTCCACTCTTAGTCCAAACTGTGATGTCAGAGCGCACTTGAATGCACCGCAGACTTTCCTCTTCGTCGTTCGGCCGAACGACGTCCCCTGAACGTACTATCGACAAGTACACACGTGTAGCTGCCGTCCTCATGGGCTGGTTTGCTAACGATCGGTAATAAAGCACGGCAAGGCACGACTTACGGTTGATTGTTTCCACTTCTAAGGCGATCGTGAAGTCCGCGAAGTTTCCTTCCTTTGTAATCCACAGCGAGTCAGGCCGTTCCAGAGTCCATTGATCCGTGAGGAGCAAGTTTTTTGACTATAATGTAGGTGAAGCCTTAATTTGACGCTCGTACCACTCTTCCCCGTGTCCACATCCAATAAATCCACAGAGACCAGCCGGTAAACTTGAATGTTTACTCAGAAAAATGCAGGAAAAATACAAAATATAAAATGTCACAAAATGAAAATAAAAATCGCGTCCTATACACGAAATTACAAAAGTAGTGGAGAGAGAGAGGTCAAAAAACTATAGGGCTCCACTCCCCGCCTGTCCTGACTGACCACAAATCACATTACCTACCAAATTACCATTACCAAACACTCGCGAGAGTGACATATTAAAGGTACAGTCTTCACAAAACAGGGTGAGCAAGAGAGACGGAGTTCCTTTGTTATTTTACGGGGGGGGGGGGGGGGCGTGTAACAAGATTTTTATGTATGCATATTCGGTGAGGAGAGTTTGAGCATTTATGGTTAAATCTGTGTGTTATATGAGCCAGGGTGTGATGGAGGAGTCCCGGAATAATTGTCCTTCAATGTATAGTTTGTCCACAACCAGGGTGGCCCGTTCGCCCTTCTGCCTGCGCTTCTTGAGGATGGGGTACAGCACTTTGCGTCTGTCGGATATTTCCTTCAGGAATTGGTCATTCATGCCAAACATGGTTCCTTTCAGTTCCCTCCCTTTGCTTTTTACCAGTTATTTTTGTTGGAAATGAAAAACTTTGCAATGATGGGACGGGGACGTGATCCGGTGCGGGCTCCAAGGCGATGTATGCGGTGGAATGTAATTTTGTTGACGGAGTTTCAGAGCGGACTGCATGTAGTTGCGAACGAGCGTGTCGGGGTTATCAGTCTTGTTTCCGGGGATTCCTGAGAAAATGAGGTTGTTTGTTTGTTTGGTTCGATTGGTTTTAATTGTCAGTACCATATCATTTATAACTTCTGGATCTCCTTTAACTTAATACTAATCGTAATCAAGGATGAGGACTATTTCATCATACATGATGCATCACAGCTTTTTGCGTGCTGGTGGGGCCCCATGTTGTGCACAATGTGCCCTTTTAATTTTTTCGCCCCTGTCCTTCAAACAGTCTGAGTCCGCCACTGTTAAAAACACTTTCTGGCTCGAAATGTTTCTGAGACTGCTTTCTCAGGTCTGAGAAAAGTAGCCCTGTACATCTTGACCATGTCTGGCTCTACATACAACTGCGAGGCAGCGTTCTCTACAAGAAACTTTACAAATACCAAAAACATCCTCCCATGCTCACCAATGAGCACCTCCGTGTGTATGAGAATGGCCCAGATTCAACATCCAGGCAGGGCAAGCTAGAGCTCAGTTCTCTGAGTAAAGAGTGGGGGAGTGGGAAATAACAGCAAAACAAAGTGTCTGAAAGTATTTAAATGGATTCTGTTGTTAAGATATGTTGCAATTTATTATCTGTTGCAATTTATTATCTGAGATTCAATATCTGTAAAATTGGTTGAGACTGTTGAAACGAGATGTGAATCAGAAATGGGAAATTCCTGCTTTTGCTCCCTTTAATTGATTTTTCTGAAGTTAAGCACTTTATTTAGAGATGCACAGTTCACATTTAATATTTGTTCTTCTTTTGAAATGCAGCCCTATTCTTATTCACTTAATGATATGATCAGGGCTATGTTATGTGACAATACATATTGTCAAAACGTTTAAGAATCGTTCTGAGTTTATTTGATTTGTCAGACAGGTATTAATTATGGAGATGCTGAAACTACTGCTAGGCTACTTAAATTTATATCACACTTATTAGTTAGAGACATTATGATCTTCTGGACCTTTGTTTCAAGAAATTTTCTCTACCTGACTTCTTTTAAATTTAGTTGAATTCCCCTGTTTTAAATCTTGGAAGGGAGAAGTGTCAGAACTACAAAACCTCCCAGTGGGGTTCCTCAAGGATCAGTGCTAGGCCCCCTTCTCTTCTCAATCTACACTACCTCACTTGGTGCAATCATCCTCCATTATGGGTTCTTGTACCATTGCTAAGCGGATGATACCCAGCTGTAGGGCTGGGCGATAAATCGATATAAAAAATATATTGATATATTTTTTAATGTGAAACTAAATTAGACCATATCCCACATATCGACATAGTTCAAATTTAATATTTCTTTACATGTAAATGCTGCCCTTACCAAGGTTATAATAGTTTTGGATTTTTCATTAGTTTTAATTAATTAATTTTGTTGTCAATTTTTGTTTTCAAATTTAGTTCGTTTTAATTAGTTTTTTTATTTTTGGAAAATGCTTTGTATAAGCTTAGTTTTTTATTAGTTTTAGTGTTTATTAGTTTTTTTTTTGTAATGGGGTATTTGATTCAATAAGGTCACAATAAATGTTTCCTTTATTTCCTTTGTCTGATCCATCTCAGCCCCAATAACTAAAACAAATATATTCAATAGATTTCATATCAACCAAAAAGGTTTACGTATGAAAAAAGTTGACAAAGAAGAAAACAATATATAACGATATTTTCACTATAATTTTTAGTTAGTTTTGTTGTTTGTTTGATTTTTGAAAAAAGGTTCTCCTGTTGTTAAACAGTATTTATGTTCACTTAAATAAACGGTTTCAATAAAAATACTTGCGACATGTCATATTTGAATTTGACTGAACATTTGCTCTCACTTGGAGATAAAAATATCAGGATATATATTGTATATCGATATTCAGCCTAAATATATCGGGATATGACTTTTGGTCCATATCACCCAGCCCTACCCAGCTTTTCCTTTCCTTCCCATCAAACGACCCCACAGTCTCGGCTTGTATCTCTGTTTGCATTGTGGACATCTCCGCATGGATGACAGAACATCACCTCCAGCTTAACCTCTCAAAGATGGAGCTCCTCGTCATCCCACCCCATTCCAACGTATATCAGCCTATCAATCTTTAGATTGGATCCATGCATCTCGTCCCACCAGCTCTGCCGGGAACCTGGCTGCTGATGACCAACTGATCTTCGAGGTTCATGTGTCCTCAATTTCCAGATCTTGTCGATTCTCCCTGTACAGGAAGATCTGACCCTACCTGACCGAGCAATCCACACAACTCCTGGTTCAGGTCCTGGTGTTATCACATTTAGACTACTGCAACTCTCTACTGGCAGGTCTTCCTGCTGCACCACCAAGCCTCAGCAGATGATCCGTCTGGTCATCAACCAGCCATGACTTGTAGATTGTAGCTCTGCCTCACAGCCCAGTCCCACCTCCCTACAGAGGGCAGTGTGTGTGTGTGTGTGTGTGTGTGTGTGTGTGTGTGTGTGTGTGTGTGTGTGTGTGTGTGTACCTGCAGTGTGTGTATGTGTTGTACTGGTCCTGGTTCAGGTGTTGGTCAGAAGGGAAATCTGATTGGAGCAATCTCTCTGTTACCATGGTGAAGTGCTGGACACACACCAGACAGCCTGCAACACACACACGCACACACACAGACACACACAGACACACACAGACACAACCAACACACACACAACCAACACACACATTATTTTCAGGTGATCTTTGACCTCAGTGTGTGTGTGTGTGTGTGTGTGTGTGTGTGTGTGTGTGTGTGTGTTTGTGAGTGTGTGTGTGGATTTTAAGGTTCTTTTATTAGTTTTTAAATGTCTTAATGGTCTTGGGTCATCTTATCTATCTGATATGCTTTTATTATACCAACCATCGCAGGTTCTGAGGTCCTCTGGCACTGGCCTTTTAATTGTTCCCAGAGTTAAAACTAAAACGTACGGGGAGGCTGCATTATGGCCCATGCCTATGGAACAGTCTGTCAGAGGGCATCAGGACCGCAGAGACTACTGATGTTTTTAAAAGGAGGCTCAAGACTAACCTGTTTGGTCTAGCTTTTAACTGATTACTTTACTATTTATTTATTTATTCACCTATTTATTTATTTATTGATCTATTTATTTATTTAGTTACATTTAGACATTACATTTAGTCATTTAGCAGACGCTTTTATCCAAAGCAAAAAAAGCAAACAATCAAAGAAGATGCTACCTGAAGAGCTGGGTCTTCAGGAGTTTTTTAGAGGTAGAGAGGGACGCCCCTGCTCTGGTTGGAAGTTGTAGTGTGTTCCACCAGCAGGGAACAAGAAATGCAAAGTGTCTGGATTGCCTTGGACCAACGTGGGGCAGAGCCAGGCACCGTTCATTGGAAGAGCGCAACGGCCGTGAGGTTGCATATGTCTGAATCAGGGCGTTCAGGTAGGTTGGTGCATTACCGGAGACAACTTTGTAGGCCAGCATTAGAGATTTGAATTTGATACGGGCTGCAACTGGTAGCCAATGGAGCTCAATGACCAGCGGTGTAACATGTGAACTTTTTGGCTCATTGTAGACCAGACGCACCGCCGCATGGATCATCTGAAGGGGTTTTCCTGGCAGGCTGGCAGGCCTGTCAGGGCATTAGAGTAGTCAAGTTTCGAGATGACGACTGATTGCATCAAGAGTTGAGTGGCATGTTGAGTTAGGTTAGGTCTGATTTTTCTGATGTTGTAAAGTGCAAAGCGGCATGACTGGGTAACTGAGGCGACATGACTGGAAAAGGTTAGTTGGTCATCAATCATCACACCTTAGTTTCTCACCACCCTGGTGGGGGCAAGGCACAGGGAGTCAATTTTGATGTTGATGTCGTGGTGTATTGTAGGTTTAGCAGGGAGGACCAGCAGTTCAGTTTTTGAAAGGCTCAGCTGGAGGAGATGTGCCTTCATCCAAGTGGTTATGTCTGAGAGGCAGTCAGAGACCCATGCAGAGACCGATGGGTCATCAGGAGGAAATGACAGATAGAGCTCAGTGTCATCTGCATAGCAGTGATAGGAAAAGCCATGTGAGCGGATAACATGACCCAAAGAGGTGGTGTAGATAGCGTATAGCAGGGGTCCTAGCACTGAGCCCTGGGGAACCCCTGTGGAGAGGCAATGCAAAGTAGACAACTGTCCATGCCAGGATACACTGAATGAGCGTCCTTTCAGGTAGGAATCAAACCAGGCCAAAGCCAAGCCAGACATGCCCATTTTAGAGAGTAGAGAGGCTTCTGTCACAGACAACAGAGCAGTTTCAGTTGAGTGACCGCTTTTGAAACCAGAATGATTTGGATCACGAAGATTGTTCTGTAGGAGGAATTCTGAAAATTGCTTAGCGACCTCGATGCAGACACACTTGCTGATTATCTGAAAAGTAAACTTAACAGAGTGGTCACCTGTCAGAAAAAAGACAATGCACGTAGCAGGGTTGGCTCTTTTAAAGTGACTGCTGAATGTAACGATATTGGTGAAATGTACACTCCTGAGCTTTGGCCTGTAGGAGCTCTAATAAGGCGTTATTATGAGCCACGCAACGCGTGGATTATGTTGTGCGCCGTCCGAAAGGTAGGCAAATGTGCCCTCTGGTGTCAATCCGTCGGCATGAAAATGTCAATTTGGGTACTGTCTTACAACTGCTGTGGCCTGCGTCTGGGTCTTTGTGCTCGGCGTTCTGTGGTGGACAGTTTGCTTGCAGAATGTGACATTTTATGTTTGCAAGAGACTTTTATTGCTAAACATGATCTAGAGAAACTGAACACTCTTAATTGAAAACTTTCTTGGAGTGGGAGAGTCAATGACTGATCTTAGCAAGGCTATAGTCAGAGGCAGAATCCCAGGCGCGGTGGCTGTGCTCTGGGACAAAAAGCTTGATGCTGTGATAAAATCAATCAGGGTTGATGTTGACTGGTGTATTGGTATAAAATATACTCATAAATGTAATAATTTTATACTCCATATGAGTCTAGTGAGAATGAGGTTGAATATCTCAATAGACTGGCTTTTATTAATGCTTTTATCCAAGACAATAGCATCTGTAGTGTATATGTTGTTGGTGATATGAATGCTGATATCACTGACAGCAACTCACTATGCTAAACATCTGACCTGCTTCAGTGAAGATAATAACTTCACTCTATCAAGTAGAGTACTGTTGCCTGCAGACAGTTATACATACATAAGTGACACTACAGCTGGCAACAACAATGCTATCAGTGGTAATGTGAGTACTAAATTAGACTGGTCAACACTCTGAACAGGATTTTTTTTTGGCTTATTATACTAACACAGACCAATATCTAAGTAATGTTTATCTGCCCAGGGAAGCTATTCTGTGTAAGGATGTTAACTGTCAGATTGAGGAACACAAGAGTAACTTATGTGCCATGCATGATGATGTAGTGGCTGCTCTGTTTGAGGGTGGTAAACCTCTTAAAAAATACAGGAGGAACAGGGCCTATAATATTAGACCAGGATGGAATGAGCATGTAGCTCCATATCATACTGAAGCTCGGGAAGCTTACAAACTTTGGGCCCTGGCTGGGAGACCTAGGCAAGACCCTGGGCTTGAGAATAAAAAGCTTTCCAATGCTATTCGTTTTATATCTAGAAATGAGCAAGCCATAAGGGCTGACTCTATGGCCAGTATAATGATGAGCAACAATATCGCTGACTTTTGGAAGGAGGTGAGGTCCCTCAATAATTGTAAATCTTCCCTTCCTTGTACTGTTGAAGAAGAAGATAATGTTGCTGAGCTATGTAGACATCACTATAGCTCCCTCTTTAACAGTTTAAAACATGATCCATATGTTGAGGACTCTGCTATCAGTGATTAATCAATAAGTATACTGACACATGAGGTATATGATGCCATAAGGAAATGACCTAACAACAAAGCATGTGGTATGGACTCAATATCTGCAGAGCATCTGAAATATGCCAGTCTCAGGCTTGCTCCCCTCCTAGCAATCGACTTTACTGGTTTGATGATCCATGGCATATACCAGATTCAAAGTTATCCATTCTGTTTGTCCAAGTTATCAAGGACAAAGCTGGAAAAGTTGGTTGCCTGGATAATTATAGATCTATAGCATTGGCCAGTATCTTATCCAAGGTAATGGAAAGAATCCTCCTTGATAGAGTGAGTGGGTATATCTCTTCCCTGCCCTCTGCCAGAGGACAACTGCCCTAGTTGTTCATCTTATTGTTTTTGTATTTTCTTTCCTGTTGTATTTTAGTTTTTTAGTTTTTATCCTGTCTTGTTGTCTTTTAGTCTTTTAGTTTTTATCCTGTCCTGTTGTCTTTTAGTCTTATAGTTTTTATCCTGTCCTGTTGTCTTTTAGTCTTGTAGTTTTTATCCTGTCCTGTTGTCTTTTAGTCTTTTAGTTTTTATCCTGTCCTGTTGTCTTTTAGTCTTTTAGTTATTATCCTGTCCTGTTGTCTTATAGTTTTTATCCTGTCCTGTTGTCTTTTAGTCTTTTAGTTTTTATCCTGTCCTGTTGTCTTTTAGTCTTATAGTTTTTAGCTCCAGAGTTCCCTCATGAGGGCCTCCACACTGAGGGGTGTGTTCGGTCTGCCCATGGGGATGTCTTCTTGGAGATTCCCTGGGCTCGGGGGAGTGGGCGGCTCTGCACCATGTGTGGAGTCCGCCCCGGTCTACCCGGGTTGTGGTGGTCTCTGTGACGGTGTCCTCTATGGCTGTGGGCTCTGGCACCTCTCAGTGTGGATGCTCCCACAGGTTGCTTTTTCCTCATCTGGATCCTCAGTGCCTTGCCATGTCTCTACACTGTCAATTAATATGTGCTGTGTGGGAGTCTGAGTGTATGTTTGTGTGCATACCTGTCTATGTGCGTGTGTGTGCATGTATATGTATGTGTACATGCAGATGTGTGTGTGGGGATGGGAGGGGTGGGTTTGTCATTTTTATTGTCTGTTTTTAGTCATATTTTTTGTAAAGCACTTTGTGTTACATTTATATGTATGAAAAGCCCTATATAAATAAAGTTTGATTTGATTGGATTTGCGTGTGTGTGTGTTTGTACCTATCCAGGCTGTATTGGAGGACTCCCTCTGTCCTCCTCCTTTTTCTTCTCTGGTTTCCGTGACGACACAGTCGATGGCAGCCGTCCCGTCTCGGAGCTGCAGGGCGCCGCTCGCCACCGACGGCAGCTCCAGCACGCCAACCAGCAGCAGGGGACGTCGCCTGAGACAGGCTCCCGCCGCGGGGTCAGAAGCCAGCCTCCTGCAGCACCAGGACCGGCTCAGACCAGATCCATCGGAGGGCGGGGACACTGAGGACCATTCG
Source organism: Centropristis striata (assembly GCF_030273125.1). Classification (NCBI taxonomy): domain Eukaryota; kingdom Metazoa; phylum Chordata; class Actinopteri; order Perciformes; family Serranidae; genus Centropristis; species Centropristis striata. The sequence goes on along the minus strand of NC_081533.1, from coordinate 6,896,465 downwards.
GACTGCAGGGACGCCAGGAGCTCCGACACACTGAGGTACTGATGCACTGCAGGGTCTACTCGGTACTGTGGGGACACAGGGGACACAGCAAACACTGAGGACACAGAGGACTCTGAGGACACGGGACACAGAACACTGAGGACACAGAGGACACTGAGGAAACTGAGACACACAAGGGACACTGGGGACACTGAGGACACAGGGAACACACTAGTTGTCAGGTGGATCTACCTGTGTCAGAGGACAGGTGTGTGGTTCGTCCAACATCTCTGAGTAGATGTCCCTCCGTCTCCGTCCTCGTCCCTGTCCCAACACACACTCCATCAACTTCCAGGACAGAAGACACACACACTGCTGCTGCAACACACTGGGGACCAGACTGGAAACAGACAGACAGACAAACAGGAGGACAGACAGGTTTGTACAATGTTAATTACATTCCCCTGTCCAGGTGTGTGTTGTAATGCTACAGGTTAACAGCATACAAGTCTAACTATAAAAATGATTGAAAAGGATAAAAACAGCTAAAACAGAAGAAAAAGTATTTATATATACATACATATGCAATCTAAAAACCATCTGGACAGGAGGATCCAAAGGTTTTGCTAAAAAGGAAAATTTTCAGTCCTTTTTTAAAAGTATGGACTGTGGTGCCCTCAGGGTGTCAGGAGGAGCCCTGTCTGTCTCCTATGGTGCTGAGTCTGGTTCTGGGTGTGTGGAGGCCGTGTGAGTGGGTGCAGAGGGGGGATCGTGTTGTGTTTTGTGGGGTGAGTATGGTCTGAAATATGTGCCACCAGAAACTGAATTTGAATGATTTATATTTGAATTTGAATTGCTTAACTTGAATAATTGCATTAAAAACTGAATTTAAATCACAATTGGAATTTGTATTGGTAACACTTTACAATAACCATCATTTATAAATGGTAAAGAGACCATTTATAAATGGTAAACATATAGTTTATAAACGTTTAATCATCATTTATAAACAGCCTATAGACCATTCGTAAATGGTAGATAGACCATTTATAAATGGTAAACATATATTTTTTAAATGTTTAATCATCATTTATAAACAGCCTATAGACCATTTGTAAATGGTAAATAAGTCATTAATTATTGTTTAAACAGCATTTATTAATGGCAAATAGATAGTATATTAATGTGAGTTAATAGTTACTTTACCATTAACAAACATTTGTTAATGATTTTCAAATGATCCATATACCTTTAATGTTGTAAAACATTTATAGATTAAATATGTAGACCTATTTGTAGTACTTTCTAAATGCTAATAAATGGTTTATAAACCATCTATAAACATTACTTTGATGTTATTGTAAAGTTGCAAGTGATGTTTATAATAATAATTTAATGTTTAATAAGCTGTTTGTGAGCCATCAAGTAACATTTATTTGACTAATTTTATTGGTGATCTAAAACAGACTGATTATTTTGCAGTGATAAAAGAATAGGATCTGATCATCGTATTGAACAAATTTATGAACATTCAAGTCGAGTCAATAACATGCAACACTGTACCACAGAAACATGATGGTAGACAAGAATGGTGGGATTACAACACAAAAATGACAACTTAATTTTAAAATGAATTGATAGTACAATATTCAGGCACAATGCACTTTAAAATCAATGTTTTCATTGTCTACTACTCACCCCATATTTCTACAAATTAACAATACACAAAAAAACAATGCACAACATCACACACTCAGGAATGTCAATGTGTTGCCTTCTTGGCATCATTTATTTGTCCATTTGTATTGCTTTGCAATAATATCAATATCAATGGACCATTATAGTGTTTTTTACCCAGCCTTTCATTCCAATCAATCATAATCAGGTGATCTCTTAGTAGATCCTCGGTGTGATACCCTCGGAGTCTCCCGATGGTCCCCTTGTAGCTCCTCCAGGCCCTCTCAATGGGCCTCATTCATGAAACGTTAGTAGATTTGTGCGTAGATTTGCACATAAAAGCCTACGCTACTAAAAACCTACTCCGGATTCATGAACGCCGCGGGAAACTCAGATCTGATCGTAAACACGTGTGTATGATCATGAATGCCAATCCATCGTAAGGTGGCAGCGCGCTCCCGATAATCAGCAATTAGCATGAACCCCGCCCATGAATTGCTAATGACCACCATATAAGGAGGTGTGTAGAGGCATCCTGTCAACCTGTCAGTCATGGCACAAAGAAAAAAAGAACGAGAAAGAAAAAAGAATTTTTCCGAAGCGGAGATTGAAGTTATTTTGGGAGAAGTGGAGTCCAAAAAATAAATTTTATTTTCATCTGTTAGTAGTGGTGTGACAGGGACAGGCAAAGCGAAAGCGTGGGAGAGGTGACGGACGCAGTAAATGTGGTTTCTGTAGTGCAAAGAACTACGTCCGAGGTTAAACGTAAATGGTTTGACATTAAACTTGACGCAAAGAAACGCATTAGCGCACACAAAAAAAGTACATCTGCCACAGGAGGAGGACGCTCAGAGTCCAAATACCCCGTTGGTGCGCTCTACAACGGCCCGAGTAGCCGCGTGCGCCTCATTGTATGCTCCTGTGGTGTCTGCGGGCTGGTCAGTGGGGTCATAAGCCACGGCGTCAGTGGGTAACCCCTATCCCCTATGGATATAGAAAGGTAAGTCCATATATAACACACACATGTGATTATGCAGGCTATATTCTTACCAATGAGCCAGCCGTCTCTCACAGCTCCATCCTCCAAACGCGTGCCAACTGCGCAATTACGCAGGATGAATGCGTCATGCGTCCCACCGGGCCACCGTGCCACCGTGCCACAACGTTTAACAACACACACTTTGCGTCACAGATCAGTTGCACATTCACGGAATGAAAGTTTTTCCGGTTAATGTAAGCAAATGCATCACCGGATGGAGCCTTGATGCGTACGTGTGTGCAGTCTATGGCACCGATAACACCTGGCATGTTTGCAACTGCGCTGAACCCCTGCATTACTTCTGTCTGCCGTTGTGCGCCGTAAGGAAATTGGATATACTCTGGCATTAATTTAATGATACCTCTGAGAACTGCAGGCAGGATGCGTCAATTTACATAGATAATTCACAATTATGAGTTTAATCTGAATCTTAATCCCGCCAATTGCCAACTAATTTAACTAAATATGTTATATTTTTAATCGTTTGTCATGTTTCGTTGTCACATGTTTCAAAGGCATCTGCGTATTGTGTACATAACAGAACGCATTATGAATTAAAATTGTAATTTCCAACAGTGACGAGCATTATTTATATGCGTTCTTAAATTTACACAAGCACTACGTGTGGTCAGCAGCATGTGTAGATTTTGTTAGTAGCTACGAAAAGATCGGAGCTACTAAAATATTGATGAATGCGGAGATGCACGTAAATTTCCGTCTGCGAACGGTTTACACACAAATTCGTTCTGCTCACGTTTCATGAATGAGGCCCAATGTGTTGAGTGTGGCAGCCTGTGTCAGCATTGACATACTCCACACTGTGGTTGACAGTCATGCTTGTATCCAAATTGAGGCAGAGCCTGCCGGTAGGCCCGCCACTCATCAGTCAATATTGTGGATCCCATCTGAACATGGTGCAGACCCCGTCTTTCCTACAAGTGGAGAACAGACATTGTCTTCTGTCCTCTGTGCTTCACACCCAGAATTCCAAACACCCACTTTTTCTGTGTCCACCCACCAACCATTCTTCCACATCCGTACTGTCAAAATATTCAAATACAACATATATGTGAACATAGAACATATAAATGGTAGCTATTCACATGATGATATGTGACTAATATATGGTAATCATTTGACCATTAAAACATAACATTAAACTAATTTAATTTACTTAAATGATTATATAATCACTTAACTTTAAATACTTCAATGGTTATAATAATGGCTGTTTCAACTAACCTTCCTTTTGTGTCTGAAATGGCTTTCATCGATAACCACAAACTCTTTCCGCCCTCCCAGTCTCTGTCCTTTTCTTCTCTTCCTCCTCTCCATTGCCTCAATACAGACATTTCATTGCTTTTTGTGTTCTTGAACTCCCGGCAATGTCATCTGTCATCATGTCGATTTGTCTCAATCGTAAGCCTTGTGCTTGTGTGTTAAAATACATAAAATAATAATGTGGCCTTTTGCAGACAACATTTTTTTCTGTGTATTTCTTTAGAATATCCAATAGGTATTTTATACCTGTACAAGAATCTCATCCAGTTGAAAAGCCTCATCTTGGATTTGCTGAAGATAGACTGGTGCCAGATTTTATGATGATGCTTGATACTTGTGAGTACTTACTTACTTACTTACTGCCCTTTATGCCTAGTGGCATGTAGGGCAGCAACAAAGGATCTCCACTCCTGTCTGTTTTGGGCGAGCTTTTGGATAGAACTCCAGGTCTACTTCATGGCTTTCAGTTCTTTCTCCACTGTTCGACGCCAGGTCTCTTTGGGTCGTCCTCTCTTTCGAGTGCCTTCAGGTGTCCAGTGTAGAGCGGTTCTTGTAATGTAATTCTGTTCTTTTCGCATGATGTGTCCAACCCATCTCCACCGCCTTCTTGTAATAATGGTCTGTATACTTTCTTGGTTTGTCCGAGCAAGTAATTGCCGGTTGGAGATGGTGTTAGGCCAGAAGATATGTGAGATTATTCTGAGGTTTCTTGTGTGGAATGCAGAGATCTTGGAAAGGTCTTTCTCCGTCATCCTCCAGCATTCAGAGCTGTATAATAAGGTGGAGAGAACACAGCTCTGGTATAACTTGAGTTTGGTGTTGATGCTGTACTTCGTGGACTTCCACACATTGTTCATGATTCTGAATGTGTTTCTTGCCTTGTTGAGACGGCTTTTGAGGTCATTGCCTGTTCATATCTTAAAGTGCTTCCCAGATATGAAAACTCTTCTGTTGCGGGTATATTTATTCCATTTATTTGTATAGGTGGAGGGTTTTGTGCGTTTAAGGTCATCACCTCTGTTTTCTTCAGGCTTATGTTCAGTCCTATTTGTTGTGCAAATCTGTTGACACGGGATGTTTTTTTTGCATAAGTTGTTGTGTATGGGAAACCAGTGCCAAGTCGTCTGCAAAGTCTAGGTCTTCAAGAGTTGTAAATAGTGTCCATTTGATGCCTCTAGGTTGATCTTCAGTTGTTCTTCGCATCACCCAGTCTATGGCGATATTGAAGAGTAATGCGGACATCACGCATCCTTGCCTCACTCCAGTCTTCACTTCAAAAGTGTGGTTGCTGTTTCCTACTTGGCATGTGAAGTTGATGTAAAAACCCTTTATGACGAGGATGATTTCTCGTGGAATCCCATACAAACGTAGAATGCGCCATAAACTGTCCCTGTGGATGCTGTCAAATGCTTTCTCGAAGTCTACAAAATTGATATACAGCTGTCTTTGCCATTCTGTGCACTGCTCTATGATGTTGCGCAGAGTGAAAATTTGGTCGGCACACCCTCTTCCTTTCCGAAACCCTGCTTGTTCTCTTCTGAGCTGCTTGTCTATTGCATCTGAAATTCTTTGTATGATGACTTTTGATAGTATTTTACTTGGAATTGACAAAAGGGTAATTCCACGCCAGTTGTCGCAGCTTTTTAGGGAACCTTTCTTGGGGATCTTTACGATTACACCCTTTGACCAATCGTTTGGTATCGTTTTCCCCTCCCATATGGATGTGAAGAGTGGTTTGAGCAGTTTTGCAGAAAGTTCTGGATGTACTTTGAGTAGTTCTGCATTCAGGTTGTCATGCCCGGGAGCTTTTCCATTTTTGAGTGATTTGATGGCTGAAACTATTTCTTTCTCTTCTGGTGGTGCAGTGTTAACATCTAGGACAGTCTCAGGTTCCTGTATCTCTGCTTCTGCTGTTGGTGGGGGTCTGTTTAGGACCTCGCTGAAGTGTTCGGCCGACCTTGCATCTACTTCTGCCTCTGATGTAAGAGTTCGCCCTTGTTTGTCACTGATTGGTGTATCGGTAGCTCTATGGTGCCTACCGCAGACTATTCTGGTGATTATGCAGACCTTACCTTGCTCTCCCTTGTTTGCTGCTTCTTCTGCCTGATCTGCAAGACTGTTTATATAATTTCTCTGGTTTTCTCTTGCCATCCTCTTAACTGTTCTGTCGGTTTCCCTATATTGTAGCTCTTAAATCCTTTCTGACTTGGCTTCCATTAATTTCTTTTTAAGGGCTCTCCTATCTGCTATGACTTTCCAGGTGTCTGCTGTAATCCACTCTTTTCTGTTCCTTTGTTTTATTCCCAGGCAGACTTCACTGCTATTGGAGTAAGCCGTTTTGATCTGTTCCCATTTCATGTTGGCATCATCGGGTCCTATTTGCGTGTTGTCACTTATGTCAGCCAGAGCTTGGAATCTGTTTTTCAGCTGTAGTATGAAAGCGGTCTTTACTTTGGGGTCATGTCATTTCTCCACGTCAAAATGTTGCTGTCCTGTTATCTTCTTCCCAGCTCTCCTTAATTTTAGCTTAAGCTGCTGTGACTAGGTGATGGTCGCTGCCGACATCAGCTCCTCTCCTGACTCTAACGTCCAAGAGTGATCGTCTCCAGGTGCCGTTGATCATTAGGTGGTCTATCTGGTTCCTGTCTCTTCCATTGGGGGAACACCAGGTGAGTTTGTGGATGTCGCAATGTGGGAATAGGGTACCTCCGAAGACAAGGTTGTAAGTGGTACATAACTCTAACAGTCTGTCTCCATTTTCATTCATGATGCCACAGCCCTCCCTCCCCATGGCCCTGTCGTAGTTTTTGTTATTGCTGCCTACTTTTGCATTTAAATCGCCCATTATTATCTTCATATCATGTTGTGGACTTTCTTCTAATTCTGCTTGAAGCTGATCGTAGAATGTGTCCTTGGTTATTTCATCACTGTCATTGGTTGGTGCACAGCATTGGATGATTGTGATGTTAATGTGTTTCCCCCACAATCTGACTTTAATGAGTCTGCTGTTTACAGGTTTCCATTCCATCAGACATTTCTCCATTCCTTTTTTAAGGATGATGGCTACCCCTTCATGATGTTGGTTGTCATCCCTTCCGGAGTACAGAACGGTCTCTCCTGTGTTGGTTTTGTGTCTGCCTGTTCCAGTCCACCTACTCTCACTTATTCCGAGAATATGCAGGTTGTAATTTCTCATTTCTGCTGTTACTTGAGCGAGTTTACTTGTTTGGTACAAGGTTCGCACATTCCAGAATCCAATCCTGGTTGAGGGCATCCACCTTCTTGTCAGTAGCTTCCTTACCGCTTTCACTACTGACATTCATTCTATTATCTTTCCATAACTCTGGAGGCCCATTGTGCATGGTAGTGTTTTTTTCCTTTGTTGCTGTTTCCGTAACAATATTTTTTCTATGGGACTGGGTTGTTAGCCCTGTGCCCAACCCCCAATCTGGAGGACCAGTGGATTGCACTTTGTCAGACCTCTATCCCTCGACCTGACCGACTTGGGTGACCCTCCCAGGAGCCTAAGCTCCTGTCGGTATAGCTCTTGGGGTCATTGAGGCACTCAAGCCCCCGGACCACAACAAGGTGGCAATCCTTCCGGGGGCTACTTGTGAGTGACTCATTGAAATTCAAAGATCTAGGTTCAAGCCCTTTCAAAGAAATTGTTTCAATGTGATGAAAATCTAAAAATGAACTGTTTCGAAGGATTAACAAAAGATGTACATAGATAGAACAATAAATAGTAAAACTTTTTTTTTTAACAGATAAGGCAGTAAATACATTAAGAATAAATAAATAAACTAATTACTTAATAATGTGATGTAATATGGTGCAGATTAAGTAAATTCAAGAGAGATTGGGTCACTTTACTTACCATTTATAGAAATCTCCACAACTGCAGTCCTTCATTTGATTCATTCACATGTTTTCTTTTAGCCTTCAATTAACTCCCTCAGTTCAGTGACTAAACCCATCAAAAGTGAGCCATGAGGTCACAGGCCAAAGGCGTTTGGGTGTAGTCGGAGGTGGGAAACACGTCCATTTCAGACCTGGACGCGTTCGAGTAACAAAGTCGGAGGTTGAGATCATTAAAATTCATAAAAAGTCATAAAATGTATATTTTCTTAACAATGTGTGTGATGTCATGGAGAAATTATGTCGTACGAATAACTTGGGGTTGAGAAAAACATACCGGCTGTTATTTTATTTTTCCATCTCTGAGGACGGAATTTGCCACCTCCGAGGTACACTTGAACGCAGCATCACACTTTATCTTCAGATTCAGGCCAATTCGGACCTGTCTCTTGCCAACAACACCCTCCTGACATGTGCATGCAACTTGACTGTTTTTTTCAGTATCATTTTGTTTCACCATGCCCGAAGGACCTTGCAACAGATCTGGAAAAGGCTTAAAAGAAGACATGTTGGCGACACTGCCGTTGTGGAAAGGAAAAACGCAGCCAACAGCACCCGACGTTAGCATCATGGAGAACGACAGTAGCAATGATGGTGACTGCAAGAATTTGAGTGAAACTAACGCTATCCAAAATGATGAAGATGATTTTTTTAAATTTATATTTCCAGTGATACCCTTGATGCTGACAGGGGGGACAAATCTCAGACTGTCAGTAAGTTAGCTAATATTGATCTGTTATAAAGGGAGAGGGGGGGTCTGTAGACGCAATCACCACCACACAGGAATAGAAGCCCATAGCTGATGATTAAGACGGATTTCATTGTGTAAGTATAGTATAGCTAACTGTATCCCACATCGGACATCATTCGGCGCTTAGATCCCTGATCAGACACATCTGTAATGCCGCACCTTGCAGTGTTTCACGGTCATTTCAAATAAGATCGCCACTAGCAGTGTAGGAATAATTGGTTTATACATTTTTAACAATCTACCTGTGAAATTTCATTAAGAGATTTACATGTCTATTTACAATACTAAAGTAACTGATGAGAGAAAGCAGTAAGAACGCTTGGGCGACACTCAGGTGACGATCTTAAAAGTACATCTGTATTTTAACTGTACTGAATTTTATTATGAAGGACAGGAGTACGGTCCGGGTGTGTTGATAACGATGGTTGCTAACGGCGATATTTATGTGGCTTACCCAGAAAACATCCAATTCCCCCTGAAAAACTCAGCAGCCCCCATTTTTTTACAGTGAGGAGATGAAAGTGTACAATTTAGGATATAGTTAGCTCATGGCTAATTCACCGGCGTTAGCGTCCTTTTGCCGACTCTGGTAAACCCGAGCCTAACGCACACGGTTAAAACAATATAAGGTTCGAAAAATAATAAGTTAGACGTTAGTTTCACACCATTTAATTAATTGGAAGCATAACATGATCATTTATATTAGTAGTTAATGTGAAATTTTGATAGAATCTTAGCCTAACGGTGTCCGATTTGGGATACAGTTATGTGCTGTGTTATTAAACTTATTTTTTTCTTTATTACTCATTCCAGGGTTTCACATAGAAAAGTTGTTAGGCCTGGTAGTATAATACATATTCTCCAATTAGAGCTCTGTAATATGAATATGTTTTAACACACAAAATTAAAGAATTGGAAATTGAATTGTGTCTTCAGAATTTGAATACGTATAGAATCTATGTCCTAATACTCCACTTTTGTTTAAACTCCCATAACCAGCTTTTCAGATAATTATGACATATACTTGTGACTTTAGATTAGTGTCTTTAATATTGGTCAAAACTACATGTGTCTCTGAATTCCGAAGCTTAATACAAACTGTACTTGAGGGTTCATAAATCTAGAACACTGGGTATTATACTAACATCTAAGTCTTTGTATATACACACATACAAATCTAAATCATACTTTCCATGATAAAATAGCATTTTATCATGCCTTTCAACATGCTGCCTTTTAACCAGGGATACCACACTTTTACAATTTGATACCGATACAGCAAAAATGGCATTAAATGACTTCATACGACCTTTAGAAAGTGAATGCATGCCACATGGATACATTGACATACCCATGAGTGTACCTAGTGTATACTCGGGGATTCAAACCTAATTTTGGTTCTTGATATTATAATCATATTTGGTTATAAATATTATTTTCTCCTCCACCAACAATATTAGAATCATATTGTAGATTCTAAGATTCAATAAGAACTGGATCTGATGAGCAGAATCAGTCAATTCTAAACAATACCCAATCCTGCTTGAGCAGCCCTACTATAATCTCTTCGAAAGTGCGAGCACATTGTTTGCTGTTAACACTGTTATGTTGTTATCATTATTATTTTAAGTTACACTAAACAATGTTCTCTTCTTTTTAGGCCAAGTCAATGTTGTAGTGACAGATTCATCATCATCTGCACCCCCCTCATCAGCCACCTCCTCCTCTTCATCTGCTGAGTTTTAAAAACTACTGACAGGATTCCATAAAAGAGAGAAGATAGCTGACTTTGTCAGCAAATTTGAATACATGATTCAAAATGATGCAGGAGTCAGGGCCAAAACAGCTAAAAGTAAAGCAGTTGGTAAGCTCATACCATGAAACAACAGGGAGCAGAAGTAAGTTGGGAAGCTGGCTGCCGTGATGTTGGAAGTTACATATGTTATACAAAAAGCTTAAACATGTCCAGTATCCACTGTATGTTATTTATTAATACAGAATATGGGCCACTGTTACATCTTTTTCACTGTTATTTGTGTTTTGTAACTTAAGAAGAACATTTGTCAAGTAAGGGGTGCACCAAATCCCTTATAATGTGTCTCATCCTTTTATCGGGCCAGCCATAATTTTTGTTTCACATTCATGTTAAATATTTTTAAATGATGTTTGCATGGCAATTACAGTTTTGTAATAAAGGTTTTATCGATTATCTGTTGTCTTGACCTTTTTAAGTCTCTCTTTCTTCCACCTTGTCTATTTGTAGTGCAGTGCTGCAAATCAACATTGACTTTAGGGTTTGTTCAGAAATGTGTTTGAAGATGATCATTAAAATCTACTGCAATTACTACTGAGATCGCAATAAAATATTTAATGGAGTCAAATAAATGATGCAGGTCTCACTTGCCGAAACGCCTCTAATTTGAATACCAGCAGTCCGGAGACGGCTTTTGACGGTACTTTTTTAGTCCCTGTGGCAGAGCAGGGTCTTTTTTCTCCCCTGAAAACAGCGTGGTTACTGATTGGATAGATCGCTAAGCAGGATGTGACTTAGCACTCTACACGACAACAACAAACGGCATTTGTAAAAGCCGGCAAAGCAGTGTTCCAAACTTCGCGACTTTGTTGCTAAATTTAGCGACTTTTCAGACCCCCTTAGCAACTATTTTTCAAGAAAGCGACTGGCACAGCCTTAAGAGTGTGCATATCACGAATGCTGGGTCTTGTTGGTTTTCTGAGAATCTACTGCAGCTACTGGTAAATTGTTTGCCATATAGCAATAAAAAATATACTAAAAACCTGGATTAATCTGGTTAGTCACATTGGACTGCTATTTTTTTTAACACTACTATATGGTCAGATTAAGGCAATAATTCGTTTTTTTCATGTATCATGTAAATGTACTGAGTGATGACAATGTCCAGTGTGCCCTTTGGTGTTTGTAGGGAGATCTACAAGCTGCCTTAGATTAAAACAGTCCAATAACTGAAGGAATTCAGCTGCAGAGCGGCAGGAGGGGGTGTTGATGTGGATCTGTGGATGATGACATTAGCAGAGGATGTGCAGAAAGTTGAGAGAAGATTTGACAGTTCCGGAATAAAGAAGGAGTTTGGTTTAGGTGGTCGGTAGATGAGAAGAACCCACATTGGGGAGAGATGTTTCATTGAAATGCAAAGCATTCAAATGAAGTCAGCTCAGGTAGGGGCAACAGGGCTATATCCAGGTCGTCGTGATGGATGACTGACAGGCCGCCACCACGACCTGTGCTGTGCAAGCTTTCTGGAGGTAGCTGTAGCCTGGGGGACATGTCTCATTTAGACTGGTGAAGATACCTTCACCAGCTGGTGCCAGGTCTCCGTAATGCACATAGAATCAAGACATTTATCCAGGATGTGGTCATGCAGGAGGTAACATTTGTTTGTGATAGATTGAGAATTAAATAGTTCCATTTTGATGCTTGATGAGGCAACAAATCGCTTAAATTGGCTGTAATGGACTGGACTTTATTCCACGTTTTCCATCCTGTTCCTGAAAGGTGTTGCCATGGTCAAACTACTTCTGTGCTCTTCTGGAGCTTCTGTGAGTGTAGCGGGGTCGGCGAAGAAGTCCAAGTTGCTTCATAGTTGAGATGCATGACGGAGGAGTGGTGATATTGTTGAGATTCATCAGCTGGTTGACATAGTAGCTCAACATAGTAATGCCGGTTGTTGCTAGCGGTGTAGCTACCAAGACCTCCAGCACAGAGCTGTAGCGACGGTGAGCAGATCCCAGGCAGCGCAGGTGGATATCTTGTGGTCGTGGTAGCAATAATGGGCAAATCCATTGAGCTTCCAAGCAAAAGGTAGCCAACCACTAGACTTGACAAAATCAGAACTGTATCTCACAACTTTACAAAAGGGTCTACTGATCCGTGACCTCGGATAGTTGGGCGACAAGATTGTTTGTTTGAACAAATCATTGACATTAGCTGGTATTAAGAATACAACTAAGGAAAATACAGATACGGTTCGGCTTGGAGAAGCAGCTAACAGACAACACCAGCGTTCTCTCCTCACAAGCAACAGTTTGTTGTGTCATCTGTCCAGGTGTGTGTTTTGTCACCTGTCCAGATATGTGTTGTGTCACCAGTCCAGGTGTGTGTGGTGTCTCACCTGTCGAGGTGTGTGTGGTGTCTACCTGTTGAGGTGTGTGTGGTGTCACCTGTCCAGGTGTGTGTTGTGTCACCTGTCCAGATATGTGTTGTGTCACCAGTCCAGGTGTGTGTGGTGTCTCACCTGTCGAGGTGTGTGTGGTGTCTACCTGTTGAGATGTGTGTGGTGTCACCTGTCCAGGTGTGTGTGGTGTCTACCTGTCCAGGTGTGTGTGGTGTCTACCTGTCCAGGTGTGTGTGGTGTCTACCTGTCCAGGTGTGTGTGGTGTCTACCTGTAGAGGTGTGTGTGGTGTCTACCTGTAGAGGTGTGTGTGGTGTCTACCTGTCGAGGTGTTTGTGGTGTCTACCTGTCGAGGTGTGTGTTGTGTCACCTGTCGAGGTGTGTGTTTTGTCACCTGTCGAGGTGTGTGTTGTGTCACCTATGGAGGTGTGTGGTGTCTACCTGTCCAGGTGTGTGTGGTGTCTACCTGTTGAGGTGTGTGTTGTGTCACCTGTCGAGGTGTGTGTTGTGTCACCTGTCCAGGTGTGTGTTGTGTCACCTGTCCAGGTGTGTGGTGTCTACCTGTCCAGGTATGTGTGGTGTCTACCTGTAGAGGTGTGTGTGGTGTCTACCTGTAGAGGTGTGTGTGGTGTCCACCTGTTGAGGTGTGCGTGGTGTCTACCTGTCGAGGTGTGTGTTGTGTCACCTATGGAGGTGTGTGTTGTGTTACCTGTCCAGGTGTGTGTTGTGTCACCTGTCCAGGTGTGTGTTTAGTCTCACCTGTCCAGGTGTGTGTTGTGTCATCTGTCCAAGTGTGTGTTGTGTTTACCTGTGTGAGAGCTGGGAGCTCAGGTGACAGGTCCACAGATACTCTGACACGCCCATGTTCTTCTCCAGCAGTAACCGTGGTAACACGGCGTCCCCGGGGCAGCGGCGTTCAGTCGGCGAGCGCCGCAGTCTGCTGAAGGTCGTGACCCTGAGGCTGGAACGCAGACAGGTGCAGAGCATGCTGGGAGAAAGGTCAGGACACGCCCGGTACAGGAAGTGGACGTGATGGAGCTGCAGGGGCGTTACAGAGGTCAGAGGTCAGCGTGGCGCTTGTCGTCCCCGTCATTCCACGCCTTGGCGTCCCACTGCTTCGCAATCCGGTAGTTTTTCAAAATAAAACACTATGACTCACCTCCACCGTGTCACCTGGTCGCAGGTTCCTCCTCAGCGCCGGCTGATAGGCCAGACATAGCCCCACCTTCCTGTCAATCACATACAGCCCCGCCCCCTCACTCACCACCTCTGTCACAGTGCCCTATCAGGAGAGAGGGGCGGGGCTTAGCACACAGGTCACATCCTCAGCCAATCGGTGCTCTCATGTTTACCTGGTAGCTGATGACTCTGGACGGCTTCATCCTGACAGCTGATTGGACGTTGTCTCTCTCTGGCTCCGCCTCCTCACCGCTGTCATCGGCGCGTGACATCAGCGGCGGCGGGGGCGTGTCCGGCAGCAGCGGGGGCGTGTCCGGTGGCGGCGAGGCAGCGTGCGTGTGTGTGTCGTCTGTGTGCATCTCTGAGCGGTCAGTCACACACAGGATGTTGTTTCCTCTCCAGCCTCGCAACACACACACACGCAGCACCGTCACACAAACACTCTGACCCACACACACACGCCCCGCCCACCACAGCCGGCCTGGCTCCTAACAACCAATCAGACCAATCAGCTGTTAGCGTTATTATTGTTGTTGTTATTGTTATTATCATGTTCAGGGAGTGATATCACACACCTTCACCAGGACTGGCAGCGCAGCGCCCCTGTCCGTCAACCAGAAGACAAAGAACGGAGTTCCTGCCACGACCAGAAGAGGGCACACTGACGACACCCGTCCATACACAGAGACACGCTGTCCACGGGTTCTGAGAGACAGACAGGCAGGGACAGACAGGTAGGGAGAGACAGGTAGAGACAGACAGGTAGGGAGAAATAGGTAGGGAGAGATAGGAAGACAGACAGGTAAGACAGACAGGTAGAGAGACGGACAGGAAGAGACAGACAGGTAGAGGTCAGACAGGTAGGAACAGATAGGAAGAGAGAGACAGGTAGAGAGAGAAAGTTAGAGAGACAGACAGGTAGGGGTCAGACTGACAGACAGACAGGTAGAGACAGACAGGTGGACAGGTAGGGGTCAGACAGACAGTAGGGAGATAGACAGGTAGAGAGACAGACAGGTGGGGGGTCAGACAGACAGGTAGATAGACAGACAGGTAGAGTGACAGACAGGTAGGGGTCAGACTGACAGACAGACAGGTAGAGACAGACAGGTGGACAGGTAGGGGTCAGACAGACAGTAGGGAGACAGACAGGTAGAAAGACAGACAGGTGGGGGTCAGACAGACAGGTAGGCAGACAGACAGGTAGAGAGACAGACAGGTAGGGGTCAGACAGGTAGAGAGGCAGACAGGTAAGGGTCTGACAGGTGGAGACAGACAGGTATAAGTCAGACAGACAGGAGGAGAGACAGACAGGTAGTGGTTAGACAGACAGGAGGAGAGACAGGCAGGTAGTGGTTAGACAGACAGGAGGAGAGACAGACAGGTAGGGGTCAGACAGACAGGTAGAAAGACAGACAGGTAGGGTCAGACAGACAGGAAGAGAGACAGACAGGTACCTGTCCTGTATTAAACCTGCAGCCTCTCTGACTCCCACCGCTCTGCTAAGCCCCGCCCCCCCTTCAGGACCATCAGCCAATTGCTGCTCAGGACAAGGAGACAGCAAAACAGGAGAACAAATCAGCTCCAGGTAACCTCCGGCCTCGCCCTGCCCTGCGACATCATGGGGGATGTAGTTCCAGTGAGGGAGGAAGACAGGTTGATTCAGCCACAGAGGAGAGGGAGACAGGCACTGCAGAGACAGACAGACAGGAGAGTCCACAGAGAGACAGACAGGTGAGAATACTGAGAGACAGATATGTGAGTCCACAGAGAGACAGACGGGTGAGACAGACTGGTGAGTCCACAGAGAGACAGACAGGAGAGACGGACAGGTGAGTTCACAGACAGACAGACAGACAGGTGAGTCCACAGACAGACAGACAGGCAGCTGATTTCACAGAGAGACAGACAGGTGAGTCCACAGACAGACAGGTGATTCCACAGAGAGAGAGACAGACAGACAGGTGAGTCCACAGAGAGACAGACAGGTGAGACGGACAGACAGATAAACATGTGAGACAGACTGGTGAGTCCACAGACAGACAGAAGGACAGGTGATTCCACAGAGAGACAGACAGACAGATGAGTCCACAGAGAGACAGACAGTTGAGACAGACATGTGATTGCACAGAGAGACAGACAGACAGGTGATTCCACAGAGAGACAGACAGACAGACAGACAGACAGGTGATTCCACAGAGAGACAGAAAGACAGGTGAGTCCACAGAGAGACAGACAGGTGAGACGGACAGACAGGTGAGTCCACAGAGAGACAGACAGGTGAGACGGACAGACAGGTGAGACAAACAGACAGACAGACAGACAGACAGGTGAGACAGACAGGTGAGTCCACAGACAGACAGACAGACAGACCTCACAGGGGACACTGCCGCTGGCATCCGTCAGCCTCCAATGGCCCCGCCCCTCTGTCAGACAGCCAATCAGCAGCAGGCTGACCCGCGGCAGAACGTGGTGACCTGGCACAGAGAGCTCCGCCTCCTCAGCCCACGTTTGCTGCTGATTGGTGCTCCAGGACAGGTTACTGACGCAGGACAGGTGCTGCTGGGACAACAGCTCAGAGACACACAGCGGCCTGGGGACATGTGATCAATAACAACAACAATAATAACAACAATAATAACAATAACTAGAAAATTTCCTCTGGGGAAATTTTGAAAGGGCCACGGGGGCTACTGCCGGTGTGTGTACACTATGATGAGATTCTTCAGAGATTTCAAACTATGCCCTTTAACGTCAAAATGTGTGTGTGTGTGTGTGTGTAATTAAAATCACATAAAGTTAATGTGTGTGTGTGTGTGTGCGTGTGTGCATGCGCGTTTGAAGCATGTGTATGCATGTGTGAGGAGTGTGCGTGCTTACGCGCATGTTACCTGTGTGTGTATGTTTGTGTGTGTATGTGTGTGTGTGCGTGTGTGTTTGAAGCATGTGTGTGCATGTGTGAGGAGTGTGCGTGCTTACGCCCATGTGTGTGCGTGTGTGCGTATCTGTAACTGTAATCACATCAAAGATCAAAGGCAATCAGATCAAACCAATCAACAGAATTAACTGGCACCTGTTAATGTCCCGGAACATTGACAGGTGGAATTTTTGGCCTCGAACAGAAAGCATTTTTGGCAAAACCATAATACCTATCATTGATCCGACTTCACTTTGAGCCTCCTGAGTTCTTCCTGAACGTCTACATATGTTTGTTTTTTTAAAGAAAAATTAAAAAAGAGCTTTGTTAGAGCAATCTAAAAAAACTGTTACATCTCCCTTTTTCCGAAATCTTCGTGCGTTTTTAATATGGGAGCCAAAGAGGCTGTTGGTGTGTGTTGGTGGCGCATCTGTGCGTCCTACGCCCAAACTATAACTCTGACAGCTTTACCAGAGGATTGTGAGGGAGAAGACAAATTTTCCTACATTTCTATGTATAAATTATTTCTGTAGAGTGGAATTTACGGCCTGGAGCGCAGTTTTCAAATGTATTTTTTGACAATTTTTTCTCTCCCTCTACACTCTGGCAATGATGTCACACACTGTGACACGAACATTCCATGCAATACACACCCATTATAATCTCAGAATTTCTCCAAAAATGATCATGGTCATTGAACAGGGATTGATAAAAAACTATATGACCTATCGAAACGTGGATTAGTACACCGATACACAAGACTTGTGTCTGTTTAAAGTTTAAATGGAGTCTCTAGGTGAAATTATGCCGGAGAAGTAGACGTTTAAAAATCTCCAATTATTGTTCTTTTTCGTTCATTTTTTTTCAGCTGTCCCATTCATTTCAATGCAAACATTTTTTTGCATAAAGTTACCTGTGTCTGTGTGTGTGTGTGTGTATATGTGTGTGTGTGTAATTAAAATCACGTAAAGTTACCTCTATGTGTGTGTGTGTGTGTGTGTCTGTGTGTTTGAAGCATGTGTATGCATGTGAGAGGAGTGTGCGCGCTTATAACAATAGTGCCTTGTGCGATTGCCCGGTGGCCCTAATAACAATAATGTTAACGAGGCAGGTTACCTGTAGCTGACAGGTAAGGTGTGTGTGAGCGGCCTGCTCTCCTGGATCTTCTTCACCAAACACACGCACACACCTGAAACACACACCTGATCCATTATTGATCCGTTATTGGAAACACTAACTCTCAGTTTGTTAATGTTTATTCAGGTGAGACACTCTGGGAATTGATTGGCGGACTCACCTGTCAGCAGGTCGTCAGCAGCAAAGGGGGCGGGGCCAGAGAGGAGCGGAGCCAGCTGCTCAGAGACGAAGTTGCACATCTCCTCCAGCCACGTGGACTCCTGCAGGAACACAACAAGTTATTAATGCAGAACTTCATCCACAAACCGTCAGCGGCTGATCCATGAACTGATCACTTCTGTTTGAGGCGCTGTGACTCTGCAGCGCTCAGCGTCCACTGCAGCTCATGTGAGCCGATGGGTGATTTTCCAACTATTGAAACATTTGAGTCCCAAGCAGAAATTAGGAAAACAAAAACACATTTCTCTTTTTTTTATTTATTTTATTTATTTATAACGTACAAAAAATAAATGACAGCTCAACTATTATTTTTATTATATAAAATATGGTTTTGTATGACTAGTTTTTGCTATATGTCCTTCGTCCCTGGGCCAGATTTTGGACATTCAATCCCTCATAATATTGAATTCACTTTTGATTTGATTGTACCTTTATGGACAAATGACACATGAATTGTTTATTTTAATGAAATGAAGAAGAAGTTTACTTTATTAATCCCACAATGGGGAAATTCAACCTCTGCATTTAACCCATCCTTTTTTACACACAAGTGAACACACCATGCAAGGAGCAGTGGGCAGCACATTACTGCGCCCGGGAAGCTGTGTGTCATGTGTTTGTAAGAAATATTAATATTTTATGTATTTTTAATAAAAATTAAAAAAAAACCTGTCCCTAGGGGGTCACTGGTTTATTGGTCGTCATTTCCAAACAGCTCATATTTCCTTTGAATGTACAAATATTCAGAAAAATAGCATTTTATAGTGTGTTTTTTGAGTATGTTTAATGCTAACTCTAAAACAGAGATTAGCATGCTAATATATCATGAGATTTTATAGAAAATGTCACACACTGTCATTTTAAAGAAAATGTCACACTCTGTCATTTCCACCACAGTAATTCCCATCACTTTGTTTATTGTGATGGAAAAGACATGTTGTGATGGAAATGACAATGCCATTGTTACGATTGCATTTATTTGGCTTATATTATTTAAAATACTGTTGTACCTTTCATCAACTAATTCATATTATGTGTACACACAGACTAAAGAATAAATATTTAAATATGACACATCTTTTCTTTTGTTGGCACGCAGGACCACAGCAGAGGAAGAATTAAATCAGATCCAGTTATATACCAAGAGTTTCTCCGAAAAGACAGAGAAAGATACCTGAAAAAAAACAAAAAACAAGGTGTTGTCAAATCTGAGATTTTTGAAGAATTGACACACAGAGAGAAAAGAAAAGTAAGAAGACAACGGAGAACTTCTCAACAAAACAGACGCAAAAAGTTGAAAAGACTGGCTGAAGCTGAATCTTTTATGGCTGCAACAACACCACCACAGTCACCTGAAGACATTGATGTTGGCCCAGAATATGTCTCCCCAGGCAACTCCAGCTCCACTGAACCACCTGAAACACCTCAACCGCCTGCCTTGCACCTAAAAATTGTCCACAGATGAGAGGGAGGAAAAAGGTTGCAAAGACAAGGGCAAAGGTCTACAGAGATCTTTATGCAACTACTTCAAAACTTGAAGTTGCTTTACGGAAGATGGAAAAATACAAGAAAGATGTGACCGACTTAAGAAAAAAATGGAAATGGCCAGTTCCCCGGAACTCAAAACCAAACAACAGATACAAAGAACAAAGGATTTGAGAAGAACTCTCCTGTTTCAGAACACAATTATTTCACAGATAAAAAAGAAATATCAAAACATGCACACTGCTAGAGATAGGCAAGTCCTCTCCAAAGTTGTCGCTGGTAAGCTTCTGAAGAAATACCGCCTGCTCTGCTTTGCGAAAAAGGAGTTTGGATTCTGATCTGATGAAAACAAATGTGACAAGGGCCACCAAACTCCAGTACACCCGAAAAATTCAAAGTAACAGAATCAGCAAAGAAGTGGAGGAAAAGATTACATCTTTTCTGGAGCGAGATGACAACAGTAGCATAACAACGGGGAAGAAGGAGACAATTACAAAGAGCAAGAATAGAATGCAAAAACGCTTCCTGCTTGAGTCCATGAGAATACTTCACCACAAGTTTAGAATGGAGCATTCTGAAAGAGAGAAACATGCCTTTGAAAAATACATGCAAACCTCCAGTTCATGGCAAAGAAACTGTTTTATCACAAAGTGATGAAAAGTACCAATCTCAATGTTCTAATGCAGTAGTTCTCAACCTTTTTGAGTCGCGACCCCCAATTTAACATGCATGTTGTCTGTGACCCCCGCTCACTGAACACAATCTCACAGTTCAGATCATATAAACTCAGTTGATACGAATTTTGGACAAATAATGAAGCAACTAAACCAAAACATCTCTCTGTCTGTGCATTTATATATATTTTTTGATTTTACTGTTACTTTTAATCTAAGTCCTTTGCTATAAATTTAAAGGTCCATTCTGACCTCATGAGTGTGTAACAGTCAGCTTCAAGCCAGAGACTCCTTGGAAAGTAATAACTTGCTACTTTGGGATTTGTCAGAAAAGACACAAAATTACCCAAGAAAGAATCAAATTGACCACAAAATGACTAAAAAAAGACACAAAATGACCAGAAAAGACACAAAATGACCAAGAAGGCACAAAATGACCAAGAAAGACACAAAATGATCAAGAAAGACACAAAATGACCAAAAAGACACAAAATGACCAAGAAAGACACAAAATGACAAAAAACGATCGATCGAAAAATCTGATCAAAGGTTAAAATCACTTATCACATTATACGTACATGTGCTTTACAAGTGTTTGTTATGGTGTGATATACATTCCGGATCCAAAGGTGGCGGTAGTGTGCCGAAACGATGCCGCTTTAAAACGAAGAAGAAGAAGTGTTGTGTTGTGGTCACGCAGCCTGCATGCACCTACACACACCCACAACATGTCTGCCATACGGAACTTTATCTAAGTGAGTCCGATGTCACACACGCTCGCGGCAATTTATGCAAGCGTTTAGACATTTAGAGAAATGTTAGTGTGAGAGTGAGCAATAATAATATGTTACACTGTACTGTGTAACAATGTGCAATAATGCCACCAATGTTCAGACTTCCATTATTATGATGTTTGTTTGGCCTGTTAAATAGGCTCAATTTTTATTTGAATTGTATTTTATATGATATATGCAACAATACAGCCATTTAAAATGGATAGTATGAATAAATGAGTGAACTTTCATCATGAAGCTCTTGCCTGTTCTTGACTGCCCTATAGAGGCCATGTTGGCATATTGTTTTCCACAGTGCCACTGCTGCTATGAAGGAATATTAAAGTTACTGCTATGCAATAAACAAAGGTCAATCTAGGTAATCTAGTAGCATCTAGTAAATAAATGATTACAAGGTCAACATAAATGAGAGACTATAGGCCTGTGCATGAGTGGATGAATTGATGGGGGGGACAAAAAGAGTAAAATATTAATATTAATATCGTCCCACGTGATCGATCAGTTCTGATCGGTAATCCGATCGGTGAGGCTTTAGGTGATCGGTATGTGTCCCAAAAAACCTGATCGGACCATCTCCACTTAGCATTGCGCCACGACCCATCAGCTATCTGGGCTCATCTCAACACAGTGCTTCCCTACCTCAAAGCACTGAACCCACTAGCAACCACACTGTATGTCATCAGTGATGGGCCAACCACCCAGTACAGGTCCAAGATAAACTTATTTTTCTTGAGCAAAATTCCCTTTCAGATTGGTTTCAAAGGGATCACATGGGACTTCCTGGAGGCTGGACATGGAAAAGGCCAAGCTGATGGGATTGGTGCAGCTGTTAAACGGCAGGCTGACTCAATAGTGGCTCATGGCATTGATCTTCCAAATGGAAGGGTCTACTGTGAAGCTCATGTATGTCACTTTGAAGGAGATTGAGGTAATGGACAGTCTCCTTTCTGATGGCTTGCAGACTGAGGGACATCATTTAAAAATTCTAAGCTGCTTTTGCTTGGAACCCCAGCTTTGCAGATGTTTTGGTCCCCAGTCAGTAGACATGGAAGTAACAGGTGATACTGAGACTCCTGCATCCACAAGCATACCTATCACCACAGCTCAGCTTAAAAAAGATAAATGAAATTTTAGTTTCAATTTTGAATATATATATATATGTCATTTTAAAAAAGCAATCATGAACTGGCTTTGTTTTGCAGTTTGTCCAACTTTTGCTATTTGCTTGTAAGTTTCAGCACATAGAGAGCATGGAAGGAGCATTTTTTTTTACCATCTGATTAAATAGTATAGTTCTAAGTTTTAAAATTGCTATGTTTCTAAATTGATGTTACTTTGTGTCAAGGATTGTAATTGTAATTGTAATTTATTTATTTCAAACAGGGACAGCGCACAATAAAACATTAATCTTGTACAACAAGAGAATATGCATTGTGCCAGGTTCTAGCAGATTGCTATTTTCCACCTGTAGTCCCTGGGCAGGTTGATGGAACAATAAGAGACAATATATAAAATAGATAAATAGCAACATTGAAGCAAGGTTCAACAGGACAGGACAGACTGCCTCCCAACACACACACAGACACACACACAATTCATAAATGTGTACACTCTTGTCTTGACAGTAGCCAACGCTTAGCAAGATGTGAGAAGGCATGGTAACTCCTACAACAAATAATGTCAGTTGGCAAAGTATTCCATTGAGTCATGGCAATGCAAGAAAATGATGACTTCCCAAATACAGTTTTGCGTTGGGGTACACTACACTCCCCCCTTGTAACAGATCTTGTTGTTCTTATTGACTTCTCAGAACAGAGTGTAATATATTTTTTCAAGGGGGGAGCTGCAGCATTGTGAATCATTTTAAAAAGTAAGCAGACATTTGAGTGCTTTATCAGATTTAAAGTTAAAGTTTAAAATTTCATATTTATTGAGTATATGACAGTGGTAGTAGCACCATGGCTTTTTATCATGGATTTTGAAGGCATTTTTGTATAGTGATTCAAGTGGTTTTAGTATAGTTTTGTTTGACTGAGACCAACTTGTAATACAATATAAAAAATGTGGTATAATCATAGCATTCAGATACTGGAAGCCTCTATTGTGTGTGAATTTCTTATGTATCTGAAGTTAGCTAGGTTAAATTTGATTGTGTTTCTCAGTTTTTTAACATGGTTTTTAAAGCTAAGAGTTGGGTCAAGGGTAACACCCAAGTATTTAAATTTATCTACATTGTTAATTGTTTGCCCATTTACTGAGACGTCTGGGCATTCTTTCAGTGTTAGCCTGTTGGAGAAAAACATGGTTACAGTTTTTTCTAAGTTTAGGGTAAGGCAAGAGTTATGTAACCAGAGAGCAACCTTTTGCATTGCCTTTGTTAATGTTTTGGCAACCTCTGTAGCGCTCTTACCATGAGTGTATATGACAGTGTCGTCTGCATACATTATTATGCTGACATCATCACACATGGAGGGCAGGTCATTTATATAGATGCTAAAAAGTAATGGCCCCAAGATTGATCCTTGCGGTACACCCAGTGTGCAGGCTTTAAGTGGAAGGAGTGTATCGTTTACACGCACACACTGGCAATGGTCACTCAGGTATGATTTGATCCAATTTTGAGTGTGTGATGAAAGATTATAATTACCAAGTTTGTGAAACAATTTGTTATGATTGACAGTATCAAAGGCCTTGCGCAGGTCTAGAAAGACAGCACCAACCACTCCTCCTTGGTCTAAGTTGGTTTTAATGTCCTCAAGGAAGTAGCAGCAGGCCATGTCAGTGGAGTGTTTTTTCTTGAATCCAAACTGCAGAGGATGTAAAAGTGCCTTGGATTCAAGGTGGGCAGTGAGTTGTTCTGCCACTGCCTTTTCCAAGACCTTTGAGGCTGCTGGGAGTATACTAATGGGGCGGTAGTTACTGACCTCCTGAGTGTCACCAGATTTATAGACTGGAGTTACTATAGCTGTTTTAAAAGTACTGGGAAAGATGCCTTCATTTATAGATTTGTTTATTATTGTAGTTAGTGATGAAATGACGGACTCTTTATGTAACTTTAAAAATGCAGTATCCAGGCAGTGTATATCCTTGGCCTTGCTGTTTGACAAGTTTGATAAAATTGTATCTACTTTTGCCTCATTTAATGTGTTCAGGTCAAATACAGGCCCTTCACAAGTAAATGGTTGCGGAGGGTCTATTGCCGGAAACGTCTGACTAAGTTGCTGCACAGAATTTAAAAAATAATCATTAAAATGAATAGCAATAGCATTGCTGTCATTTAGGATGGAGCCATTTACCTTGAGTTGAATATTCTCATATGTGTGTTTTTCCTTCCCAAGTAATTTATCGATGCTATTCCATAATTTTTTACTGTTCCCTTTGGCATCCCTGATAAGATCCAGAAAAAAAGTTGTCCTGGCCTTTCTAAGTTGTTGTGTAACCTTGTTTCTTAAACTTTTAAAAATTAGATGATCAGTGTTTAATCTTGACTTTAAAAACTTTTTTAGAGCGGTATCTCTCTTTTTCATTATGTCCCATAGATGACTATCAAACCAAGGCAGGTTGTGTTATGTGTTTTGTTTCTTAGACCTTGTTTTTGTATATCTCAATACAATATCCTTAAAAGCAAGCATTAGATCGTTGCTTGCTTGTTCGCAGGATTTGTTATCAGAAATTTCACTCCATCTTGTTTCTTTTATTTCTTTTCTAATGAGTGCCGAGTCTTTTTTAGGGATGAAAGACATATTGGGATTATTTTTCATAGTGTGTTGATTCCTATAACGTGATTTGGTCAGCTTTCTAGCGGCCAGCCTAAGATTATGATCTGACAGACCAGTAATCAGGTTGTAGGTTTTGGTCATTCTTTCTGGTTTATTTGCAAAGATGAGGTCTAGTAGTGTTTGAGAAGATTTTGTTATTCTTGTGGGTTTACTAATCATTTGTGTCATCTGAACATTTTTAATAATGTCCTTGAGCTTTTTCCTACGTGCTTTATCAAACCAGTTTAAATTAAAATCTCCCATAACTATCATTTCACTCCCTGCATACTGTTTGAGGACATCAGCTATACAATCAAAAAAGTCATTTGTAGCAGCAGGAGGTCGATAAACAGCAAAAACAGCAAAAGACATTTGAGGGGATAGTATTATTTTTACCCCTACACATTCCAGGTTGCTTGCAGGTATGTTAATTTGCTCGCTTTGCAGAGCGTCTTTTACATAAATCAAACCCTGCCCCCTTTTCCTTTAATTCTATCACGTCTATACACTTTATATCCATGGACATTAAAAACAGATGGAGGAGTTGTAGGTGTCAACCTAGTTTCAGAAAGGCACAGGTAATCAATATTTGAGTCTGTTAATAAGTGTTCAAGTTGTTCAGTCTTTGATATGATGCTACGTATGTTTAAATGTCCACCAAAGATTCCTTTCGGTTTTGTATTCGGGTTCCACAGTATGCACACAGGTCCGGGATTTAGACATCACCACATAACAAGAGAATCGCGCAGAAAACCAAGGAGATGCTCCGTTTTCTTGATGACTGAGACGTTTTGCACCCATTATTGCTCTGTTCACGCTGTAATTGCTGAACTCGCACTCGCCCATCATCCAAAACTTTGGAGTAGATGATGTATTGGCTCCATGAATCAAGCGGTAGGCTAACAGCGCAGTTTCCTGGAGAGTAGGTCAGCGGAGACGAGTGTTTACAAGCGGTGCACCAGTTCCCCCACAATTGTGAAACTGTGAGGATAGTCAGGAACAGGACGGGGATGATCAGGCGGGAAAACTCCTTAGTTTTGACATGAGAGTAATGTGATCGCCAAGACGCCCAGCTCCCACGTGAAGTTTGAAAATCAGGCGTACTCCCAGTTAGTTTTGGGAAAGGTGAAACAGCAGCACCTGCCACTCTGCTGCTACCTGCCGCCATTGCATCCCCCCAATAATAAAAGTGAACATTGTTCAACAATGCTCTGTGTCACATGTCATTTCCAACACATGCTGTTTTCCACCACACAGTGTCATCTCCATCACACAGTGTCATCTCCATCACAACCCATATTTTCACTAGGGCCGGGACTTTAACGCGTTAATTAAGATTAATTAATTAAACAAAAATTAACACGTTAAAAAAATTGACGTATTTTAATCGCACTTATTTTTGCACCGCGGAACGTTTCTCACTGGATGAGTTTCAGGCAGACCGATTATACTGGAGCAACAACTAGCGTTGATGAATTCAGACAACAACAAACCACAGTGAACATGAAGGAAGAAGCTGATGAGAGCGCTTTGGTTGGCCCCGTGGATGATGGGACATTTTGTTAGTGCAACTGGCACTTTATGTTGAACTCTTTATTGTTTTGGCCAAGGTTATTGAGAAAGTTGGACTGAAATTAATTTGATTTTTTTAAACCAGCTGTTGGTAAATCAACAAAGTCTGTTATGGCCTCTGAAGCAACAGAGAGATATTTTCTAATAGTCAGGGTTTCCAATGTTCTGAATGTACTTGAAAGTATTATGTTTTACTTAAAAAAACAAAGCATTATAGTTTACAGAAGGTCTACCTACCTATAGGCTACCTGAATTTCTGAAATGTACTATATTTCTAAATGTGCTATTGCTACACTTAATGGCAAAAATTGCACTGGTCTGTTGGACTTGAACAAAAATAAACAATATTTTATACATATAGCTTATGTATTCAGTCATTATTCAATGGTATACTAAAAATCCATGTGAAAAAAATAACTTCTCACTGTTCTCAGGTGAAATATTTATATGCGATTAAAATGCAATTAATTTCAATTAATTAATTACAAAGCCTCTAATTAATTCCATTAATTTTGTTAATCAAGTCCCGGCCCTAATTTTTACATAAAATTAAATAAGAATAATTAAAAATAATTAAAATAATAAGACAGTCACACTAATAATATTTATGAGTTTAAAAGAATATGCAGTTATGGTTACAATTCATTTGTGGGATTGGCAACTCATGATTGTGCCATGTAAGAACTTGACTAAAAGATACCAGTAAAACAGTTAAAGGGTATCTGTCATCTAAGCAATGGGAAATTAGTATCTATAAAATGCTTAAAATAAATACAGTTATATATTTGGCTATATCTAGTGTGGAATTTCATTTAATGTTTTGAAAACATGGGTTATGTTAGTCATTTTGTTTGAAAAACACCCTTTTTATGGTGTGATGGAAATGATGATTCCCTCTGAATGTCGGAATAAAATATTTAAATTAATTTTATTACGACCACTATCAGAAAGTGTTTCTACACATTATGGAAAAGTAAAACATACCAATATATGACCAAAGACATGCGTTAGATTTTCTTAAAAATTTCCAGACCAAATTTGACTGTAGTTTGAGAATGACCCCTTAACAGGAGACATGAGTAACATTATTATTAAACTGTTTGTTTCTTCTCTGGTGTTTCTTACGCCGCTCAGAACATAAACATCATTAAATCAGCTCATTTCTAAGAGGAGTCTGGTGATCGGAGTTACTGACCGCTTCCCCGCTGGGGCTGAACTGATCCAGGAGCCGCTGCAGGAGCTCCATGACACTTTATGACTTATTAAATATAAAAACATGCCCAGCAGCCCGCAGAAACCTTCAAATCTTCTTCCTGCTTCTCTACGGTGTCCGCTCAGGCTCACAGCCGTCTGCAGCGCTGCTTGTTTCAGGCGCCACCCAGCGGACATTCAGTGCAACTGGCTGTTTATCCCATAACAGTCATGGCATGCCGTCCAGGGGCCCGTTGCATCCGGATGGAGTCATACGAGGAGGTGAAACACATAATTAAAAAGTAAGGAAACACCGCCACAGTGGTAAAGCAAAGAGAAAACGCGTGGCAAAGTATTGCTGACCGTCTGAATGCGTAAGTAGTGCACAACTACACACTCACCGCTCCGCTGAAACATCACAATTACAATCCAAATAGTTAATTAACATCTCCAAAAACGTAGTTGTACTCTGATTATGAATTAGTTTAATTTTTAATTGAAATGGACGGCAGATATGACTGAAATTGTGTAAATATAACTCCACCAGACTGTATTATTCTTTGATAAATAGATGAGCAAATAATAGTAATAACAACTTTAATTTATATAGCGCCTTTCAAAGGACCCACGGTCACTCACTGACTTTATTGGATTTCCTTTTGGAATATATACATTTTCTCTTTTCTTATATTTAGGGTGTATGTGTCTTCATCTGTAAAAAAGGTTAAACAATAGCTACTCAATAAAATTGAGGCAACAGATTGCACGCAATATTATTAATTAAATCTAACTACATTACAAGTTGAGTTAATAACAACTTTACAGGAAGTTCCTGTCAATTAAAAACGGACTAATTCTATTGTGTTGGATTCATTCAAAATTCTCTTGATTTAGAATTACATACACATAAAGATTATATTTAATGTGATCAAAATAAGTAGATTCTATCTCAAACATTTTTATATTGAAGTTACTTAAACAAATGCCTCAAAATCAAGGATGCATTTATATTTAATACATTTTATAAAATATATTAAGCAAAATGAAATTACTACAGAATAATTCATTACAGTGTCCTTCCCTGGCCACAGAAGACTCTGTGACATCAAAGAGGAGTTCTATAGGATTGCAGGTGAGAAAATCTACAAATGACAGGACAACTGTTACCAGTCATAGTAGGATACTCATTACTTTGTATTACAGGTTTCCCCAATGTCACTGGTGCACTGGACTGCACACACCTCAGCATAAAATCCCCCCCAGGGGCCCATGAGGTGGATTTTGTGAATAGGAAATCATTTAACAGCATTAATGGTCAGGTGAACATAACTTTTTGATATTGTCATTGATTGGTTTAATAGTCCTCATCTTATGCTTTCAGATGGTCTGCTATGCTGATCAACAATGTTGTGGCAGAATGGCCTGGCTCAGTCCATGACTCCAGAGTCTTTGGGACCTCTGGAATCTGTCAGCGCCTATCACAAGGTGAGCCACACAACCATTAATAACCACTTTTTACATCATGGCTGTGTCAAGAATGTCACTCTGTTTGAGGTTGTAATGATGAGATTTTGTGTTGACAGGTGAATTCTCTGGTGTGTTGCTAGGAAACAGGGGATCTGCCTGCCAGCCTTTTCTCCTGACACCATTCACAGACCCAGGAAGCACAGCAGGCCTACAACCATGCCCATGCCAGGACCAGGCCCAGAGATGAGATGACCTTTGACCTCCTGAAGGCACGCTTTCAGTGTCTTCACTGTCCTCCACAATGTGGCCTGCCTGAAGAAGGAGAGGGCCCCCAGAGGGCCCCCAGCCATGGACTGGGACAATCCTGCAATCTTCCCAGATGACGACAGTGGTCGGATGGTGTGGGACCAATATGTGTTAAATTATTTTAGTTAATATGCATGATTTAAATTTAAGTTAAATATGTCCTGCAGTGGCAGAGGAATTTGTGTGTTTTTTTTATTTAAATTGATTTGACCTCTTATGATGATTGTGCTGTATACTGTGTGTATAGAAGCTTGCAGGCAGGCTACTGCATCATTCGTCTGTTCATTTGATGTGTATGGATTTGTCCTGCATTTATTTCAGTGTGCAGACATGCACTGTATTATATATTATAGTATTATATACAGACCTTTGAATGTGTATTTATCCTTGTGTTGTATAATATACTTTGATTCTGTCCTTTCTATCTTGTAGAGTCACTGTGACTTCAGTTTTGAAAGGAGCTGATGGTTTACCTGTTTTGATTTATCCTTATTCAATAAAGGAACATAATTTTACACTTTGTATATATATATATATATTTATATGGGATGTGTATTTTATACGACCGAGTTTTAGGGCCACACTGAGGAAGACTAGCCTGGGTATACCCATACTGCCTTGCACGCTTGAATTTCATTTCGAACCTCCATCCAGTCTGGAAACGAGGGCGGTTTCTTAGCCCTGTTTTAGGGATCCAATCACAGAACGGGGAGGGACGGCAAGACGGTGACGTGTACTACTCGACAGATGGAAGCTTGTAGTTTTGTAGTTTTCCGCTACCGCTCGCTGCTCTAACGCCGGTGATCTCGCTACGAGCCTGGGGACAGCGGAGACGCCCAGAGACCCACAGCAGCTCATCTATTGCCCATAAAATCAGTGGATGTGTGTGGCTGAATGACATGAGGGGGAAATAAGGTTGAAAATAAATAATCTTGCAGAAAGCGAGAACTGGAGAAGCAAAGCAGCAAGCATCACTCTCTCACAGACACACACACCAACACTGCTGGTAGACTGTGAGCAGAGCATGCTGCAGAAAAACGTTGCAGAAGCACAACTGAGCATTTTAGTCTCGAAGTAGAGATGCTAGAGGGCTAGCTATGTAAACATCCATTTCTGTCACTCTACATACGTGATCTGGTAATAACTGATACGATTGGCTAAGAGCTACGTACAGACGCTTATGAAAGACATTCTTAGCGCCAAATAAACGGTTCTGGAGGATCGTTAACCACGCCTCCTCTACAGAAAAATGAATGGCGTTAGCCAGGCTAGAGGAAGACAACAAAAGTCATACATTTATGAGACTGATTCTTTCTGCGGAAAAGATGTATTGTTTTGCATGTTTGCGTCTTTTTAAAGTCCTGATACTTCTGACAATGTGATGCTGATGTCAGCGGGGGGCACTATGACTGTGGCTGTATCCCAATGTCAAGGATCCTTCCTTGGTAGGATCCTTCCTTCGGAGTCGGGTCCTCCAGAGGCGAGGCCAGAGTCCTTCCTTTTACTGGTGTAACGCATAAATGGGACAGCCTTCGGAGTGTGCAGCTGTGCCTCATTGCGTAATTGGACGTCCTGCTTAAATTCAGCGTCACTCTCGGCCTTTTGGCTAAGATCAAGTGTAGTATCTGTTCTTATCAGTTTAATAAAAATAAATTAATACATAAATAAATTCAGCGCCGCAATTTCAAAATCAGTTCACGACATGGATGTGTCATCAGCACTCTGACACATATTTGTATAAATGGAAGAAGATGCTTTAAGGTTGAATCTCCACGATTTATCAAGTAAAAGCCACAAAGTGGATTAAACCTGAATATTAAACTGATCCTGGCTGAATTTGGCCGCTACTTAGTTTCATAAAAGCAGCGGAGGATAATTCATCATGGAAATATGTTCTGTGATTTTTTTATCTTTTTATTCTACAGTACAGTACAATAACAGTTATATATAAATAACAATAACGGATAATAGCGGACTTTCGGTCCCTGTAAACACAATAAAGAAATGTATACCTTTCTGAATGGCATAGTTGCACATAGTACATCATCATCGGACGCATATAAATTAATTAACAATAACTTTAGCGACTGAGACGGTATGTGTCAATATGACGTTTATTATCTTTAGCTTAATATTCTGGCATTTGTTTATGTATATGTTTTTGCTTGACTTTAAACACACATTTTGTAAGTTATGTGATAACATTCAGTGTAAACTGAAAATACTTATTTAAATGCATATTGCGCCGCCGGCGTCGCTGTTTTTACGATCGCCATTTTTACGATCGCCATTTTTACGATCGCCATTTTTAAATGTCCCGGTAGACCGGTGTGCGCAATGCTTTATGGGTAGTCGGAGCGCATTCAGGATACAAACATGCATCCTTGGAATTTGGGCAGAAGAAGGACTCTGTCCTCCGGAGCATCCTCGACATTGGGACAGTCCTTCGGTGGATGTCGATGACGTAGTGTCCTTCAAATCCAGCCATTTGAGCATCCTTCCTTGACATTGGGATACAGCTTGTGTGTCAATAATGACATGTGGGTGTGGTCAGTGCTGGACCCTCATCAGGTGTGGGAAATTTGGGACAGATTGGACAATGTATGGTCAAGTTATAGAGTCTGATGTATTATGGCGAGATGCCATATTTTGCCGGCATGCCACGCCCACATATTCGAAGGTCAGTAAAGGTGTTGATAAGTTATGTTCCCAAAGGGCTTGTAATGGTATTGACCAACTCAGAAATCAATGGGATTAAATTTGTAGGCGGAGTTTGGTAAATCAATCAAATTTTTATTCAAGACTCAGGGTCCATAGGAGACAGATATTAAAAACAGGAACAATACAAATAAATAAATTACACAGCAGACAAAAATATGACAGAAACCAAAAAATACAAAAAGATGATCTTCAGACCGACCAAAATAAACTGTTACGCCAGTGTCTCCAATATACTGAGGAGAGGCGGGTGGAGCTAACCTGAGGATTAGTAAGAGCAACGATCACACTATTTTCGGACAGTACAAGGCGACTCATAAATTTATACATCAGATTACATACAGTAAAAGCGCTTCACAAGTGGGCACACCCAGGCTAACAAATAGCTGGCTTGCACTGTGCCATCTTGGCTTATTTAACAGTAATCGCAAAGCATCATTATAAGCCACCTTCAGTTTGTGCATGCTGTTCACCTTGTAGTTGCACCACAAATGTGCAGTATACATGGGTGTGCAAAATGCTTTGAACAGTGTAACTTTGACTTTGTAAGAGCAGTGATGGAATTTACGAATCAAAGTATTAGCCTGTGCATATAACTTGCGTCGTTGTCTAAAAATATCGTGATCATCAGTGAGATCCTCTGTAACAACATCTGCTCACATTCAATGTGTTGTCACACAGTGTAAACTTGGGAAAAACTGACTTCCTGTCATCCTTGCTATGCACAATCATGATGGCACTCTTCTTGGCATTATACTGAATATCAAAATCAACACCATACTGGGAGCAAATCATTAATAGCTCTTGCAGGCCAGCACTGTAAGGAGACAGGATGACTAAGTCATCTGCATACATGAGGTGATTGACAAGAGTGTCACCGAGTACACATCCAGTCTTACATTGGTTCAATTGTCTGCTCAGATCATCCATATAAACATTAAATAAAAATGGGGATAAAATTCCACCTTGTTTCACTCCATTACTGGTGTGAAAATGAGCAGAAATACTGTTTCCCCACTTTACCTTCATTGTCTGTTCAGTGTACCAAAATAATAAAATCCTGAGAATGTACCTAGGCACACCCCTTTGGCTTAATTTATTAAATAATTTATAATGATTTATACGGTCGAAGGCTTTAGAGGTATCAATAAAACACAAAAACACAGTGGACCCTCTACTTCTATAGCTTGACACCATTTCCTTTAAAGCAAATATACACATATCTGTGCCATGCTTTTGCTTAAAGCCAAACTGGTTATCAGCAGACTGTATATACATTTCCAGTCTGTCCAGGAGAATCCTCTCTAGCAGCTTAGACATCATACTCGCCAGTGCTATGGGTCTATAGTTATCCTTGCTGCTAATTTTTCCTGCTTTATCTTTAATAACAGGTACTAAAAGGATAGACAGCATGGACGCAGGCAATATTCCGTGGGAAAAACACCCAGTAAGGCATACTGAAAGAAGAGGAGCAATCCTAGGGCTGGCATATTTTAAATGTTCAGCTGTAATGTGATCCAGACCACATGTTTTGTTGTTCTCCAGACCCATGACTGTACTGTCAATCTCCGTAGGAGTGATGAAATTATCCTCCGAGAATTCAACTCCATCTACTTGAAAGGTGTCACTTTTTATACAGTTAAATAGATCATGGTAATGTTGCCACCAAAGTTCAGCAATGTCGTCCGAGCCACACACTCCGTCAATTGAAGACGGTAATGGGGCTTTACTGTTGTTCATTACTTTGATCTCCTGCCAGAAGTCAGTACTACTGTATTTATACAACTTCCTAGCAAGTGCATCAGCCCTCATTGTGTCTTCGTTCTTTTTAATAAAACAGACAGCATATTTAAATTTCGCATTGGTGGCCATTTTCTGTGCAAAAAGTGGTCCATGTTTCGGCCTTCCAGCTTGTGACCACATTTTAAAGGCGTCTCTAGCTGCCGTGTGAAGCTCTGACACATGCTCGTTCCAGCCCGGTTTAAGATTATGCACCTTATTTTTGTTGGAGTAAAAACACTTACTAGATTCATTTAGCGCTTCAATAATAAAATCATACATGCCGCATAGAGCTGACCTGTGCTGCTCATTTCTACAGTTAGGATCCCTGCACAGCAGGGAGTCCATTGGTAGTTTGATAATCTGAAGTAATTCATCTGTACGCGATGAATATTGCTGTACATTTTCTTCGGTGAGCTTTAACCAGTCCAGTTTGGCAGTGAATTAATTGGAAACATTGTCAGATTGTGCTGGAATATTCTCTAGATTTAAAACCAGTTGAAATGGAATATGGTCAGAAGTGGCCATTTCATAACATATTCTTATGTTGCTCACAGACTCATGTGCGTCTGCAGTGCATATACAGTGGTCCAGCCATGACGTGGTATGCCATGCTTCACTGATATAAGTAAAGCTGTTCTCAGGTAGCAGGCATTTGGTGGATAACACAAAATTATTGTCGTCACAAAAAGTAGTAAGACATTTGGCAAACAGTGATCATTCATCAGAAATATCTGCATTAAAATCACCCACTACAAATACACTTGTTGTGGCATTATCCCTAATGACGGCTAGCCTGGGTATACCCAGACTGCCTTGCGCGCTCAAATTTAATTTCGAACCTCCAGGCAGTCTGGAAACTAAAGAGAGATCGTAGCCCTGTTTTAGGGATCCAATCACAGAGCGGGGAGGGATGGCAAGACGATGACGCGTACTACTCGGCACTTGGAAGCTTTCCGGATCCAACATGGCTGCTGCAGACGCGAAACTCTCTTTAGCTGTAGATGGTGTTTTAAATAGTTTAGAGCGAAAGTTGAAAGGCGAAAGGTCTCTCGGCAGCTCCGCTGTCCCCCGGCTGGTAGCGAGATCACCGGTAGCGGGGCTATTAGCGCCGCACGGGCGGTCTCTGCGGCTCGTTGTGCCGAGCCGGCGGGCCGTCGGTCACCGCCGGTGATCTCGCTCCGAATCGGGGGACAGCGGAGCCCCCAGAGACCCACAGCAGCTTGTTTATTGCCCATAAAATCAGTGGATGTGTGTGGCAGAATGACATGAGGGGGAATAAAGCGTGAAAATAAATAATCTTGCAGAAAGCGAGAACTGGAGAAGCAAAGCAGCAGCAACACTCTCTCATAGACACACACACAACAAACATCCATTTGTGTTGCTCTACTACGTCATCTGGTATAACTGATCTGATTGGCTAAGAGCTACCTACAGACGCTTTGATAGACATTCTAAGCACCCAATAAACGGCTCCGGAGGATCGTAAACCACACCTCCTCTACGGAGAAAAGCATTGAACGTGTCCAGACCTAATCTCCAATGAGATTTGGTCTGGTGTTAGCCAGGCTAAATGAAGGCATTAATAAAAGATAATATATTGCAGTAGACTTCTTCATTCTGATAAGACTCATAGGGAGTATAAATATTCAGTATGATAAAGGACCTGTTGTCACACTTGATCTTTATACCAATTGCCCAGTCAACATCTAGACGTACCACTGAAATACAATTATCATATTTATTGTTCCATAAGATATCGACACCTCCCGGTATTCTACCACGATGTAATTTATCGCCGTAGTCAGTCGTAGATTCACCAGCACCCAAGAAGTTGGTATGAATTGAGTTCAGATGCATCAACTCCTGCTTGGGTAACCAAGTCTCTTGTAGGCACAAAATGTCACATTCTTCCAATAGTTTGTCAACAACAAATCTCCGCGCCATGGGGTCCATGGGGTGAAATCTGTCGGAGGAGTTCGTTAAAGTATGCGAGGTGGAAATGGGAAAAAACAATGAATTGTGCGATATATTCAAACAAAGATGGCAGACTTCCTGTTGGGTTTGAGGTATGGGTCCAAGAGGCTTTTTGGTGCGTCTCCACATGATTCATGTGTGTACCAAATTTTGTGTCTCTACGTGAAGCCTACTGCTAGGGCTAAGTATAAAACATGTGACTACCAGTTGCCAGTGGGGGGCGCTCTGACTGAGTGTCAATATTGATATGTGGGTGTGTTCAGGGCTGGACCCTC
This sequence comes from Centropristis striata, assembly GCF_030273125.1. Classification (NCBI taxonomy): domain Eukaryota; kingdom Metazoa; phylum Chordata; class Actinopteri; order Perciformes; family Serranidae; genus Centropristis; species Centropristis striata. Next base: position 6,860,223 of record NC_081533.1, on the reverse strand, counting down.
ATCACATATGAGAAATTTGGGACAGATCGGACAATGTATGGTCAAGTCATACGGTCTCGTGTGTTGTGGCGAGACGGCATAATTTGCCGCCATGCCACGGCCACATAGTGTGACGGTCAGTAAAGCTTTTGATAACTTTTGATCCCAAAGGCCTTGTGATGGTACTGACCAACTTTGAAGTCAATCAGGTTAAATCTGTAGGAGGAGTTCATAAAAATATGAAAAGTGGTCATTTAATGAAAGGGGGCGTGGATATAGCATAAGGGGCGGGGCTTTATGAAATATTATGATTTAGAAGTGTTAAGGGCTGGACTCTGATGAAGCATGAGAAGTTTGGAGCAGATGGGACAAAGAATGGAGAAGTTATAACAATCTCGTGTTTTATGGCGAGACGCCATATTTTGCCGCCATGCCACACCCACATAGTGTGACCGCCGGTAAAGCCAAACAGATTTAATCCCATTGACTTCAAACTTGGTCAGTACCATCACAACTTATCAACACCTTTACTGACGTTCACAATATGTGGGCGTGGCGTGGCATGGCGGCAAAATATGGCGTCTTGCCATCTAACACCAGACTGGATAACTTCACCATACATTGTCCAATCTGTCCCAAATTTCTCACACGTGATGAGGGGCCAGTCCAGAACACACCCACGTGTCAACACAAAAACACGCACAAAAACATATAAAAACACACACAAAAACACACCAAAAACATTAAACATTTTTTTTTTTTACAAAAAACACATACAACCACACAATAAAACCACACAAAAAAACCCACATAAAACCACACAAAAAACCCCACATAAAAACACACAAAATTACAAAAAATACACACAAAAACCCACCAAAAACAAACAGCTTTTACAAAAAACACAAAAAAGCACATAAAAAACACACACAAAAAACACATAAAACACACAAAATTACAAAAACACACAAAAACACATCAAAAACATTAACTATGTATTTACAAAAAACACAGAATTACAAAAAACACACCAAAAACATAAAACTTTTTTTTTTTTTTTTACAAAAAACACAAACATAAAACCACACAAAAAGACACATAAAACACACAAAATTACAAAAAACACACACAAAAACACACCAAAAACAAACAGCTTTTACAAAAAACACACAAAAACACACTAAAAACATCAAACATTTTTTACAAAAAACACACGCAGAAAACACACAAAAAACACACAAAGAAATGACAAAGAACACAGATAAAACCAAAACACAGAAATGACAAAAAAAAACAGTAAACACAAAAGATTGCATTAAAAATGCTGAATGCACACTGCAGAATTAGAAAAATTTCTGCAAAAAAAGTAAAATCGTGTTACTACACTTGGTCGAGGTGATTTTTTTTTTTTTTTTACTTTTGCTGAAAAAGAGTTGATGCATGAAATTGGACATTGGATCTTGTGGAAGAGTCAAAACTTCAGAGTTCAGCTGACAGCAGGGCTCCATGCTGCTTCGTTTTTACCTCATGTGGACTCCAGAGGGTTAAACTTGTGTAATTTGACCGGAGTTGTGTATATGACTATCAGCTGTTTATACTGAATAAATTCCAGATTATTCAAATTTATTGTTTGTTTCTGAGCTTTCATGCTTCTCTCCAGAGTTGTAGATGAAATTAAACCTTTATCATAACAATGTCCTATACACTGCAAAAAAACAACAACTGTTGTTTTTACGGTAAAAAAAAGGGAAAGCTGTGGTTGCCAGAACTTTAACTAAATAAAAACACTGCAACTGTTTCTAATATTACGGTAAAATGATATTAGCACTGTTCACATTTAAAATTGACATTTTATTCCATATTTTACCGTAAAAAATAAAAAAGTTTTTCCATCAAAAGAAACGCTGTGCTGCCATATAACTGACAAGTAAATACTTTATAAACGCTGAATGAATTAAAGATTTTACCATTAAATATCACAGTATATTTTTGTTACAGATATGGTGTTTAACAGTGACAAAAAGTATTCAATCAACATTGCTAAAATAATTTTACCGTAATATTAGAAAAAGTTGCACCATATTTATTACGCTAAAGAGGCCAATTTTTTTTACCATAAAAACAACAGTTGTTTTTTTGTTTTTTTACAGTGTGGGGTCGCAGTGGGGTCCCCTTCAAGGTTATTATAGTTAACGAAAACTAACAAATGTTTTTTTTTTTTAAAACAATAACTAACTGAAACTGTATTTTGTGGTTACGAAACTAACTAAAACCAACTAAAATTATAGTGAAAATGTCCTTCGTTTTCGTCTTTGTCAACTTTTTTCATACATAAACCTTTTTGGTTGATATGAAATCTATTTAATCTAGGCCTATCTGGTTTTATGGCCTAATAAACTTATTGGGGCTGGATGGATAAGACAAAGGAAATAAAGGAAACATTTATTGTGACTTTTTAAAATCTGGCACCCAACAAATACCTCATTACAAAAAAACTAAAACTCACACGAAAACTAATAAAAACTAAACTAAAACTGCCACCTTCAAAACCACAATGACTAGGGGATGATGGTGGACTTCAGGAGACACAGACCTGCCCCCCAGCCCATACACACCAATGGAGAGGGTCTCTGACTTTAAAGTCCTGGGCCTGCACCTGAATGTAGACCTGACCTGGACACCAACAGACCAGAAGGCCCAGGCCTGCCACCAAAACACATTTTTCAGGATGATTTATTTTTCCCAGAAAGTATCAGGATAAATGACAATACTGTGGAGTCCATCCCTTTCTACAGCAATGACTTTTTAAATGCCAAGAATATTAAACATTGGAATTGAAATGTGGAAAAAAAATTAAAACATCCTAGATGAATAAAACATAAATAAATAGACTACAATCAAAACAAATAAATAAATAGACTCTCGGCTTTGTTAACATAAATTACACTGAGGTAAATATTATATTATTATGTATTATAAATAATATATAAAAAGCTGTTATGGAAAAAAAATTATATAGCTGGTTCTCTCTGCCTGCAGCTGGTTCTCCCTGTCTGCAGCTGGTTCTCTCTGCCTGCAGCTGGTTCTCCCTGCCTGCAGCTGGTTCTCTCTGTCTGCAGCTGGTTCTCTCTGTCTGCAGCTGGTTCTTCCTGTCTGCAGCTGGTTCTCCCTGTCTGCAGCTGGTTCTCTCTGCCTGCAGCTGGTTCTCCCTGTCTGCAGCTGGTTCTCTCTGTCTGCAGCTGGTTCTTCCTGTCTGCAGCTGGTTCTCCCTGTCTGCAGCTGGTTCTCTCTGCCTGCAGCTGGTTCTCCCTGTCTGCAGCTGGTTCTCCCTGTCTGCAGCTGGTTCTCTCTGCCTGCAGCTGGTTCTCCCTGTCTGCAGCTGGTTATCTCTGCCTGCAGCTGGTTCTCCCTGTCTGCAGCTGGGTCTCTCTGCCTCCAGCTGGTTCTCCCTGTCTGCAGCTGGTTCTCTCTGTCTGCAGCTGGTCCTCTCTGCCTGCAGCTGGTTCTCTCTGTCTGCAGCTGGTTCTCCCTGTCTGCAGCTGGTTCTCCCTGTCTGCAGCTGGTTCTCTCTGTCTACAGCTGGTTCTCTCTGCCTGCAGCTGGTCATCCCTGTCTGCAGCTGGTTCTCTCTGTCTGCAGCTGGTTCTCAGTGTCTGCAGCTGATTCTCCCTGTCTCCAGCTGGTTCTCTCTGTCTGCAGCTGGTTCTCTATCTGCAGCTGGTTTTCTCTGTCTGCAGCTGGTTCTCTCAGTCTGCAGCTGGTTCACTCTGTCTGCAGCTGGTTATCTATCTGCAGCTGGTTCTCCCTGTCTGCAGCTGCTTCTCTCTGTCTGCAGCTGCTTCTCTCTGCCTGCAGCTGGTTATCGCTTCATGCAGTTGGTTCTCTCTGCATGCAGCAGGTTCCCTTTCTGTTTTACGGCCCCGGCCCCTCAGACGGTCTGGGTCCGCACCTGCTTTAACACTGAGGGAGAGCTGAAGGAACATGGAACCTCTGCAGGAACAGGGTTCTTAGATTATATGAGGTTCTTGACAGAGCAGATTATATCTGTTTGTGGTTGTTCTCTCTTTGTGGTTCCTCAGTAATAACAGTAAATATCACAAACACTAAGATGTATTATACAATCTCCATCTTCGTTGTCAGACTGCTGTCTGTCGCCCCTCCTCCACCTCTTCACTGATTGGCTGCTTGACTTTACATACAGCCCTTCCGACTAATCAGACGCTAAGCACAGACTTGCTCCGCCTACCGTACGTGTCGATTTCCCGCCCTGCTGGCGTTGCTGGGCAGGCGGAGCCGTGTAGCAACGAGTTCTGACTTGCGGCCCCCTGAGCTAATCAGTGAGGGGCTTTCAGGAGAGCCCCGCCCAGGTTGGCCGGCCGTGTTCCCGCCCTCTGAATAGGAATGACCAACGGGGGCGTTGCTGGGGGGCGGGGCCCGGCTCCAGCTCGACCCAGTTTGAAAGTGAACCAACGTCTCAGTGAGTCGCTGCTTCAGCCACAACAACAAGAACCCGAACCCGAAAAACCCGAAACACCCGAACCCGACCCACAGTACGCTTCAGCCCGCAGCCGGCCCTCTGACCAGTGAGTACCCACTTCAGCATCGTAGTGCCAGGTCCCCTATTTTAAAGGGACTGAAAGGAGCTGGCTCTGATTGGCAGTGCTTTATTCTAACAATCCCGTTATAAAGCTCCGTTACTCGGGTTGCACGGGAGGAAAATGGCCGCTGTAACGGCCGGAGAGCGGCGGTGGTCCGGTTCGTCCGGGCCGCTGTGTGTGTGAGCACTCCCGGGAGGGACGAGTTGTTGTAAACACGAAACGCCCATTATGGAGCGTGAATGCCAGGAAATAGCCTCGTCCCGTCAATGCAACGCTGACCTCTCCGGAGTATAGTCGGAGCCCTGCATTGAAAATGCGTAGCTGTTGTCCCAGCTCCGTGTTTCCGTTGCAGAGCCGCCATCTCGGTGTAAAACCGGCGCAGACATTAAGCGCTAAACTGTGTTTCCATCAGAAAGTCTGGTGTTGATATTTGTAACGTGTCTGTGGGCTCACCGTGTTTTTCTCGGAGGGGGATGGGGCGGCCAGCTCCGCAGAGGGCGGGAAGCAAATGGTGGCCCATTGTTCTGTGGAGCTAGCTGTTAGCACGGCTAGGCTAACTGCAGCAGGCGGCGCGGCTCCGGCATCCAGCGGCTCCGCGCCCCCCGACCCCGGCTCACAGCTGGGGCGGGGGAACCGGCTCCGGGCCGCCGTGAGGTCCCGTCACAGCGCCCCGCAAACAGAGGGTCTGGGCCGGGTCGGAGGGCCTCCGAGCTCCCGGAGGAGAAAATGGATCCCCACTTTGTTCTCTTTGTTATTCAGACTGAGGAGCGCCGGGAAGCGACACTTACTGGACAGGTACCGGACAGGTCCTGACGGAGGACGGAGCAAGTTAAATATGATGCCTAATTCAACACATTTAAATCTTTAAATTCCAGATTAATGCAGAATCAGACATGTAGGTTAAAGGGTCATTCCACACTAATTTATTCAGGCTTTCTCTTAGGGCTGCACAATTAATTGAATTTTAATCGTGATTTTGGCCGCCACAATTAAATTAACCTGATCGTCGGCGATATTTCCATTTAAAAATATCTAATCAAGCGTTTTTTTACACCAGCAGTCCACCAACCACCAGGGGGCGAACACATAGTTAAGGTTTCATGTAGTTGCCTAAATAAATAACGAGCGAGCGTTAAGCAGGATGTGACATCGTACTCGACACCACAACAACACGCACCATTTGTAAAAGCCAGCGAAGCAGTGTTGTCCAACTTATAACTTGCTATATTTAGCAACTTTTCAGACGTCCTTAGCGACAATTTTTCAAAAAAAGCAACTGGCAACAAATCCAGCGACTTTTTCTGGTGTTCTTGCAGGCTCCTTCTTACTCTTCTTACCGAGCCTCCGGCCCCAGCGGGCAAGAAGAGTAAAAAGGAGTCGAAGCGTCACAGTCCTCCTGCAGCAGTCTCTCCCAGCTGCAGAGCAGGAGGGGATGTTAACCCCTTAGCGTCCAGTCTGCAAATGGCTAATAGTACAGTGTGTATGTGCTGCAGGAGGTGTTCACTTAGCGATCTCCGTTTGTTTACAACAAGCACCGAACACTCTGTGAACACACTAAAAACTGTTCCTATTGTTTGTTTAAAAGTAGTGCAGTAAAAATGCAGATGTTGGATAATTGTGATTGATAATCGTGATTACAATATTGATTAAAATAATCGAGATTCTCATTTTGGCCATATTGGTGCAGCCCTTCTTTCTCTCCACTTTTCATTTCACCTAATAAAGATTTATGATGCTGTGATTGATTATTTTACTGTTTAACATTAATATTGATCGCACCGTATGTTGCTCTCTGTTCGGGAGGGATGGGCACAAGTAATAGATTACTTGTTTTTGACGTCAATGTTTTTCTCCACAAGACTTAATTGTTTTATCTCAGGAGAAGTTGGGAAGACAAATAAAAAAACAGACAGTGATCATGTTTTCATCTTCTTCTAATAGATTTGAAATTAATAACTGTTTTTAAGAAAAAATATATATTTCTGTCCAAACTGACTTAAATGTGTTTTATTGTGTTCACACATCAGATCTGCAGGTTATTCCCTTACAGGGCAATAACTGACAGTTGCTTAGATTAAAAGTAAGGTTTTGTTAAGTAATGTCAGAAAGTGTTCCCAAACTCCTAAATGTTTCTTTTCAGTTTATTCTCGATCATGAAAGTGAAGATTTGGAGACGTAACGACGGACGGACATTCCCCACTACTGATTTATTATTATGGCACATAAACATCTTTATATATAGCAGCAAATATTCTTAATAACAGTTTAATATCTACAAGTACTTACATGGTCATTTTATGTATTAACACACACACACATTGATTTCTATATTCAAGCTATTGAAAACTATATATGCCAGTGTCAGAAAGCCTACAGGGTTTTCTCACCAATAAGTATATAATTTTCCTTTACATAGAAATAAATCATAAAGTTAAAAATGTATGGAATCACTGTTTACAATGTTAGTGAAATGTCACACATGTATTTTACACATTTACATTTATACATGTTTAATTTATTATACACTGTCAATACATGTATTATACTTATATAGTCATATGTGCATATATTCCATATATGTAAATTCAATATATGGACTCAGTATTTTCTGTATGTGTGGTATTTTATAGACCAACGGATTAATAATCTGCGGAGTTATCTACAATAAAAACAGTATTTTGCTTGTTCTATACAGTGTGTTATACATCTAAATGTTCTGTATTAAAAATGATTTATCTGTTTCACATTTATCAGTTTGAGCTGAACACACTGATAATAAACATGATTAATTGTGATCAATAATGAATGTGATTTATTTTACTTTCAGGTGAATTGTTAATCGTTGATTCTGTTTCAGATATTACACAATCAAATACAAATAAATGAATCAGTAAGTTATATCAGAACTAAACATCCTCCTCTTGTTTCTAATCTGTCTCTCCTGTCTGTCAGGCCGCCAGTATGATGCGTAAAGACGTGAACAAGCCGAAGGGGAAGACCTCAGCGTATGCCTTCTTCGTCCAGACGTGTCGAGAGGAACACCGGAAGAAGAACCCCGAGCAGTCGGTTAACTTCGCCGAGTTCTCCAAGAAGTGCTCCGAGAGATGGAAGGTGAGACGGGCAGAGAGACAGACATATTTAAAGTCCAATAACATTTTAACCCTCTGAGCCTCTTTTCTTGTTTTTTTTTTCAGAACTGTTTATGAACTTGTTCTCATCATCAATCTGTTATAAACATTATGTTTAGGTTTAGAAATCTAATCAAATTGTAGAAGTTCTTAGTGTATAAGGGTTAATAACAATTGGTTATGAGTATATGAAATCCATCTCAGGTAAATTGTTGAAGGAATTTTTGGGACCATGCTGCTAATTACACACATTTGGTGCTGAATTTAACTTTTTTTTTTCTTTAAATATAAAGGATTAAATATCAACAAAATCCTCTAGAATTAAACCTTCAGACACCAAGACCTTTAGAACAGCAGAGAAAAATCCATGCTATGATTTGATTTCAGAAACTTTTGACATTTGGTAATTTTGATAAAGAGGAGAGTCGTGGGCTGTCAGCATAAAGTGGACATGTCAGTAAAGAGGAGACTCGTGGGTTATCAGCATAGAGTGGGCATGTCAGTTAAGACTCGAGGGTACCTAAAGAACCCTTATTATTCAGATATCTGGAAGTGGGAGGTTTTTCTACCTTCAGAGTGCTCCTCCTGTCAGGCGGTATCACTGTATTTTGGTCCTGGTGGACTCAAACGGGGCGGCTCCAGTCCGTCTGCAGGTCAGATGTCGTCTGCTGACTGACATGTTGTGGTTTCAGGCTCTGACTGCCAGTGATAAGAAGTGTTTCGAGGACATGGCGAAGGCCGACAAGGTGCGTTACAACAGGGAGATGAGAGACTACATCCCACCCAAGGGCTTCGGAAAGAGAGGCCGCAAGAGGAAAGACCCCAACGCACCCAAAAGACCCCCGTAAGTCCTGAACACCGCCTGCTCCCTGAGCACCAGCTGAACTTCTATGCTTTTATTTTGACAGGAAGAGCTCGACAAACATTGTTCGTTTTTGCTAGAATAGATCTGTCATGTGTTAACGTCCTGTTGTGGTTGTAACCAGGTCCAGCCTCCTGCCTCTGATCCAACCTGATCTCACTCCAACTACATTTAGACTCCGAACATTCACACCAAAATAAAGCGTTTTATAGTGGAAGGTATGTTTCAGCTGGACCTGTGTTATGTAGGGGTCAGAAAGAAGACGTCTTCTTGTCTTTCACAGTGGGTTCATGCTTGTTTTCAGGATAAAAACAGTTAAAGGTGTGATTAAATGGTGATAAACTTGCAGGTAACCTGTCAGATCCTCCCTGAAGACTCTCCTGGACACAGCACAAACACCTGCAGCTCAAAGTTCACTCAGTCCATTAATCAGCAAATCTTTTCATCATCTATGAGTCAGTCACCGCATTAACCTGTCTCTCTCTCTCTCCCTGCTTGCAGGTCTGCGTTCTTTGTGTTCTGCAGCGAGTACCGTCCCAGTGTGAAGCAGCAGTATCCTGGTCTGTCTATAGGAGACTGTGCCAAGAAGCTGGGAGAGATGTGGAGCAAACTGTCCCAGTCTGAGAAGCTGCCCTACGAGGAGAAGGCCCAGAAACTACGGGAGAAATACGACCGGGTGAGACACACGGGCAGGTGGACACACTGTCAGAGAGACAGGTGGACAGACACACTGACTGACAGACAGATGAACAGAGTGACCGTTCTCTGTATTTGGTCCTCAGATTAAAATCTGCTAGTAAGTCACCTTCAGTGTTCCAGAGTTCCCTTTTAATGAGAAACCCAGTTAGGAGTAGTCTCTGAGCTATGTTTTGGAATGAACAGGTTCCAGATAAGGACCGACTCTGAACTGCTTCTCTGGGACCTTCATTCATTAGTTTCTGTTCCTGTGATCAACCTGAAGACCTCGGGAACATCTCAACTGTTCTAAACCAATCCAAAGTAACTTGTGATTAGATGAGTATTGATGAATGAAAGGGGGTCAGCAGAGTCTACCTGCCGTCTGTCTCAGACCACAGTGAATAAATGTGTGATTGTTGACGCCTGGTCTCTGTCCGTCCCTCAGGACATGGTGGCATACCGCGGCGGCGGCACGTACGCCAGGAACCCCGGCTCTTCAGCTCAGGGAGGAGAGGAGGAGGAGGACGACGAGGGGGAGGACGAAGACGACGACGAGGAGGACGACGAGTAGACCAGTGTGTGAGACAGAGAGAGAGAGACAGGTAGGTGTGTGTGTTTCAGAGGACAGACAGGTGAGCTGGCAGCCAATCAGGAGCTGCTGCTCTCAGCAGAGGTCAGAAAATGTTTTTTTAATGTTTTAATGACGGTCAGAGTAAGCAGTTTATCAGACAACATCATCACAACATCATTCAATAATCCTTCAAGACACAATAGAAAAATAGCAGCAGAGACACGTCTCACTGCCACTCTGAAAACGACAACAAACACCAGCTGATGTAAACAATAACAAACACCAGCAGATGTTTATTTACATTCGCTGATGTTTGTTATGGTTTACACCAGTTGATGTAAATAATAAACATCAGCTGATGGTTATTGTTTACATCAGCTGGTGTTTGTTATTGTTTACATCAGCTGATGTTTGTTATTATTTACACCGGCTGATGTTTGTTACTGTTTACATCGGCTGGCGCAGCTCGACAACGTTCTGATCAGCTTTTTTATTTTGTTTTTTTAAATATGTTAATATAAATTTAAAATAATCTGAACGTGACAGACAAACAGGCAGAGAGACAGACAGGTCGCTCTGAAACACACACACAGGACCAGGAGAGTGGGTGTGTGTGTGTGTGATGGTGTGTATGTGTGTGTGTGTGTATGCGTGTGTTTGTGTGTCATCAGAAGTTAAACTGTCCCGACACCAGAGGACAGTACAGTCCCCCCCTCACTGTTACCATGGTTACCCCTGCACCCACCCCCCGTGTGTTACCATGGAGACCCCCCCCCTCCTCCCCGCTCTTCATCATGTTGTTTTTTATTTTCTTACTGAAAGTTTTTCTGTTTCCTTGTTCACTGTCAGTGTAGAAACTTCAACTTTTATAATAAAACGACCAACTGAGGGAAAATACGACACGTCTCCGTCTCTCTGTCTGTCCTCAAAGACCAGTGCTGAAGCACTTTCAACTTTCCACCCAATAAAATACTACTTAGTATATTTCAGTCCCATGCCTTCACACATGCCACACCACAATCTTAATTGATTGTGCTTGAAAAACCGAACTGTAGTATTCACCAGGTTTTTTATTCTTTGGTGTTTTTCGGTCGACTACTCCTCCCAGAGTTTTGGTCGCACATACACTATAAAGGTATCAAATCAACCGGCTCGGCCATGACAAGTGTGCTATGACTTTTCTAAGGGTTTCGGCAAACTGTTTTTAAATTATTTGGCTAACAATCCCCCCAGTGTTGCCCTATGGAGAGGCTAGAGTGGATGACATCATCGCTAGAGTGCAGAGGGAGAGAAAAGTCTGTCAATAAATACATTTGGAGACCGCTCGAGGCTGCAGATACCACTCTACAGAAATAAGCTGTCAGAGTTCTAGTTTAGGCATAGGGCGCACAGATGATCCAAGAAGAGTGCAATTCGGGGCGGAGCTCAACAGACGGTGAGGTGGGTGGAGTCAAACGTTGAGGTGGAGGAGTCTGTTAGATTTACTCAATGGCACCACTCATTGATGACAGCCGTAAAGCACACTTCTATTATTATTGCCCGCATACAAACAAATAAGGGGCATATTTACATGTTATCAGAATTATACATAAATACACATATAACAAGATTAGATAAACTATTAGATAATGTAATAGTAGGGATACCACAGCAGGGAATTCTATGGATGCACAGCAGCAGAGAGTGATGAATGTGAAATGACAAAAGGAAGTTGGAAGGGGCATCAAAACTTAAAAAAGCTGTTGTCATTCCCATTTTCATCATACCAAAATAGTTCGCATCCTTTTGAAGTCTAATGTTGAGTTTTTTGCCTTTAGTGAATTCTAGTAAAATATGGGTCAGTTTATTTTGAAAAATGTCAACTGTATCCATCATGATTTATAATGCCATTATATTATCATATATATATATATATACATATATATATATACATATATATACATATATATGTATATATATATATATATATGATAATATAATGGCATTATAAATCATGATGGATACAGTTGACATTTTTCAAAATAAACTGACCCATATTTTACTAGAATTCAATGTGTGTGTGTATATATATACATATATATATATATATACACACATATATATATATACACACACACACATATATATATATACACATATATATACATACGTGTGTGTGTGTATATATATATATACACACACATATAAGCATTCACCATCTAAGCTGACATTTGTATATAATAACGTTACTATGTGTAAGTCATTTAAAATCAATTGGGATTATGGACAGCGCCACCTGTTCGAACTTCAATTGGCCGCTACAGTAATCACTGGTGTTTTGCTAACAATTGGTCTCATGGGTGGTCCAGTAATTTAGATGGTTGTTCATTTTAATTTAATGTTATACACTGTATAATGAGAATGTTACAAAGTCAATTATGCACAGAGACAGTCTTATTTCCACGTGTAACCTTATGGATTGATCTAACACAGGGGCTTCAATTAAGGAGGCCACAACAGTCAGTGTGGTTCAAATACATGCCATTTATTTTACAATCACTGAAACTCTAAAAAACACAGTCAAGGAAAGACAAGAGGACAGACAGTCATATCACTGCTGGGAAACCAACCAGCTACTGCCTAGGACACTGGGAGTATACTAAATATTCAAAAGGAATATAATCCCAACACACTTCAAATAAACACACCACACTAATTCAATGTGCAACCACAAATCATATCACCATCTAAAGCAGACCTGGGCATTGGGCGGACCGCAGTGCTTTTATTTTGAAGGTGGTTTACGTACCCACCCGCAAAGACTCGACTCTTTAACTGATGGTTCACAAGATTTATTTAAAATTGTAGCTCCATGAACATAAAAATAAGACATTCCTTGATCACTTTGGCCCTCATTTATCAAACAAGCATACGTCAGAAAGTCAGCGTAAAGTGGGCGTAAGATCATTTCTACGCAAGCCTCGGCATTTATCAATGTGGACGTGAGCGGAGGGTACGATCAGATCTCACGTCTGGTCTCAGCTCGTGTACGCAACTTTGAGTCAGCGTGAAGTCCACACGTCTGAGTCGGAGAATTGATCTTAGACTACAGTATAGATGCCTGGAGGTGATTAAACTCTGTGTTTTGATTTTTAATGGTGACAAAGCAAAACATGTTTAGACTACATCATTTATCATTAAAACATAATCCAAAAATACACCCTGCGATCGTGAAATAATATAGATTAGGCTTTATATATCACGATGTATAAATTAATTACTCAAACCTCACCGGGAGTTTAATGGTCCACTGCTACTCTGCTGACAGCACCATTGATTTCCTTCCTTTTCACTTTTTATGCTGCTAAACAAAAGTAGGTTGTTGTGTTGCAGCTGTTGGACGTCAGCGTTTCACTTTCTGCCTCTGAGAAATTCCTCTTCTTTGGATTAAAACTTACTTTAAAACATTGTTTACCTCCTTAATCCAAAAAGCTGTGAAAACTTTTAAGTCTGTGCTCCAAATGTAAAATATTCACTGAACTTGTTTGAGTTTATAACTATAAGTACTTTTATTTCATAAACCTCTGTCATTGCGTATTTCTGTAATATGTCTATATTGGATTATCGCGTGTTCTCGTTATCTCGCGTGCATACGGCTTGCTCGATATGCTGCCGTGCCACGGCTGTAACGCGCCCGGTGTGAATTGACGCTGGGCAGAAGACGGAGCAAAACCGCAGTGGAGCCGTTCCGCGGCTGTAACGCGCCCAGTGGAAATCCCCAGTTAGTTTGTAGGACATATAGTATGAGGTTTAAATGCTGATATTTTGCATACCTCTGTACTTTATGACAGTCAATGTTTCAGTCCTACAAACAAATGACAGACCCATAATTAAAATCATTAAAATACAAATACCTTAGGGTGCATGCACCCCTACATTACCCTAACAATTAAAATGCTACCCTGATTCTAAAACAATGCTAAAAACTCCAAAAGTCCACCTTACCACAGAACAGAGTCACCAGTCACAGCCATGAGTGCAAACAAAGTATTTCAAGAGAGTGACTCTGATCGTCACACCCATAGACATCTTATATCATAAACGCAGCATCGAACGCCAACTGCTCACTGGGCTGACGAGACGTGGGGCCGCCATCTTGGAGTGGTGATCCGCTCCACTCAGTGTAATTCGTATGGCAGGAGCAATGCACTGTCAGCGCATTTAATTAATCTTACCTCACTGAATACTACAGATTTTTGCGTTTTCTTATCATACGTGTAGCTATGATAAAGGACACATGTTTTGGCGCATTTTATTATTCATAGTTGGTTTAACAGTAATAGAATATTCTTATATGCTATAAGTGATCAGACGTCCAACATCAAAACTGGGAACATAATCTCAGAGAAGGGGGAAAAAAAACAGCTAGTCAGCTATGTTTAAGTTGAAGAAACAATATTAGGTTATATATATATATATATATATATATATACACACACATATAGGCTACGTATATCCTACATAAACTGTATGAATACATTAGATATCTATATCTTAGGGACCTATAGACCATCTCTTGACTGTTGCTGCAGCAGCAAAGAGTTTATTCTGTCTTGACACTTTGTATTGCTATTTTGTATTAACATTTACTTAAATTATTATATTTACAGTGATTGTTTTATATGTATTTTATGTATGTCGCTTTGGATAAAAGCATCTGCCAAATAGGCTACTTTAACATCATATATAAACACCTGAATGTTTTCATATCAGCTAAAACTACCAATCTGTTTCCCTGGATTCAGAATAAAACCAAATTCTGTCTTACCCAACAATGTTAGTATTTGAATATTTTTACTTGAACAACTTAATCAGGTTACAATTATACTGTTAAGAAAGTATTGTCTTATACTTTGCCTAAAATGCGAATGCATCATAATCAGTGGCCGTTTTAGGTGGGGCTGAAAGTTTGTAAACCACCCTCATCTTGTGGTTCTCAAAGTAGACATGCCTGTCTGTAATTTTATTGGCAGCATGCAGTCCTTCCTCTTTTTGCAGATCATGGAGATGATTGATGAACCTCCAATGCATCTGTCCGGTGGTCGTCGCAATTGGACTGTATGGCTGCAGAGTAAGAATCAGCCACTGCTTAAACAAGTACAAACAGCAAAATGATGATCATCACGTCCAGCCATAACTGTGCAAATGGACAGACCACAACATTTCAATAACTTTTAGCAGCAGAGGCATAAGTTGTAGAAATAGCTCTACAAACGATCTTCATTTACCTGCAACATATTACGTGCCAACTTGAGCATGTGGCAACCATCCATCATTATGTGACCGGGCCACAATACATAGAACCAACAACGGCACCTAGGGCATGATACCCTAGGAAAATAATGTTTTAGAAATACCCTTGAGTTAACAAACAGCACACAGGTAAGTAGTAAATATGAGGAGACGTTTATCTATCCACACTGCATACGATGGTTACACCACAAACACACTGCAAAGAGTGATCAGAGAGTATTAGTGCACATTAACTCTTAACTCCTAAGCATGCAAGTGATATCAGAAAAGGGCCCACCCAAGTTACTAAACCCAGTCAAAACCACACTCCTCAAAATTAGGAGGCTGGCCACAGTTGGTTTGTCCTAAGCAAATAGAAAATAATTCAAATTTCAACAATAAGTCAAGTAGATCTGTCAAACAAGAAAACAACTCAAGACAAAATCCTACAAAAAGCAGAATAACTAAGCAAAATAGGCCAATTACCAAGGCAAAACAAAACAAGTAAACAAGTAAGGCAAAACTAGTAAGGCAAAACAGCAGGGGCCAGCCCTACAATGAGACCAATTAACAAAATGAGTCAACAAAATCAAAATAATGATAACTAAAGTAGAGAAGTCAAAAGAAATACCTTTGGGCATCATAAAACCACCTGGTAACTGCCAGACAAGCACTGGAGGTGATCTGGGGCTTCTCTCAAGGCTTGAGTGTGAGAACAGCCATTAGTAATGCTCAAAGAAAACTGAACAAGAAACAAGGTAAGTAGAAACTAAGTAAAATTAACAAAAGTTACCTTGAGGATGGATAAATTGACAACACCTCAGCAGAAACAGTGAGCTGCAGCACAATCAGGACAGGAGGGAGCTCTCAACTGAGATCTTCCCTATATGCTGGGAGGAAATGCACACCAGGTGTGTTTGGTTGCCAATTAACCTAGTTTTGAGTCTGAATAGAGGGGCGTGTCCCACAGGTAGGAGTTCAGACTGCCAGCCAAAATCCGATTTTTAGCCCATCCAGATTGGAACTGGGTGGCTCTTTTGAAGTCTGAACAGTTTTTTTTTTTTTGTTTTTTTTTTGCAAACCGGATCAAAAACACCTTCGGGAGGTAGTTTCAGATCGCATTTGGACAGTCTGAACCACTCCAAACACTTAGATCGGTTTTGACTGGTGTCCGAGGTGTCCACCGGCAGCCACGGCCAACTCATACGGGCCCGACGGGGGCGTCCATCCGCCAGGTTTCTCCCCTGGTGCGTCTGAGATGTTCTGCACCTCTACTGGACAGTGATAAGGCCAATCCTCCCTCCCTCTCCCCCTTCAACCTCTATCTACTCTATTCTACTCTGTTGATCTGCCCTGTACAACAACATCTATTGACGTCTGTCCGTCCTAGGAGATGGATCCCTCCACTGTCTCTCCCTGAGGTTTCTTCTTCTTTTTTCCCTGGCCACTGTGAGGGTCTAAGGACAGAGGGTGTCGTACCATGTACAGTCTGTAAAGCCCTTTTGATTTGATTGATTTGAATTGATTTGATTTGATTTACTAACTAACTCCTCATCCTCAGTGTTTCTGTTGTAGGTAGATTCCGTGTTTAGACGAGCGAAAGTATTCAAGTTTTCCACTCTGGAGGGTGGTTTCAGATTTTTGCGTTTTTAATGGGGTGCACTTATATAGCGCTTTTATCCAAAGCGCTTTACACTACAGACTACGCTCATTCACCCATTCATACTGGTGTTAGGGGCTACCAGGGCACACTGGTGCCACCTGCCACCATTGAACGGAGCATCGGGAGCAATTTGGGGTTCAGTATCTTGCTCAAGGATACTTCGACATGTAAGTTGCCATGGTCGGGGATCGAACCAACAACCTTCCGACCGAGGACGACCAGCTCTACCAACTGAGCCACAGCCGCCCCCGTTTTTAAGCACCCAAAGTGCAGTCACCATCTAAACGAAAGCCACTTCCCACAAACATTTTTGGTCGTTTTTACCTGCAAGTGTCGTTGTGTAAACGGGGCCTCAGTCAGACATGAGGTGGTTACAGATGAAGTTTACTTAATGTTATTAACATACAGGAACCAGATATTACAGGACAGTGACAGAAACTTCAAAGAAACAAAAGAAAGTGGATTTGAAACAGAGCCAAACAGTCAGATTAGTATCTGCAAATACACATTATAACCCCCTGTAGAGAAGTTGTCTGCAGGGTTATTATAGTTAACGAAAACTAGTATTGAAAAAACATTTTCATTAACTGAAATAAAAATGAAAACAAGAGTTTTTAAAAAAAACGATAACTAACTGAAACTGTATTTTGTGGTTACAAAATTAACTGAAATTACAGTAAACGCCTTCGTTTTCGTCTTTGTCAACTTTTTTCATACGTCAACCTTTTTGGTTGATCTGAAATCTATTTTATATATGTGGTTTTATGAATCAATAAACTTCTTGGGGCTGAGATGGATCAGACAAAGGAAATAAAGGAAACATTTATTGTGACTTTTTTGGATCTGGCACCCAACAAATACCCCATTAGAAAAAAACTAAAACTAACTGTTGAGCGTTGCAGCTTCATCTGCGTTGAACTCAGGAATTAATTAACGGAGGCAATAATGCTCTTTAGCCCCTTTTGGCATATTTATTGAGAGCACCCTTCTTCTAGCCTGGCTAACACCAGACCAAATCTCATTGGAGATTAGGTCTGGACACCTGCCGTTCATTTTTCTGTAGAGGAGGTGTGGTTTACGATCCTCCAGAGCCGTTTATTGGGCGCTTAGAATGTCTATCAAATCGTCTGTAGGTAGCTCTTAGCCAATCAGATCAGTTATACCAGATGACGTAGTAGAGCAACAGAAATGGATGTTTGTTGTGTGTGTGTCTGTGAGAGAGTGTTGCTTGCTGCTTTGCTTCTCCAGTTCTCGCTTTCTGCAAGATTATTTATTTTCACGCTTTATTCCCCCTCATGTCATTCAGCCACACACATCCACTGATTTTATGGGCAACAAACAAGCTGCTGCGGGTCTCTCGGCGACTCCGCTGTCCCCCGGCCCGGAGCGAGATCACCGGCAGTGACCGATGGTCTCGCCGGCTCGGCGCAACGAGCTGCCGAGACCGCCGGTGCGGCGCTAATAGCCCCGCTACCGGTGATCTCGCTACCAGCCGGGGGACAGCGGAGCTGCCGAGAGACCTTTCGCCTTTCAACTTTCGCTCTAAACTATTTAAAACACCATCTACAGCTAAAGAGAGTTTCGCGTCTGCAGCAGCCATGTTGGATCCGGAAAGCTTCCAAGTGCCGAGTAGTACGCGTCATCGTCTCACCGTCCCTCCCCGCTCTGTGATTGGATCCCTAAAACAGGGCTAAGAAACTGGCTTGGTTTCCAGACCGCCTGGAGGTTTGAAATTAAATTCGAGCGTGCAAGGCAGTCTGGGTATAGCCAGGCTACCCTTCTTCAGTCGTGAAGGGAAAACTATACAGTGAACTCTGAACCCCCTCCGGGCATAGCCCACAGACCTGCGCCCCCTTGTGGCACCTCAACAAACCAGCACCACTTAAAACACATTACACTCAATTAAAGAATGTCTTTTAACACTAACACTAAATGTTTTTCACTGTGTGCTGTGAAAATCAATAAACATATTGTTTAAAAAAAAAAAAACAACTAACACTAAAACTAATAAAAACTAAACTAAAACTAAGCATTTTCCAAAAAATAAAAACTAATTTAAACTAGCAAACTCACCCAAAAATGAATTAAAACTAACTGAATTTGAAAACAAAAATTAACAACGAAATTAAAACTAAAACTAATGAAAAATCCAAAACTATTATAACCTTGGTTGTCTGCTCATGTGTCTCTGAGACAGGATTTAATTACACTACTGTAAATGTTTAATGCTTTAAAATATCAAGAAAATAATAATATTTTTCCACATTCTGTCCAGCTGGTTCAATGACTGTAGTAGCAGGTGGTGACCACTGGAGGGCTCCCTGCTGCTGTTGCTGCTGCTGACTCCTGCTGTTATAGATACTAATGCTCCTCCTCTGACTTATGTAACACCACAACTCTTCTGTGTCCCACGGTCACGTTCCATCCAGGCACTAACCTCCGGATAGTCAGACCTTCAGCTGCATTCTACCAGACACTCCAGCAGGGGGTGCTGCCGGCTGCACAAGCATTTGACTCCATTCATTTCAATACAATCACGAGTAAAAAAGCTTCTTCAAGACAGTCTGATATTAACTCAATGTAGTCCGGGGCTATTTAGTCCATTTTTGAATCCTTTTCATCCTGCCTGTATACACCTCTTTAGGCAAATGCACACATAGGGCCCTAGGGGTGCTTGAGCCCATGCCCTTTTTGCCTCGTATTAAAAAGTGCCCTCTGAGTGTTTTTTTTCTTTTTTCAAATAACATGAATAAATAGGGATGTAAAAAAACCGCGCAACAAAAACTCCACAGTATTTTACCGTACCCATTTTCTTGTAATACAGGGTTGTTGTGTGTGTTGAGCCTGCCGCTTCTGTCTGTTGCATTACGCACTCGCCGCCAGAGAGAGAGACACACACACAGAGAGAGAGACAGAGTGAGAGTGGGCGAGAGGGAGACGTGACAGTGGAGCAACTTGAACCTTGAACTTTGACATCATGGCGGAAGATAACTATAGCGGAGGGGAAAATAAGGGAATTCTTATTTCAAGTCATGAAACGATTAGGCTTTTGTGAATTTTTTATACAAAGTATAAGAACACGTTATTCTTCCCCATCAGCAAGGATAAAAGTTAATGGGAGTCTCTCAAATTCAATAATGTTACAACGACGATGCAGACAGGGCTGCCCGCTCAGCCCGTCACTTTTTAACCTTTTTATTGAACCTTTGGCCCAGGCTATCAGGGAGGAGTCTACTTTGGAGGGTATTACCATAGAGGGAGTGGAGAACAAAATTTGCTCATACGCAGACGACGTGCTTATAACACTTAAGAACCCTGAATGCGTAATTTCATGGCTAATGCAAATCCTTGGGGAAAATGGGAGATATTCAGGTTACACACTGAATAAGCAGAAAACTCAGGTTTTGTCTTTTCATTTTGCCCCTTCTCAAAAGCTGACAGATGAACGTCAATTTGACTGGCATCAGCAGCACATTGAGTATCTGGGAGTACTCCTTACGAAGGACTTGGGCAAAGAGGACTTCTGTCGGTACTTACAGATATGCCACATTTTTGTAAAGCAGATAAAATCCTCTGATCTGACAGAGCCCTCAGGACTTATTCAGATATTTGTTGATGCTTATAATTCAAAGAACAGGAAAGGTGTTATGGGCAAATTATGCAGAGGGTTTTCCTTAATGAATAAAGGCTCAACCAACTATATCAGGGCATGAATTTCACTATTTGTTTGCAAAAAGAGAGGGTAGATAAATATTGGAAAAAATGGGACTGTTATAACCATGTACATCAGTAACGTGTGTATACATGTTTTTTATTTTTCTAACTGGACCCCAGGGGGTCAATGCCCTGTATCTGTCATTTTCTTTATGGCTCATTCTCATTTTATATGTGTAAATACACCTTCATATGCTTGTACTGAAGAAAAAATAAAAGTTTAAAAAATAATAATAAACCAGTGTTTTATTGCTTTGCATGTCTTCCATGCCTATGATAATGTGAATGAACTCATGTTGACAATAATTTGTTGACACAAAATAAATGGCAATTGCATATCACTTTCACCTACACAAGGTACATAGCTAAGTAGTTAGCTTTCTATCAGTACTTTTTAAATTTTACATTAATTTGCATATTGTGTAAAGGACTCGAAAAAAATTTGGGGGCGTGCGCACACATGCTGCCCTTTTCTGACTTTGAGCCCCTGCCCCTCTATAATCATGTGCAAGTCCCTTCACCATGTTTAAATGCCATGTTGGTATATTTTTTTCAGCACAACCTCACCTTTATGATCTAATAATAATTGTTTTTTTTATTCTGACGTACTGGATAAACATTTTAAACCAAAAAGAAAGAGAGTCTTGTGTGTTTAGCGGAACAATTTTGGTCATTTTGTGTCTTTTTAAAGTAATTTTTTTGTCTTTTTTGGTCATTTTGTGCCTTTTTGGTCATTTTGTTTTTGTTTTTTTTGTCATTTTGTGTCTTTTTTAGTCCTTTAGTCCAACTTAAAATATGATTGTGAATCCTTTTTTTACTTTCAAAACACTATCATGCTCAATAAAGAATTTGAAATGTTGCAAATGTGAACAAAGGTTGCAAATACAACATATAAGAGGGTTACATCCAGTTCAATCATTTGATACTAAATATATTTGAGCTTGTCTCCAGTTTTACTTGGTATATCATCATCAAACTGAAACTGGCCTCATGGAGTTTACAGCCAGAACTTTAGACGTAAATTTACAGTAGGGCTCCACGCTGCTTTGTTTTCTAGTCTGGATGTCATAAAGAAGGCATGATTTGGAGCTTTTTGTGACTCCAGAGGGTTAATAGTTCTAATGAGCGCCCAATTTGGAAGAAAATAGAAGATAAAGAATCGCATGATTTGGGGCGTGGCTAACTTTGATTGACAGGTCACTATCAAGGTGAGCCGTCATCAGGAGAGAAGCAGAGCAATGCGTATCCACGGCAACGTGTCAATAAAGTTATATATATATATATATATTTAAAAAGGACGTTTAGCAGTTTGGTCTCATAACTTTGACCCTTTCACTGTATTTTCACTTAATGACAGTTTATTTGAACGTTTTGTTCTGTTAAAATGTCTTGTTCAGCGTTTGGTTGGACTAACAGACACTCCAAGGAGTCACTGCTCAGTTTTCTGAGGTGAGAGATCCCTCTCGCTTCTCCACAGTCTAAATATGGTCTGATCCTGGTTTCTGAAAATCAATCGGACGCTCTGATGCCAAATTTGATGCCTCAAACCAAGAAGTACAGACAGACAGGTTGTTTTTTGTTGTTTTTTCTGTTTATTTTCATTGTTTTTAACATCAGGACATTTTCAGGCAGGAGAAATCAACCAACCACAAACAAGGTTCATGTGACATCATACAGCGGGACCATCTGATTGGTCGGTCGCTCTATAGAGGAAGACGATTGGTGGAGAGCGGTACAGGGACGGGGCCTGTCCATGTGGCACAACAGTGATTGACAGGTGAGGAGTGTGTCACATGGCCTGGTCATCATGGTGACGTAAACAAACACGTTAACAAATTAAATAAACCACCAAAACCAACAAAAAAAACACGTAACGACTCGTTAACTAATCTAGATATGACATCACAACACTGTTGCCATGGTTACTACGACTAGCGTCTCATCGGCTGCAACACACCAAACCTGGACCTGAACCAAGTTCTGAACCCTGTCCTAAATCTGGTCCTCAATCCAGGCCTGACCTGGTCATGAACCTGGTCATGACCAGGACCAGGTTTAGGACCAGGTCCTGAACCTGGTCCTGAACCTGGTCTCGAATAGAGTCCTGAACCTAGTCTTGAACCTGGTCCTGAATAGAGTCCTTAACCTGGTCCTGAAAAGAGTCCTGAACCTGGTCCTAAACCAAGTCCTGAACCTCGTCCTGAATAGAGTCCTGAACCTGGTCCTAAACCTTGTCCTGAACCTGGTCCTGAATAGAGTCCTGAACCTGGTCCTGAATAGAGTCCTGAACCTGGTCCTGAACCTAGTCCTGAACCCGGCCCTATATAAAGTCCTGAACCTGGTCCTGAACCTAGTCCTGAACCTGGTCCTGAATAGAGTCCTGAATCTGGTCCTGAATAGAGTCCTGAACCTGGTCCTAAACCTGGTCCTGAACCTGGTCCTGAATAGAGTCCTGAACCTGGTCCTGATAAAGAGTAATGCTCCAGTATAGTTTAACAGTTTTGTTCCCGATTTGGTTTTGAACTGGTTCCTGTTCTGGTTCCTGATCTAGTTCCTGATCTAGAGCCTGAACTGGTTTCTGTGCTCGTTGGTTGATATTCTAAGGGACTGAACCAGATTTGGGATCAGAACTGAAGTGATATTAAAGCTGTAAAAACAAGACTTCATCATAAATAACTCAATAAATAAATAAATAAACAAAACAAACATCAGACGGAGGCCTGATCGGCGGTGGTGTGATGAGGTCACACAGTGCAGAACAATTGGACGAGGCCGTCGATCCGTCACTGACATTACAACATGTGTGCGTGCTGATTGGTCGGTTTCAGGGTCGACGTGTTAAAGCTGCACCGAAACAAAACGAACAGAGGAACGAAGGGGGAGGAGTCAGTGAACACACCACACACACACACACACACACACACACACACACACACACACACACACAGATACAGACACGCTGCAAGGGGGCGTCTGAGAATGTGTGTATCTCTATGTGTGTGTGTGTGTGTGTGTGTGTATTTCTTAGTGCGTATCTCTGAGTGTGTATCTCTTAGTGTGTATGTGTGTGTGTGTGTGTGTGTGTATCTCTTAGTGAGTATCTGTGTGTGTGTGTATCTCTGAGTGTGTATCTGTGTGTGTATGTGTGTATGTGTGTGTGTGTGTGTGTCTGAGTGTGTATCTCTCTCTACATGTGTCTATTTGTCGTTGACTCGTAGTTTGAAGGAGACCCGTCCAGCGAACTTGTCCCTGTCGCTGCCGTCGGCCAGCGTGTTGGAGGTGATC
Organism: Centropristis striata; assembly: GCF_030273125.1. Lineage (NCBI taxonomy): Eukaryota > Metazoa > Chordata > Actinopteri > Perciformes > Serranidae > Centropristis > Centropristis striata. Next base: position 6,836,474 of record NC_081533.1, on the reverse strand, counting down.
TTACATTCCACGTTGATGTCGGCGTTCATCGTAACGTTCAGGAACTTGACAGCCACAAGCGGCTGCGTGTAGTTCACCTGAGACGGAGCGCACGTTAGTGACTTCACAGCACAGGCCACACCCACAAAACACAGGCCACGCCCAAAACAACACAGACCATGCCCACATCAACACAGGCCACGCCCAAAACAACACAGACCATGCCCACATCAACACAGACCACGCTCATAACAACACAGACCATGCCCACATCAACACAGGCCACGCCCAAAACAACACAGACCATGCCCACATCAACACAGACCACGCTCAAAACAACACAGACCATGCTCATAACAACACAGACCACACCAACAACATCACAGACCACACCAACAACAACACACCACTGAGACAAACACGGGGACATCTATATTTATACATTTATTTCAATATTTGTTTTTTTCTGCATTTCATTATTTATTACAATTTTTTTTCCCACATTTATTCATGTATTATTTCTACATTTACTAGTTTATTTCTCTGAGAATTTACATTTTTGTGTGGTTTAATGTTTAATAAATAAATGTATAAAATACATACGATACAATACATTTATTCTAAATACACTTTTTTTTTACATTTTCACATGTATTTATTTATTTCAGTGAGAATTTTGAGAGCATTTTTGGGTAACAAAAGTTTCTAAGAAATACACGTGGAAATATATAAATTGTAAAATAAATAGAACAATAAAGAAATTAAAGCAAAATAATAAATGGAAGTTGTTGCAAGTTTTCTATATTTTGACATTTAAAAAAATATTTATTTAGCTATTTCTGTATGCATTCATTTATTCATTTCTAATTTTTCATGTATTTAGTTTCCACATTTATTTAGATACATCTTAAAATAAATTTAAAAATAGATACATAAATTAAAAAAAAAATCATGGAAATTCTGTATTTTTACATTTATTGATGTTATTATTTTTTGTATTCTTTTTTACATATTTGACATATTTATCTATTTATTTATACATTTAATCTTTTATTTCTGTGAGACTTGTCACCCAACAATGTCAAAATATAAATTAGCTAATTTACGCGTCAATAGAAAAAATATATTTTCAAATAAATAAGTATTGAAATGTAAAAATAAATGGGTGAAATAAACTAAATAGAGAAGCAAGTAAATTACAGTAAATATGAGAGACGTAAGGGTCATTGAGTTACCTGAGCTTTCTTTCCGTAGTACGGGTAGTACATGAGATTAAAGGTCCCGTTAGGAGGAAAATACACCACAGGCCCCATCTTATCACTGTCCTCCCTCTGCGCACACACACACACACACACACACACACACACACACACACAGATCAGTAACCTGCAGGTCACTGAAGAACGTTAACCAGCTGATGTTCTCCTGAGGTTCTACGCTCCGACCAGCTATCTTTCCTGTTGCTCCACTTAGGATCTCTGAAGGCTTCACAACATTTTTGACTCAATTAATAAATTAAATATAACATTTTTCAGCTCAGTGAAACAGAAACCCTGGTTCTAACTGTGTTTCTAACTGTGGTTCTAACTCTATGGTTCTCACTCTGTGGTTCTAACTCTATGGTTCTTAATCTGTGGTTCTAACTCTATGGTTCTCACTCTGTGGTTCTAACTGTGGTTCTCACTCTATGGTTCTCACTGTGGTTCTCACTCTGTGGTTCTAACTGTGGTTCTAACTCTGTGGTTCTCACTCTGTGGTTCTAACTCTATGGTTCTCACTCTGTGGTTCTAACTGTGGTTCTCACTCTGTGGTTCTTACTGTGGTTTTAACTGTGGTTCTCACTCTGTGGTTCTCACTGTGGTTCTAACTGTGGTTCTCACTCTGTGGTTCTAACTCTATGGTTCTCGCTCTGTGGTTCTAACTGTGGTTCTCACTCTGTGGTTCTCACTGTGGTTCTAACTGTGGTTCTCACTGTGGTTCTCACTCTGAGGTTCTAACTCTATGATTCTCACTCTGTGGTTCTAACTGTGGTTCTAACTGTATGGTTCTCACTCTATGGTTCTCACTCTGTGGTTCTAACTCTATGGTTCTCACTCTGTGGTTCTAATTCTATGGTTCTCACTCTATGGTTCTCTCTCTATGGTTCTCACTCTTTGGTTCTCACTCTATGGTTCTCACTCTGTGGTTGTCACACTGTAGTTCTCAATCTGTGGTTCTCACTCTGTGGTTCTAACTGTTGTTCTAACTCTAAGGTTATCACTCTGTAGTTCTAACTGTGGTTCTCACTCTATGGTTCTAACTCTGTGGCTCTGACTCTGTGGTTCTAACCCTGTGGTTCTCCCTCTATGGTTCTCACTCTGTGGTTCTGCGTTCTACGATGTTCTTACCCACTCATCCTTTTCCACTCTGTACCTCTGATGATGGAGGGACGAAGAGATGGAGACAACACATGAAAGACAGACAGGTTTATACAGACAGACGGGCAGACAGACAGACAGGTTCAGACCTTGGCTCCACAGGTGACAAAAGGAGACTGACCGTCCTTCCCTGGTAACATACCAATCACCTGGAGAGACAGACAGGCAGAGAGAGAGACAAAGAGAGAGACAAAGAGAGAGACAGGTAGGTAGGGAGAGAGACAGACAGGGGAAGAGAGAGGTCAGTTATTATAATCTGTATTTGATGTTTATTTGTTGACATTTAATTGAACAGTTTCAACAGTCAGCAGGTCAGAAGTCAGTGGTCAGGGATCTGAGGTCAGGGGTCGGGGGTCAGAGGTCAGGGGTCAGAGGTCAGGGGTCAGAGGTCGGCGTACCCGGTTCAGTTTGATGAGGATGCAGGGCTGACCTCTGTCGTAACCATAAAAACGATCCGTGATCCCGGAACAGTCCTCCAACATAGTCCGATTAAACTGACAGGAACGTTTAGGATTGTTCCTGACCTGCAGAGAGACAGACAGGCAGGGGAGAGTGAGACAGGCAGACAGACAGAGAGACAGACAAACAGGGAGAGCGTGAGACAGGCAGACAGACAGAGAGACAGACAAACAGGGAGAGCGTGAGACAGGCAGGCAGACAGACAGGCAGACAGACAGACAGGGAGAGCGTGAGACAGGCAGGCAGACAGACAGGAATGTTTGGGATTGTTCCTGACCTGCAGAGAGACAGACAGGCAGGGGAGAGTGAGACAGGCAGACAGACAGGTGGGGGAGAGTGAGACAGGCAGGCAGACGGACATGAACGTTTGGGATTGTTCCTGACCTGCAGAGAGACAGACAGGCAGGGGAGAGTGAGACAGACAGACAGACAGACAGACAGACAGACAGACAGACAGACAGACAGACAGGAACGTTTGGGATTGTTCCTGACCTGCAGAGAGACAGACAGGCAGGGGGGAGTGAGACAGCCAGACAGGTAGGCAGGGGGAGAGTGAGACAGACAGACAGACAGACAGACAGACAGGGGGAGAGTGAGACAGGCAAGCGGACCGACAGGCAAGCGGACCGACAGGAACGTTTGGGATTGTTCCTGACCTGCAGAGAGACAGACAGGCAGGGGGGAGTGAGACAGAAAGACAGAAAGACAGGTAGGCAGACAGACAGACAGACAGACAGACAGACAGACAGACACAGGGAGAGTGAGACAGGCAGGCAGACGGACAAGAACGTTTGGGATTGTTCCTGACCTGCAGAGAGACAGAGAGACAGAGAGACAGACAGACGGACAGACAGACAGACAGACAGACAGGTTACCTCCCCACTGTCCTCCTGGATGAAGTACTGGTCTGGGGGACAGTTGTCGTTGGTTTGGACCTGATAGCTGTCATTGTACGCTGCAGAGAGACAAGTAGAGAGTGAGATAGATGGACACTTTACATTGTTAAAAATTAATTATCATAGATTTAATATATTAACAAGTCTCTTACTGGACAGGAAGTTGTTGAGGGTTTGGGTGAAACCGTCCCAGCTTTCAGTGTTCGCAGTCGAGAAGCTGATCTCTAGCTGATCACCCTTCGGACGAATCATCATCCCTGAAACAGCCAGATTGTTAACCAATCACAGCTCCCTAACCAATCACAGCTTGTTAACCAATCACAGCTCGTTAAGCAATCACAGCTTGTTAACCAATCACAGCCCATCGTGTCAGAGCTTGGTGGAGTCAGGTGTGTCCAGGTGTGTCCAGGTGTGTCCAGGTGTGTTGAGGTGTGTCCGTGTGTGTTGAGGTGTGCTGAGGTGTGTCCAGGTGTGTTGAGGTGTGTGTGTGTGTGTGTGTGTGTGTGTGTTGAGGTGTGTCCAGGTATGTTGAGGTGTGTTGAGGTGTGCTGAGGTGTGCTGAGGTGTGTTTAGGTGTGTTTAGGTGTGTCCAGGTGTGTCCAGGTGTGTTTAGGTGTGTCGAGGTGTGTTGAGGTGTGTCGAGGTGTGCTGAGGTGTGTTGAGGTGTGTCCAGGTGTGCTGAGGTGTGTCCAGGTGTGTTTAGGTGTGTCCAGGTGTGTTGAGATGTGTGTGTGTGTGTGTGTTGAGGGGTGTTGAGGTGTGCTGAGGTGTGTCCAGGTGTGTCCAGGTGTGTCCAGGTGTGTTCAGGTGTGTTCAGGTGTGTGTGTACCTGGAGTGGCCAGGCGGTCCTGCCAGGTGGGTTTGTAGTCGTCGAGCGTCAGCAGCATGATGTACATGGTGAGAACAAACATCCCGGCCAGGAACAGGTAGAAGACCAGGTAGAAGAGCAGGATCAGACCTGGGGTGAGGGGAGGGGGGAGGGGGGAGACAGTTATCGCACTGAGGCATATTTCACCCCTTCCCCCCTCCCCCTCTGAATGCCATCTTTATAATCCTTTTCTGTTTAGCCCCGCCTGCTGATGACCTACATTCAGCGTGAGGGAGGGTGGAGGGGGAGGGTATAATCTCTCCCTCTGTATCAGCTCTCTGCCTCTGTCTCTCTGTCTGTCTGTCTCTCTGTCTCTCTGTCCGTCTGTCTCTTTGTCTCTTTAATCTATAAAAGTCATACTATAGCATGTCGATTTTTTTGAAAATGCTAAAATGACTATTATAGTCTGTTAATACACATTAGAACATTTTTTTTTTCATAAAACACCATTTTATGGGACGACCAAAATTTGGAGAAAACAAAAAAAGTCTTACTATAGCATGGTCAAATATTAAAATGCCAAAAATGCTTAATAATGATTCTATTATAGTCTGTTAATACATATTAGAACATGATTTGTCCATAAATTACAATTACAATACAATTTCACTCTCTCTCTCTCTCTCTCTCTCTTTCTATCAATCTATCAGTCACTTTCACACAGAATACTGCACTCTGATTGGTTTTCAGCTGTTAATTGTTAGTAACAGCAGCACAGATGCTGAATCTACTGACTATATGACTATATGAATCAACTGAATAGTTTATAATAAACCTCTCCAAGGAGAAGTTAACTTGATTCAGGGACCACTGGCAGTTCAAAGTCTTTAAACCTGACCTGGAGTCTGTTGGTGATCTGAACCTGTTCACACTTAATGTCATCAAACGTGTCTGAAGATGAGACACACCAAGCAAGGAGCAGTGGGCAGCACGGCACTGCGCCGGGGAGCTGTGTGGTGGGGGGGTGAGGTGCCTTGCTCAAGGGCACTTCAGACCACCAGTTTATCATCAGTTAACCACCAGTTTATCACCAGTTTATCACTAGTTTACAGACAGTTTATCCCCAAGGTATCACTTGTTAACCACTAGTTCATCACCAGTTAACCATCAGTTTATCATCAGTTTATCACCAGTTTACAGCCAGTTTAGCTGCAGTTTATCGCTGGTTAACCATCAGTTTATCACTAGTTTACAGACAGTTTATCCCCAGTTTATCATGAGTTAACCATCAGTTTATCACCAGTTTATCACCAGTTAACTATTAGTTTATCGCCAGTTTATCACTAGTTAGCCATCAGTTTATCACCAGTTAACCATGAGTTTATCGCCGGTTTATCACTAGTTAACCATCCGTTAATCATAAGTTTATCACTAGTTAACCATCAGTTTATCACCAGTTAACCATCGGTTTAACACCAGTTTATCACTAGTTAACCATCAATTTATCACCAGTTTATCACTAGTTAACCACCAGTTTATCACTAGTTAACCATCAGTATATCACTAGTTAACTATCAGTTTTTTACCAGTTAACCACCAGTTTATCACCAGTTAACCATTAGTTTATCCCAAGTTTATCTCTAGTTAACCATCAGTATATCACTAGTTAACTATCAGTTTATCACCAGTTAACCACCAGTTTATCACCAGTTAACCATTAGTTTATCCCAAGTTTATCGCTAGTTAACCACCAGTTTATCCCCAGTTTACCACCAGTGTATCACTTGTTAACCACCAGTTTATCACCAGTTAACCATCAGTCTATCGCCAGTTTATCACTAGTTTACCACCAGTGTATCACAAGTTAACCACCAGTTTATCACCAGTTAACCACAAGTTTATCACTCGTTAACCACCAATTTATCACCAGTTAACCATCAGTCTATCGCCAGTTCATCACTAGTTAACCAACAGTTTATCACCAGTTAACCATCAGTCTATCGCCAGTTTATCACTAGTTTACCACCAGTTTATCACCAGTTAACCACCAGTTTATTGCCTGTTTATCACCAATTTATCACCAGTTTTTCACCACTTTACATCAATTGTATTATCTTTGACATTTAGTAGATTTGTTCAACCCTCTGGTAACAAGCCCGATTCCTAACCTCGAGGCCACGGACTGTTAGACTGTCTGACAGGATTGCAGAGTGCTAAGCCCTGATCCTGGTCTGATCCTGATCCTGAAAGAAACCTCAACAGAAGGTGGACGGTGAGAGTAACTACTCATTTCTCCCTCCAAAACCTGATCTCACCATCTAACAGGACAACTGTTCTCAGAGTTACTGCATGTCTTCTACTTCAGAGTCACTGCCTGTCTTCTACCGCACAGTCACTGCACGTCTTCTACAGCAGAGTCACTGCACGTCTTCTACAGCAGAGTCACTGCACGTCTTTTACCTCATAGTCACTGCATGTCTTCTTCAGCAGTCATTGCACGTCTTCTACAGCAGACTCACTGCACGTATTTTACCTCAGAGTGCCTGCACGTCTTCTACCTCAGAGTCACTGCACCTCTTCTACAGCAGAGTCACTGCACGTCTTCTATCTCAGAGTCACTGCACTTCTTCTACCTCAGAGTCACTGCACGTCTTCTACAGCAGAGTCACTGCATGTCTTTTACCTCAGTCACTCAACGTCTTCTACAGCAGAGTCACTGCATGTCTTTTACAGCAGAGTCACTGCACGTCTGAAACCTCAGAGTAACTGCACGTCTTCTACCTCAGAGTCACTGCACGTCTTCTACAGCAGAGTCACCGCATGTCTTTTACCTGAGTCACTTCACGTCTCCTACAGCAGAGTTACTGCATGTCTTTTACAGCAGAGTAACTGCACATATTCTACAGCAGAGTCACTGTACGTCTTCTACAGCAGAGTTACTGCATGTCGTCTACAGCAGTCACTGTACGTCTTCCACCTCATAGTCACTGCACATCTTCTACAGCAGAGTCACTGCATGTCTTTTCCCTCAGAGTCACTTCCAACTTCTACAGCAGAGTCACTGCATGTCTTTTACAGAAGAGTCACTGCACGTCTTCTACAGCAGAGTAACATCATGTCTTCTACCTCAGAGTCACTGCACGTCTTCTACAGCAGAGTCACTGCACATCTTCTACCTCAGAGTCACTGCCTGTCTTCTACAGCAGAGTCACTGCATATCTTCTACAGCAGAGTCACTGTAGGTCTTCGACAGAAGAGTCACTGCATGTCTTTTACAGCAGAGTCACTGCACATCTTCTACAGCAGAGTCACTGTAGGTCTTCGACCTCAGAGTCCCTGCCCCTCTTCTACAGCAGAGTCACTGCACGTCTTCTACAACAGAGTCACTGCACGTCTTCTACAACAGAATCACTGCATGTCTTCTACCTCAGAGTCACACCACGTCTTCTACAGCAGAGTCACTGCACATCTTCTACCTCAGAGTCACTGCCTGTCTTCTACAGCAGAGTCACTGCAAGTCTTCTACAGCAAAGTCACTGCACGTATTCCACCTCAGAGTCACTGGACGTCTTCTACAGCAGAGTTACTGCATGTCGTCTACAGCAGTCACTGTACGTCTTCCACCTCATAGTCACTGCACATCTTCTACAGCAGAGTCACTGCATGTCTTTTCCCTCAGAGTCACTTCCAACTTCTACAGCAGAGTCACTGCATGTCTTTTACAGCAGAGTCACTGCACGTCTTCTACAGCAGAGTAACATCATGTCTTCTACCTCAGAGTCACTGCACGTCTTTTACAGCAGTCACTGCACGTCTTCTACAGCAGAGTCACTGCCTGTCTTCTACAGCAGAGTCACTGCATATCTTCTACAGCAGAGTCACTGCAGGTCTTCGACCTCAGAGTCACTGCCCGTCTTCTACAGCAGAGTCACTGCACGTCTTCTACAACAGAGTCACTGCATGTCTTCTACCTCAGAGTCACACCACGTCTTCTACAGCAGAGTTAATGAATGTCTTCTACTTCAGAGTCACTGCACGTCTTCTACAGCAGAGTCACTGCATGTCTTTTACAGCAGAGTCACTGCACGTCTCCTACCTCAGAGTAACTTCACGTCTTCTACAGCAGAGTCATTGCCCGTCTTCTACCTCAGAGTTACTGCACATATTCTACAGCAGAGTCACTGCACGTGTTCTACGGCAGAGTCACTGCACGTCGTCTACCTCAGAGTCACTACACATCTTCTACAGCAGACTCACTGCACATATGCCACCTCAGAGTCATAGCACATCTTCTACCTCAGAGTCACCGCACGTCTTCTACAGCAGAGTCACTGCACATCTTCTACCTCAGAGTCACTGCCTGTCTTCTACAGCAGAGTCACTGCAGGTCTTCTTCAGCAGTCACTGCACGTCTTCTACGGCAGAGTCACTGCACATCTTCTACCTCAGAGTCACTTCACGTCTTCCACCTCAGAGTCACTACACATCTTCTACAGCAGACTGACTGCACATATGCCACCTCAGAGTCATAGCACATCTTCTACCTCAGAGTCACTGCACGTCTTCTACAGCAGAGTCACTGCACATCTTCTACCTCAGAGTCACTGCCTGTCTTCTACAGCAGAGTCACTGCATATCTTCTACAGCAGAGTCACTGTAGGTCTTCTACAGAAGAGTCACTGCATGTCTTTTACAGCAGAGTCACTGCACATCTTCTACAGCAGAGTCACTGCAGGTCTTCGACCTCAGAGTCACTGCACATCTTCTACCTCAGAGTCACTGCCTGTCTTCTACAGCAGAGTCACTGCATATCTTCTACAGCAGAGTCACTGTAGGTCTTCTACAGAAGAGTCACTGCATGTCTTTTACAGCAGAGTCACTGCACATCTTCTACAGCAGAGTCACTGCAGGTCTTCGACCTCAGAGTCACTGCCCGTCTTCTACAGCAGAGTCACTGCACGTCTTCTACAGCAGAATCACTGCATGTCTTTTACAGCAGTCACTGCACGTCTTCTACAGCAGAGTCACTGCATATCTTCTACAGCAGAGTCACTGTAGGTCTTCTACAGAAGAGTCACTGCATGTCTTTTACAGCAGTCACTGCACTTCTTCTACAGCAGAGTCACTGCAGGTCTTCGACCTCAGAGTCACTGCCCGTCTTCTACCTCAGAGTTACTGCACATATTCTACAGCAGAGTCACTGCACGTCTTTTACAGCAGAGTCACTGCACATCTTCTACCTCAGAGTCACTGCCTGTCTTCTACAGCAGAGTCACTGCATATCTTCTACAGCAGAGTCACTGTAGGTCTTCTACAGAAGAGTCACTGCATGTCTTTTACAGCAGAGTCACTGCACATCTTCTACAGCAGAGTCACTGCAGGTCTTCGACCTCAGAGTCACTGCCCGTCTTCTACAGCAGAGTCACTGCACGTCTTCTACAGCAGAATCACTGCATGTCTTTTACAGCAGTCACTGCACGTCTTCTACAGCAGAGTCGCTGCATATCTTCTACAGCAGTGTCACTGTAGGTCTTCTACAGAAGAGTCACTGCATGTCTTTTACAGCAGTCACTGCACTTCTTCTACAGCAGAGTCACTGCAGGTCTTCGACCTCAGAGTCACTGCCCGTCTTCTACAGCAGAGTCACTGCACGTCTTCTACAGCAGAATCACTGCATGTCTTTTACAGCAGTCACTGCACGTCTTCTACAGCAGAGTCACTGCATATCTTCTACAGCAGAGTCACTGCACGTCTTCTACAGCAGAATCACTGCATGTCTTTTACAGCAGTCACTGCACGTCTTCTACAGCAGAGTCACTGCCCGTCTTCTACCTCAGAGTCACTGCACGTCTTCTACAGCAGAGTCATTGCCCGTCTTCTACCTCAGTGTCACTGCACGTCTTCTACAGCTGAGTCACTGCATGTCTTTTACAGCAGAGTCGCTGTAAATCTTCCACCTCATAGTCACTGCAAATCTTCCACAGCAGAGTCACTGCAGGTCTTCTTCAGCAGAGTCACTGCACGTCTTCCACGGCAGAGTCACTGCACGTCTTCTACCTCAGAGTCACTTCACGTCTTCCACCTCAGAGTCACTACACATCTTCTACAGTAGACTCACTGCACATATGCCACCCTTAGAGTCATAGCACATCTTCTACCTCAGAGTCACTGCACATCTTCTACAGCAGAGTCACTGCACATCTTCTACCTCAGAGTCACTGCCTGTCTTCTACAGGAGAGTCACTGCATATCTTCTACAGCAGAGTCATTGTAGGTCTTCTACAGAAGAGTCACTGCATGTCTTTTACAGCAGAGTAACTGCACATCTTCTACAGCAGAGTCACTGCAGGTCTTCTACCTCAGAGTAACTGCACGTCTTCTACAGCAGAGTCATTGCCCGTCTTCTACCTCAGAGTCACTGCACCTCTTCTACCTCAGAGTCACTGCCTGTGTTCTACAGCAGAGTCACTGCATATCTTCTACAGCAGAGTCACTGTAGGTCTTCTACAGAAGAGTCACTGCATGTCTTTTACAGCAGAGTCACTGCACGTCTCCTACCTCAGAGTAACTGCACGTCTTCTACAGCAGTCATTGCCCGTCTTCTACCTCTGAGTTACTGCACATATTCTACAGCAGAGTCACTGCACGTCTTATACAGCAGAGTCACTGCATGTCTTTTACCTGAGTCACTTCACGTCTCCTACAGCAGAGTTACTGCATGTCTTTTACAGCAGAGTAACTGCACGTCTTCTACAGCAGAGTCACTGCACGCATTCCACCTCAGAGTCACTGCACATCTTCTACAGCAGAGTCACTGCATGTCGTCTACAGCAGTCACTGTACGTCTTGCACCTCATAGTCACTGCAAATCTTCTACAGCAGAGTCACTGCACGTCTTCTACAGCAGAGTCACTGCACATCTTCTACCTCAGAGTCACTGCACGTCCTCTACAGCAGAGTCACTGCACATCTTCTACCTCAGAGTCACTGCCTGTCTTCTACAGCAGAGTCATTGCATATATTCTACAGCAGAGTCACTGTAGGTCTTCTACAGAAGAGTCACTGCATGTCTTTTACAGCAGAGTCACTGCAAATCTTCTACCTCAGAGTCACTGCACGTCTTCTACCTCAGAGTCACTGCACGTCTTCTACCTCAGTCACTTCACGTCTTCCACCTCAGAGTCACTGCACATGTTCCACCTCATAGTCACTGCATGTCTTCTACAGCAGAGTCAGAGAGAGAGAGAGAGAGAGAGAGAGAGAGAGAGAGAGAGAGAGAGAGAGAGAGAGAGAGAGAGAGAGAGAGAGAGAGAGAGAGTGGATAGATTACAGTCCAATCAACCTCGTCTGTCTGCTTAATCCAGATTAACACACACACACACACACACACACACACACACACACACACACACACACACACACACACACACACATTTTCTCTCGGATGTTGTTTTCTTCACTCCAGTTTATTGTGTGTTTGCATCAGTGTGTGTCCTTTAGTCTCCATCAAGGCCAAACATCCCCTGCCCCGCTGCATGATGGGAAATATGGCATCATCAGACTGTTGTTACATAAAAGCAGAGCAGACCTCAGACCAGCCAAACCTGTTTTATATCACTGTGGTTCTATAGAAAGGAAACTGCACTTTTACACCAGTTTACCACCATTTAACCACCAGTTTGTCACTAGTTTATCAGCAGTTTACCACCAATTAACCACCAGTTTATCACTAGTTTATCACCAGTTTATCACTAGTTTACAGCCAGTTTACCACCATTTAACCACCAGTTTGTCACTAGTTTATCAGCAGTTTACCACCAATTAACCACCAGTTTATCAGCAGTTTACCACTAGTTTACAGCCATTTTATCACCAGTTTACCTCCAGTTTATTACTAGTTCATTGCCAGTGTATCACCAGTTAACCACCAGTTTATCACCAGTTTACCATCAGTTTACAGCCAGTTTATTACAGTTCATTATTTTGACATTTAGTTTTTTAGATTTGTGCTAATTTTATACACTGAGCTCAAGATTCAATCACTAACATCACCACACATGATGAACATTGGGCTCATTGAATCCACAAGAGTCTCAGCTTTCCAGTCAGACCTGATTTATGCAGCTCACAGACTAGAGACACATTTAGGGACACCAGGTTGCACAAAGATTCACACACAAGAGGATACAATAACACATTTACTGCAGGAGAAACACTGACTGTTATCAGCAAAAAATGGGCATGTCAGTAAAGAGGAGACTTGTGGGTTATCAACATAAAGTGGGCATGTCAGTAAAGAAGAGACCCGTTGGTTATCAAGATACAGTGGGCATGTCAGTAAAGACTCATGTGTATAGAACCTTTCATTTTAAAATATCTGGAGGTCAGATTTAACTCTGACTGTTATCTCCTGTGTTTGGGTATCTACAGTTTGATGTGTTTCTCCTTTAATATAGAAACAGGATCTCTCTCTCTCTCTCTCTCTCTCTCTCTCTCTCTCTCTCTCTCTCTCTCTCTCTCTCTCTCTCTCTCAGTGATGCTTGCTCGTCCTCTGTTAGCCATGTCCTGCCCCCCCCATTTATAATCCGTCTCTCTTAAAGGGGCGGCGTCAGGGTTAGGATGCAGGATGTTTAAACTGAAATGTTAAAACATTCATGTGTTTACGTGTCTGTGATGTCACAGACTCTCCCACCAATCACAACACATTTTACTTTCACTGTCCTTCGGCAGATTTTATATCCTGAGAAACATCGTTCATAACTCAGAAATAACATGTTTATAACTGTTGAGTCAATTAATAGTCGATATGACATAATAATAATAATAATAATAATAATAATAATAGTAAAAATAATAATAATAATGATAATAATATGGTTGTGTATTTATTATTATCATTTTCTTTTTTTAACTGTTTTAGTTAGATTTCAGAGACATAATATATTTTAATACAGCTTATTTTGAAGCACTTTTGAAGTCCGTGGCCTAGAGGTTAGGAAACGGGCTTGTAACTGGAGAGTCACCGGTTCGAATACCAGTACTGACAGGTCAAGGACTGAAGTGCCCTTGAGTAAGGCACCTAACCCCCAGGTGCAGTAATGTGATGCTCCTTGCATGGTGTGTTCACTTGTGTGTAAAAAGGATGGGTTAAATGCAGAGGCTGCTCCCCATTGTGGGATTAATAAAAGTAATTAATCTTAATCTTAAATATATAACATATATATTTATCATATATTAGGTTAAACACGTTATATTTATCAGATAAATCGAAGTAACAACACGGAACATTTCAGATCTTTTTAAAAATATGATTGATGATTAATATGATTTAAACTTTAAAGGAATATTTTTATTATTATTATTATTATTATTATTATTATTACAAGCAGACAGGTCAGCTCACTAAAAAACAGTCCAATTATTTCACATTTGAGGCTGATAATAAAGTCTGACAGACTAAACATCACATCTGTATATAGAATAAAATCACAATAATCTTTCCTTCTGATGGAGAAAATCACGACAAATAATAACTCAAATAATAGAGATATAAAAACTACATGTAATCTGTCTCACTACGGACAGGAACCATCACTCACTGTCATCATCACAGCAACAACAACAACAACAACAACATATCAATAATAACATCAATAATAATAATAATAATAATAACAATAATAATGACAATGATAATAACATTAATAATAATAATCAGTGTATGTGTGGTTTAAGCGGATCTGACCGAGGCGGAGCGGCCTGCACCGACATATAGCCGGTCGGGTTTCGGACCAGATTTCGGACCGGGTCGGGATCCGGGGGACCGGGACTCACCCCAGCTCGTGGCGGTTCGACCCATCAGCTCGTGGGTCCGCGGGTTCCAGAAGAACTCGCGCCACTCTCCGGAGCCTTTGCGGTCCTCCTGCTTGGTGCCGGACATGATGCTGGAGAGAGGGTCTCACACACGGTCCACGGGTCCGGATCGGTCCTGATCGGTCCTGATGGAGGGATGAGTAACAGAGAGAGAGACAGACAGGCAGAGAGACAGACAGACAGGCAGGACGCTGTCACTGCGGTTTTACCTCCTCCTCCCCCAGCACCGTCTGACGTCACACCTGCTCCCCTTTCACAGCCAATCACAGAGGGTCTTCATCAGGACAGACCCCGCCCCCTGCAGACTGTGTGTGACGTGACTGTGATGAAGTCACTCACATGTTTCTCACGCCAGAATCCTGAAGACACACTGGGTCCAGACCAGAACCTGATCAGGATAGAGCACGTCCAGACCAGAACCAGATCCAGACAGACCAGGTCCAGATAGACCGGATCCAGACAGACCTGGTCCAGAAAGATTGTATCCAGACCAGAATCAGATCCAGACCAGTATCAGATCCAGACCAAAACCAGATCAAGACAGACCGGGTCCAGACAAACTGGGTCCAGACCAGAACTGTATTCAGACAGTCCAGGTAGAGAAAGGCCGTGTACAGACCAGAACCAGATTCAGACACACCAGAACAAACCAGATCCACACCGACCCAGACCAGACCAGACCGACCCAGACCAGACCGACCCAGTTTTGGATCTCTGTGCAGCTGCAGGTCTTAGACCACTTTGAGCTCTTTTCAGAGCAGCTCTGGTTCTGGAACCAGTTCCGTTCAGGATGAAGTGGTTTTATAAATCTGGTTCAGGACAGAAAATATTCACATGAATGACTTCTTAGTATCTGATGAAATAAAGATGAAATATAAAGTGTTGATAAATATTTTAAAGTTCTGTTGGACAGAAACCATCAAATGACTTTAGTTTATTCTCCTTAAGGGACTGGTCTGAGACAGACCTGGACTCCTCAGGACCAGAACTGGTCTGAGACAGACCTGGACTCCTCAGGACCAGGACCAGTCTGAGACAGACCTGGGGCCCGTTGCACAAAAGTAGGATTAAGACATCCAGGATAAGTGACAGCTCAGTCAGACTCAATGAATCCAAAACAAGAAGTGTCCATGCTTAGTTGGTTGCACAAAGACCAATCCAGGATGAGCAGACACGGATTCATCAAGCCAGATGAAACCAATCCTGGATAGGTGCGCGCTCGCGGCTCCCTCAAATAGACCCGCCACCCATCACAGATTCACTGATTCACCATGGCAAGTAGAGCCTACTAATCCTGATGGAGGCATACAAGGAGGTGAAACACATATTTAAAAAGTAAGGCAACACCGCCACAGTGATAAGCAAAGAGAAAACGCGTGGCAAAGTATTGCTGACCGTCTGAATATGTAAGTAGTGCACAACTACACACTCACCACTCCGCTGAAACATAACAATTACAATCCAGATAGTTAATTCACATCTCCAAAAACACAGTTGTACTCTGATTATGAATCAGTTGAATTTTTAATTGAAATGGACTGCAGATATGAGTGAAATTGTGTAAAGGTAACTCCATCAGATTGTATCATTTTTGATAAATGGATGAGCTAATAATAGTCATAACAACTTTAATTTATATTGCGCCTTTCAAAGGACCCACGGTCACTCACTGACTTCATTGAATTTCCTTTTGGGATAAATAAAGTTTCGCTTTTCTTATATTTAGTGTGTATGTGTCTTCATCTCCTTCCCTGGCCACAGAAGACTGTGACATCAAAGAGGAGTTCTATAGGATTGCTGGTGAGAAAATCTACAGATTACAGGACAACTGTTACCAGTCATAGTAGGATACTCATTACTTTGTGTTAGAGGTTTCCCCAGTGTCATTAGTGTACTGGACTACACACACCTCAGGATAAAATCCCCCCCGGGTGCCATGGACTGGGACAATCCTGCAACCTTCCCGTATGTGTGTGTGTGTATATATATATATATATATATATATATACACACACACACACACACATACAATGGAGTAGTCCACAAAATGCTCCACAGCCCTCATTTTAACAACTCTCCTCCTCTAAAACAAGTTACAATACTAGAAAATGTCCTCTGGGGAAATTGTGAGAGGGCCACAGGGGCTACTGCCAGTGTGTGTACTCTATGATGAGATTCTTCAGAAATTTCAAACAATTAATACTAGTAATGTTATGTGTTTATGTAACTAAAATCACATAAAGTTACCTGTGTCCTGTCTGAGACAGACCTGGCTCTGACCAGAACCAGAGACTGGAGACCACGTCCAGAGTCAGGTTGTGGGTCTGGTCCAGGATCTAATTGGACCCGTGAAGTGATGCATGATGGGGACATTTTTTGAACTGAAGGCTGTAAACCGATTTGAAATTATTCTCGATTCTTTGTGTCCCAGTCAGTGAGACGCTGCCACCTGCTGGGGACAGAACCAAACCACCGAACACTAGAACACAGAAGAACACAACAGAACACAGAGGAACACAACAGGAACACAACAGAACACAGAGGAACACAACAGGAACACAACAGAACACAGAGGAACACAATAGGAACACAACAGGACACAGAGGAACACAACAGAAGACAACAGAAAACAACAGAACATAACAGAAGACAACAGAACACAGAAGAACGCAACAAGAACACAAAAGAACACAGAGGAACACAACAGGACACAGAGGAACACTACAGGAGCACAACAGAAAACAGAGGAACACAAAAGAACCCAGAGGAACATAACAGAACACAACAGAACACAGAGGAACACAACAAGAACACAACAGAACACAGAGGAACACAACAGAACACAACAAGAACACAAAATGAACACAACAAGAACACAGAGGCACACAACAGAACACAACAGAAACGCAACAGAAAACGAACACAACAGGAACACATAAGGAACACAACAGAACACAGAGGAACACAACATATTTACATTGTCAGTGGATATTTATGTCTTTGGACCTTTTACAACATGTAGAGACGTGTTGGAACCCGTAGAAACCTAAAGAAACATATAAGAATCCGTAGGAACCTGTAGTTACCTATAAGAACTGTAGGGACCTGTAAGAAACTGTAGGAACCTAAAAGAACCTATAAGAACCTGCAATGACCTGTAGGAACATGTAAGAACCTGTAGGGACCTATAAGAACCTGCAAGGACCTGTAGGAACCTGTTAGAACCTGTAGGAACCTATAAGAACCTGCAAGGACCTGTAGGAACCTGTAAGAACCTATAGGAACCTGTAAGAACCTGTAGGGTTCTTGATACTTCTGAATAAAGTCAATGGTTTTGTATCAAACTTTCTGAACATGAGATGTGTGACATGATGAATTTCATGTCAGTTTGAAGCATTTCAGTGATTTAAAACTCTGTTAATGTGTTAGATTTAACTTCTCAAAGTTCTTACGACTCAAGAACAAACCACATGATTTAAATATTTCACTATAGTTTTAAATAAACCTGATGTTCAGATGCTCAAGGAACGTCCTGAACAAAGGAAGTTTATATAAAACTGTTTTAGAAACTCAACCTTTTCACATGAACTCCTGGGAAAGAGAACGGTGGAAGATAACAGATTGAAATGTTTATTAAATAGAACACGTTCATGTTACAGTTGTTAAATGGTATTTCATTTTGTACAGGAAGTTCAGGGACTTGGTTTTCCCTGGTGCTCAGCTGTCCGTCAGAAGTGGACGTGTCCGGGGTGAGGGTTTGTCTGAGGCGATTGCAGCAGGTTCCGGTCCAGCTGCCTGCTGACAGCGTAGTGCTGGGCCACAGACTCCTCGGTCCACTCGGACCTTGACAGCAGCTGGTCCAGGTGCGGCCCCAGTGTCCTGTGTGGAAGTGGGTATGGACTGATGGTGGGGTCCCGCTCCAGCAGGGACGGTCCAGGGGCTCGATGTGGCCCGTCAGGTCCATAAGAAGTCCCTGACAGTACAGAGGAGTCCCGTGTCAAGGGAGTCTGCAGCCCCGGGGAGTGCTCACCCATTTGGTACAGCTGCTTTTTATGGATCTGAACATGGTCCTGGTGGTCCAGTCTAGCATGGCACAGCTGCTTTTTGTGAATTTGCAGGTGGTCCTGGTGGTCCAGCTGGGTCGGGTACTGCTGCTTCTTATGGTTCTGAATGCTGTCCTGGTCTTGGTGGTCCATCTGGACGTGGTACTGCTGTTTCTTCTGGTTTTGGTTGTGGTCCTTTCCTTCTGAGTCAACTTGGGCCTGATAACCCTGCTGTTTCTTCTGGTTTTGGATTTGGTCCTGTTCTTCCTGGTTCTCCTGAAGATCCATCTGGGCGTGGAACTGCTGCTTCTTTTGGCTCTGGATCTGGTTGTGAACCTGGTTCTTGATGTCTTTCCAGTGGCGCCCTCTGAGGACAGGCTCCAGGTCCAGACAGCGCTGACAGACCTCTTTCCCTGGTACAGACTGGACCAGCACATGGACTCCCAGCTGCCTCCAGACTGCCTCCTTCTCTGCAGACGACCACGGACGCCGTCGGACCTTCCTCGGACCCACAGGGACTGAAAGACGGACAGAAAGGTGGTGAGACATGCAACAGCAGGCTCAAGATCAGACAGACCTGAACATGCGAGTTAGAGTCCAGGACCCACCTGGAATCGGAGTCTGCAGTCTGGACTCTGGTGGACTCAGGGCAGTCAGTGGTTGGTTCCCGCTCTGTGATGGAACTGAGGACCGGGAGAGAGACAGACAATGACTTCAGACTTACATCTCAGAAGTACAGTCAGAAGCCTGGTGGGGGCCAGGACCAGGACCAGGACTCACCCTCTGGTCTCGGCTCAGACTCTTTACTCTTCTCAGTCTTTGATTGGACCGACCGTTTCTTCAGCTTGGCTCCTTCGACTGGTGCGCCTAGAAAAATAACACAAAGTGAGTCTGCTGAACGAATCACCTTTCAACCTGATGACCACCTGGGGGACTTGGACTTTACCTGGGTCTCGGTCCGGGTCCAGCAGCCCCAGGCTGTCCCACTCCCTCCCCAGCAGGTGGTAGAAGTCGGTGGTCTTGGCTGCAGCCTCCCAGTCTCCATCCTGCAGGTTCTCTCCGATGGCGATTTCACAAACCGTCTTCAGTGTGGTCTTCACTGCCAGCGGAGGGCGACTCCACCGGTACCCCGACGCCTTTCTGGCAGCCGCCAGCGCCAGGCTGAGGTTGCCCGGGGCCAGCAGGTTCTGGAGGGTCTGGATCCCAGAGTCCAGAGACTTGGCTGCCAGGAGGAACCTGCCGAGCTCCCTCAGCTTCTGGCTGACGTAATCATACCTCCTCTGGCTGCCATCTTGGTTCCCCATCAACTTGTTTCCATATTTACAGATCAGCCAATCAGATTTAACCTGAACAGAGAAGAAGGGTGGGGTCAGCACACAGACAGGTAGACAGACAGACAGAAAGGTGGACAGACAGACAGACAGACAGGTACACAGACACACAGAGAGACAGGTAGACAGACAGACAGACAGACAGATAGGTAGACAGACAGACAGACAGAAAGGTGGGCACACAGACAGACAGACAGACAGACAGACAGGTACAAAGACACACAGAGAGACAGACAGAGAGATAGATAGGTAGACAGATAGACAGGTGGATTGGGACAGACAGACAGACAGACAGACAGACAGATGGACTGGGACAGACAGATCGGTAGACAGACAGGTAGGTAGACAGACAGATAGATGGACAGACAGGAAGGGTAGACAGACAGATAGACAGACAGGTGGACTGTGACAGACCTGGTGTGAGACATAGTCCTGGTTCATGCGGTGCAAGACTTCGCTGCAGCTCTCGGATGCCCCGCTGGAGATGGGGAGGAGGCGGGATGCTGCGGCCTGGACTCTGCTGCGCTTCCTGGGTGGGTCCGACCCGGGGTCGGAGGTCACGTTCTGATCCACGCCGGGGTCGGAGGTCATGGGTCGTTTGGTCCCGGTCCGGTCTGCTGTGGGGTGTCCGGCGGAGTCAGGGGGCATCTCCTCTGCGGACTCTGCCGGATCACAGGCCAACCCACTCGTCGGGTCAGAGGTTGTGTCCTTCACGGGGTCGGAGGTGGTCTCCTGCGCGGCGGAGGGGTCAGGGGTCAGCTTCTTACGACAGGACGCCTGATGTTTCCACAGGTCGGCTCGAAGGAAGAAACCCAGGCAGAGCGGGCATGGCAGGTAGTTCCTCGCATCAACCTCCTCTGAGGGCTGACGCCACGGGACAATCTCTCCACTGCCCTGACGGATCACCTGGGAGACAGACAGGTAGAGAGACGGACAGGTAGAGAGAGAGGCAGACACGTGAGGGACAGACAGGGAGAGAGACAGAAAGGTAGAGAGAGACAGGAGAGTAGGACAGAGAGACAGACTGGTAGACAGACAGGTAGACAGACAGAAAGACAGCCAGACAGGTAGACAGCCAGACAGGCAGCCAGACAGGCAGCCAGACAGACAGGCAGTCAGACAGAAAGGTAGACAGGTAGTCAGACAGACAGGTAGTCATACAGACAGACAGACAGGTAGTCAGACAGACAGGTGGCTGACCTCTATGTTGTGCATGTAGTTTCCTCTGCATCGCAGGTGTTCCAGCAGCAGGTGGCGTTCTTTGGATCCGGTGGGCAGCGTGCTGGCGGCCATCACTTCCTGCTGGTCGGCGTGTTTCCTCAGCAGGTGGCGAGCGATCTTCACCTGCGGCCGGCGGCAGAACGCACAGTAGTGCTTCTTATCCCACCGCCGCCGCCCGCCGCTCCATGTCCGCTTCACTGTCACACCCTCCTTCTTCTCCTCCTTCTTCTTCCTCTCCTCCTGGCCCCGCCTCTTCTCCTTCGGGCCTCGCTTCTTGTCGCCGAGACCACGCCTCTTCCCCCTCTGACTCCGCCTCCCTAAGGTGGAGGTGGCGCGGCGGCGGGGGCGGCGGCCTGCGGGCTTGGGTAGCTCCTCGTCAGGCGAGGCGCCGTGGTCGGAGGGATGGAGCTCCGTCCTGTTGGCCATGTCCACCTCCAGGTGACCTCCTCCAGGACTTGCTGATGGAACGTCAGAGAGAGAGACAGGTAGAGAGACAGACAGGTAGAGAGAAAGAGACAGGTAGAGACAGGCAGGTAGAGAGATAGACAGTTAAAGAGAGAGACAGGGGAGAGAGAGACAGGAAAGAGACAGACAGAAGAGAGAGGGGCAGATAAGAGACAGAAAGGTGCTGCACAAGTAGTACCCAGAAGGTGCCTCCTGTAATGATGAGATTTTGTGTTGACAGGTGAATTCTCTGGTGTGTTGCTGGGAGACAGGGGGTCTGCCTGCCAGCCTTTTCTCCTGACACCATTCACAGACCCCCAGGACGCACAGCAGGCCTACAACTAGGACCAGGGCCAGAGTTGAAATGACCTTTGGCCACCTGAAGGCACGCTTTCAGTGTCTTCACAAATGAAGGGTCAGCCCTTTGAGGGCATGTGACAATACTGTGGCTTATGCTGTCCTCCACAATGTGGCCTGTCTGAGGAAAGAGAGGGCCCCCAGCTATGAGCCGTGTTTCGACTAGGGGGGAAAAGTTTAGCTCTGCGTGTTTCGACTACAAGTTAGCCCTCAGAGGGATTTAGAGACTCTGGAGGTGATGTATGGTTTTCACCGTCGCTAACTGTGCGCAACGTAAGCAGCTGAAAGCAGCATGGCAAATTATGCACAGTCTCCGCTGATCATAAACACAGAGTGTCTGGTGCTTGTTGTAAACAAACACATACACACTGTACTGCTACAGAGCTAACTGCCGCTAATGGAGGCAAATTTGAAAAATTGTCTCTAAGGGGGTCTGAAAAGACGCTAAATTTAGCAACAAAGTCGCTAAGTTGGGAACACTGCTTTTACAAATGGCGTGTGTTGTTGTTGTGTAGAGTACTACGTCAAATCCCGCTGAGCGATCTATCCAATCAGTAACCAGGCTGTTTTCAGGGGAGAAAAAAGACCCTGCTCTTCAACAGGGACGAAAAAAGTCCAGACAAAAGCCGGCTCCAGACTGCTCGTATTCAAATTAGGGGCATTTTGGTGAGTGAGACCCGCCTCATTCTGGGTATTGTCCGGTAGTGGAAACAGCCCTATGGACTGGGACAATCCTGCAATTTTCGAAAAGTGGACGACAGTGGTCGGCTGGTGAGGGACCAATATGTGTTAAATTATTTTATGCATGCTTTAAATTTAAGTTAAATATGTCCTGCAGTAGCAGAGGAATTTGTGTTTTTTTTAAATGTATTTAATTTAAATTGATTTGGCCTCTTCTGATGTTCGTGCTGTATACTGTCTGTATACAAGCTTGCAGGGAGGCTACTGCATCATTCGTCTGTTCATTAGATGTGTATAGATTTGTCTATCGACTGAAATATGTGCCACCAGAAACTGAATTTAATTATTTTTATTTGAATTTGAATTGCTTAACTTGAATAATTGCATTAAAAAACTGATATCTGAATTGTAATTTGAAATGTAATTTATTAGTTTGGAACTGAACATTCAGTTCTCACAATTCAAATTCAGTTCGCATAATTCAATTTCAATTTTCTACGACAAAGATACACATAGCACCTCTTCGGCCAATCAGCACTTCCGCTCCGTTCCAACCCCATCCATGGTCAAGCCAGTCTAACTTAAACCTCCGTTTCGCAACGAGTGGCAACCGGGTGGCAACAAATGTTACAAACCCCTGCATTTACATAGACACCTCTGCCTTTTGTTTGTATTTTGGGTTCCTGGCAGCTTTATACTGTGTTAATTAAAATAAAATGAAAAATCTGACTAATAGCCAAGTTTTTTTCGAGAAAAAGGAGCCATGCATGTGATGTAAGGACAGACTGAAAGATGCTAAACAGTAGGGCTGCACAGTTAATCAAATTTTAATCATGGTCATGATTTTGGCCACCATGATTAAATTAACCTGATCGTCGGCGATATTTCCATTTTAAAATGCGGCTCTCCTGCATATCTAATCAATCACTTTCTACACCAGTAGTCCACCAACAACCAGGGGGCGAACACATAGTTAAGGTTTCATGTAGCTGCCCAAATAAATAACAAGCGAGCGCTAAGCAGGATGTGATGCCACAAAAACATGCGCCATTTGTAAAAGCCTGCAAAGCAGTGTTGCCAACTTTTAGCGACTGTTTTTTAAAAAAAGCGACTGGCAACAAATCCAGCGACTTTTTCTGCTGTTATTGGAGACTTTTCCTTTCCTTCTTACTCTTCTTAACGGCTTGTTAAGAAGAGTAAGAAGGAGTAGAAGCGGCACAGTCCTCCTGCAGCAGTCTCTCCCAGCTGCAGAGCCAGAGGGGATGTTAACCCCTGAGCAACCAGTCTGCAAATTGCTAACAGGCTAACAGTTAGCTCTGTAGCAGTACAGTGTGTATGTGCTGCTGCTGCAGGAGGTGTTCACTTAGCGACCTCTGTTTGTTTACAACAAGCACCGGACACTAAAAATTTTTCCTATTGTTTGTTTAAAAGTAGTGCAATAAAAATACAGATGTTTTCTCTGACATGATGAATAATTGTGATTAATAATCGTGATTACAATATCAAACAGAAATTAATGCATAGGAAGTTGACTAATTTGAACCAAAATCTCCTGGACTTCAGAGGTTTAAATAGATCCTGGTCCTCAGCCTGGTTTGGAGCAGCCTGGCGCCACAGAATAAATCTCCATGGTAATTTATACCAGAACAGATCCTACTGCCCCCTATCCCGCTTTTGTGCACTTTGTACACTTATCACAGATAACTTGAGCTAGGATAAAGGTCCAAGATATCCCGGATTAATCCCTTATCCTAGTTTAGTGCAACGGGCCCCAGATCACAGTTAGTACAACAACAACAGCTAAGTGAGATCCCTCCGGACTCCATACAGATATTCGCTGATTTAAAGTTTCTCCGCATGTCCAGAGCAAATCTGAGCTCCAATAGAGAAACCAGAAGGCTTTCTTCAACATTTCTTTCTTTCTCTTTAATTCGGCACAAACCAAATCCTCAAGAAAAAAAGAACTGTGAGGAAGTTTAAAGTTTCAGTGCTGCAGGTCGTGTTGGAGTCCCACAGCCTCCTCTGAGCTAATCACCACGCAGTTATTGTATCATTATTGTTTAAATGATCACAGTTATATTATTATCATTATTATTATTATTATTTATTAATTAATTATCACTGTTTAATAAACAGTCCGGCTAGTGATTAAAACATTAATAAACATAATATCACGGTACAGGATGTTTAATGTGACGGCAGGCTGACAACACTATATCAGCTGTTTTTATAAAGGAGTCTGGCCTGGCTTCTCCCCGCTGCCAGACCCGGACCCGAAACCCGGACCCGGACCCGGACAGTCGGGAACCGGACAGCCGGAGCCCAGACTAACTGATGGACCACACCGTACCAGGGTCCGGCCGCCGGGGAGGGCGGGTCCGATAATGGAAGCATATTTACCTTCAGACCGGATGCTAACAGCTAGCAGGAGAAGCTAACAGCAGCACCAGAGCTGTTAGCATGAAGCTAACATCCGGTCCGAGTTCACCAACAGATCCGGGACCGAACCGAACCTCTGAACACTGACCCGCGGAGACAGAACTTCAACTTTAAACAGCCGGAACCTGCAGACAGCAAAAACTCGGCTCCTCCCGAACCCCGGGACCCGAAGCCTGCAGCGCCCCCTGCCGCCGCGGGAGACCGAAACCAGGGGCGGGACAGGACCGAAACCAGCGCAGAACCAGGACCCGGAACTGGGGGCTGGTTCTTCAAAGCAGCTCATGAACCCGTCAGATGAACTCCAACAGCTGATAGAAGCTTCAGAGTTCTGAGTCTCAGCAGATCAGATCAGTGTACAATAAAAAGCTGATCCAGGTCTCAGTCCCAGTAACAGTCCTGGTTCTGTCCTATCCTGACCCTGACCCTGTCTGTAGTGGTCAAAAGTGGTCTGAAGTTGTCTCTTGTGTTCTGTACTGGTCTGCAGTGGTCTGACTTGGTCTGTAATTTGTGATAAATTTGAGATTATGAGAGCAGATAGAAGCCTGAACACAGCACGTGTTCTGCTGTCTGTGTGTGTGTGTGTGTGTGTGTGTGTGTGTGTGTTGTTGTTGTTGCTATGAGACAGACACAAACAGCGGGTTTAGTTGCAGGTGAGACTGTGTGGTTACCATGGCGATTGGATTGACCCTGGTCCTGGTCCTGGCTCTAGCTTGGCTCTGGTCCTTGTCCTGGTCTAGGTCCTGACCCTGGTCCTGGCCCTGGACAAGGTCCAGGTCCTGACCCTGGTCCTGGTCTAGGTCCTGGTCCTGGTCCTGGTCCTGGTCCTGACCCTGTCTCACCCTGGTTCTGGTCCTGGGATGAAGGTGTCTTTGGAGTGTTTCCGGTGACGTGCAGGTCTGAGCAGGCATTAGGAGGGAGTGGCTCAGCTGATAAAAAACCTGCTCACAGAGTCTCTGACAGTCAGACCGCTGCCGAGACTCTGAACGCATCATGAACCAGGTGAGTGCTGACAGGTACTGAACCCAGACATCAGGTTTCAGTTCATTTATTCTGTGTCAGAAATATTAATGCTATAGAAACTCTTTTACTGGACTCTGTGGTGTCCATAGTCTCTGTTGTCTCATTACTCTCTGTGGTGTCTATAGTCTCTGTTCTCTCATTAGTCTCTGTGGTGTCTATAGTCTCTGTGGACTCTGTGGTGTCTGTAGTCTCTGTGGAATTTTTTGGTGTCTGTAGTCTCTGTGGACTCTGTGGTGTCTGTAGTCTCTGTGGTGTCTATAATCTCTATGGTGTCTATAGTCTCTGTGGTGTCTGTAGTCTCTGTAGTGTCTATAGTCTCTGTGGACTCTGTGGTGTCTGTAGTCTCTGTGGTGTCTGTAGTCTCTGTGGTGTCTATAGTCTCTGTGGTGTCTATAGTCTCTGTTGTGTCTGTAGTCTCTGTGGTGTCTATAGTCTCTGTGGACTCTGTGGTGTCTGTAGTCTCTGTGGACTCCGTGGTGTCTGTAGTCTCTGTGGACTCTGTGGTGTCTGTAGTTTCTGTGGTGTCTATAGTCTCTGTGGACTCTGTGGTGTCTGTAGTCTCTGTGGACTCCCTGGTGTATATAGTCTCTGTGGACTCTGTGGTGTCTGTAGTCTCTGTGGACTCTGTGGTGTAAGTAGTCTCTGTGGTGTCTATAGTCTCTGTGGTGTCTGTAGTCTTTGTGGTGTCTATAGTCTCTGTGGACTCTGTGGTGTCTGTAGTCTCTGTGGACTCTGTGGTGTCTGTAGTCTCTGTGGTGTCCATAATCTCTGTGGTGTCTGTAGTCTCTGTGGTGTCTATAGTCTCTGTTGTGTCTGTAGTCTCTGTGGTGTCTATAGTATCTGTGGTGTCTATAGTCTCTGTGGACTCTGTGGTGTCTGTAGTCTCTGTGGTGTCTATAGTCTCTGTGGACTCTGTGGTGTCTGTAGTCTCTGTGGTGTCTATAGTCTCTGTTGTGTCTGTAGTCTCTGTGGACCCTGTGGTGTCTATAGTCTCTGTGGACCCTGTGGTGTCTGTAGTCTCTGTGGTGTCTATAGTCTCTGTGGACTCTGTGGTGTCTGTAGTCTCTGTGGTGTCCATAATCTCTGTGGTGTCTGTAGTCTCTGTGGTGTCTATAGTCTCTGTTGTGTCTGTAGTCTCTGTGGTGTCTATAGTATCTGTGGTGTCTATAGTCTCTGTGGACTCTGTGGTGTCTGTAGTCTCTGTGGTGTCTATAGTCTCTGTGGACTCTGTGGTGTCTGTAGTCTCTGTGGTGTCTATAGTCTCTGTGGTGTCTATAGTCTATAGCTCAGCTGATAAAAAACCTGCTCACAGAGTCTCTGACAGTCAGACCGCTGCCGAGACTCTGAACGCATCATGAACCAGGTGAGTGCTGACAGGTACTGAACCCAGACATCAGGTTTCAGTTCATTTATTCTGTGTCAGAAATATTAATGCTATAGAAACTCTTTTACTGGACTCTGTGGTGTCCATAGTCTCTGTTGTCTCATTACTCTCTGTGGTGTCTATAGTCTCTGTTCTCTCATTAGTCTCTGTGGTGTCTATAGTCTCTGTGGACTCTGTGGTGTCTGTAGTCTCTGTGGAATTTTTTGGTGTCTGTAGTCTCTGTGGACTCTGTGGTGTCTGTAGTCTCTGTGGTGTCTATAATCTCTATGGTGTCTATAGTCTCTGTGGTGTCTGTAGTCTCTGTAGTGTCTATAGTCTCTGTGGACTCTGTGGTGTCTGTAGTCTCTGTGGTGTCTGTAGTCTCTGTGGTGTCTATAGTCTCTGTGGTGTCTATAGTCTCTGTTGTGTCTGTAGTCTCTGTGGTGTCTATAGTCTCTGTGGACTCTGTGGTGTCTGTAGTCTCTGTGGTGTCTATAGTCTCTGTGGACTCTGTGGTGTCTGTAGTCTCTGTGGTGTCTATAGTCTCTGTTGTGTCTGTAGTCTCTGTGGACCCTGTGGTGTCTGTAGTCTCTGTGGTGTCTATAGTCTCTGTGGACCCTGTGGTGTCTGTAGTCTCTGTGGTGTCTATAGTCTCTGTGGACTCTGTGGTGTCTGTAGTCTCTGTGGTGTCCATAATCTCTGTGGTGTCTGTAGTCTCTGTGGTGTCTATAGTCTCTGTTGTGTCTGTAGTCTCTGTGGTGTCTATAGTATCTGTGGTGTCTATAGTCTCTGTGGACTCTGTGGTGTCTGTAGTCTCTGTGGTGTCTATAGTCTCTGTGGACTCTGTGGTGTCTGTAGTCTCTGTGGTGTCTATAGTCTCTGTGGTGTCTATAGTCTCTGTTGTGTCTGTAGTCTCGGTGGTGTCTGTAGTCTCTGTGGACTCTGTGGTGTCTGTAGTCTCTGTGGTGTCCATAATCTCTGTGGTGTCTGTAGTCTCCGTGGTGTCTATAGTCTCTGTGGTGTCTGTAGTCTCTGTGGACTCTGTGGTGTCTGTAGTCTCTGTGGTGTCTATAGTCTCTGTGGAGTCTGTGGTGTCTGTAGTCTCTGTGGTGTCTATAGTCTCTGTGGACTCTGTGGTGTCTGTAGTCTCTGTGGTGTCTGTAGTCTCTGTGGTGTCTATATTCTCTGTGGACTCTGTGGTGTCTGTAGTCTCTGTGGTGTCTATATTCTCTGTGGACTCTGTGGTGTCTGTAGTCTCTGTGGTGTCTATAGTCTCTGTGGACTCTGTGGTGTCTGTAGTCTCTGTGGACTCCCTGGTGTATATAGTCTCTGTGGACTCTGTGGTGTCTATAGTCTCTGTGGACTCTGCGGTGTCTGTAGTCTCTGTGGTGTCTATAGTCTCTGTGGTGTCTATCGTCTCTGTCGACTCTGTGGTGTCTGTAGTCTCTGTGGTGTCTGTAGTCTCTGTGGTGTCTATATTCTCTGTGGACTCTGTGGTGTCTGTAGTCTCTTTCGTGTCTATAGTCTCTGTGGACTCTGGTGTGTCTGTAGTCTCTGTGGTGTCTGTAGTCTCTGTGGTGTCTATAGTTTCTGTGGACTCTGTGGTGTCTGTAGTCTCTGTGGTGTCTGTAGTCTCTGTGGACTCTGTTGTGTCAGTAGTCTCTGTGGTGTCTATAGTTTCTGTGGAGTCTGTGGTGTCTGTAGTCTCTGTGGTGTCTGTCGTCTCTGTGGATTCTGTTGTGTCTGTAGTCTCTGTGGTGTCTATAGTCTATATTATTTCTAACTCCTTCACATGAGGATTAGTCTATAGTCTCTGTGGACTCTGTGGTGTCTGTAGTCTCTGTGGTGTCTGTAGTCTCTGTGGACTCTGTTGTGTCAGTAGTCTCTGTGGTGTCTATAGTTTCTGTGGACTCTGTGGTGTCTGTAGTCTCTGTGGTGTCTGTCGTCTCTGTGGATTCTGTTGTGTCTGTAGTCTCTGTGTTGTCTGTAGTCTCTGTGGTGTCTATAGTCTATATTATTTCTAACTCCTTCACATGAGGATTAGTCTATAATCTCTGTGGACTCTGTGGTGTCTGTAGTCTCTGTAGTCTCTGTGGTGTCTATAGTCTCTGTGGACTCTGTGGTGTCTGTAGTCTCTGTGGTGTCTATAGTCTCTGTGGTGTCTATCGTCTCTGTGGACTCTGTGGTGTCTGTAGTCTCTGTGGTGTCTATATTCTCTTTGGACTCTGTGGTGTCTGTAGTCTCTTTGGTGTCTATAGTCTCTGTGGACTCTGGTGTGTCTGTAGTGTCTGTGGTGTCTGTAGTCTCTGTGGTGTCTGTAGTCTCTGTGGACTCTGTTGTGTCAGTAGTCTCTGTGGTGTCTATAGTTTCTGTGGAGTCTGTGGTGTCTGTAGTCTCTGTGGTGTCTGTCGTCTCTGTGGATTCTGTTGTGTCTGTAGTCTCTGTGGTGTCTATAGTCTATATTATTTCTAACTCCTTCACATGAGGATTAGTCTATAGTCTCTGTGGACTCTGTGGTGTCTGTAGTCTCTGTGGTGTCTGTAGTCTCTGTGGACTCTGTTGTGTCAGTAGTCTCTGTGGTGTCTATAGTTTCTGTGGACTCTGTGGTGTCTGTAGTCTCTGTGGTGTCTGTCGTCTCTGTGGATTCTGTTGTGTCTGTAGTCTCTGTGTTGTCTGTAGTCTCTGTGGTGTCTATAGTCTATATTATTTCTAACTCCTTCACATGAGGATTAGTCTATAATCTCTGTGGACTCTGTGGTGTCTGTAGTCTCTGTAGTCTCTGTGGTGTCTATAGTCTCTGTGGACTCTGTGGTGTCTGTAGTCTCTGTGGTGTCTATAGTCTCTGTGGTGTCTATCGTCTCTGTGGACTCTGTGGTGTCTGTAGTCTCTGTGGTGTCTATATTCTCTTTGGACTCTGTGGTGTCTGTAGTCTCTTTGGTGTCTATAGTCTCTGTGGACTCTGGTGTGTCTGTAGTGTCTGTGGTGTCTGTAGTCTCTGTGGTGTCTATAGTTTCTGTGGACTCTGTGGTGTCTGTAGTCTCTGTGGTGTCTGTAGTCTCTGTGGACTCTGTTGTGTCAGTAGTCTCTGTGGTGTCTATAGTTTCTGTGGACTCTGTGGTGTCTGTAGTCTCTGTGGTGTCTATAGTCTATATTATTTCTAACTCCTTCACATGAGGATTAGTCTATAGTCTCTGTGGACTCTGTGGTGTCTGTAGTCTCTGTGGTGTCTGTAGTCTCTGTGGACTCTGTTGTGTCAGTAGTCTCTGTGGTGTCTATAGTTTCTGTGGTGTCTGTAGTCTCTGTGGTGTCTGTCGTCTCTGTGGATTCTGTTGTGTCTGTAGTCTCTGTGGTGTCTATAGTCTATATTATTTCTAACTCCTTCACATGAGGATTAGTCTATAGTCTCTGTGGACTCTGTGGTGTCTGTAGTCTCTGTGGACTCTGTGGTGTTTGTAGTCTCTGTGGTGTCTGTAGTCTCTGTGGTGTCTATATTCTCTGTGGACTCTGTGGTGTCTGTAGTCTCTTTGGTGTCTATAGTCTCTGTGGACTCTGGTGTGTCTGTAGTGTCTGTGGTGTCTGTAGTCTCTGTGGTGTCTATAGTTTCTGTGGACTCTGTGGTGTCTGTAGTCTCTGTGGTGTCTGTAGTCTCTGTGGACTCTGTTGTGTCAGTAGTCTCTGTGGTGTCTATAGTTTCTGTGGACTCTGTGGTGTCTGTAGTCTCTGTGGTGTCTGTCGTCTCTGTGGATTCTGTTGTGTCTGTAGTCTCTGTGGTGTCTATAGTCTATATTATTTCTAACTCCTTCACATGAGGATTAGTCTATAGTCTCTGTGGACTCTGTGGTGTCTGTAGTCTCTGTGGACTCTGTGGTGTTTGTAGTCTCTGTGGTGTCTGTAGTCTCTGTGGTGTCTATATTCTCTGTGGACTCTGTGGTGTCTGTAGTCTCTTTGGTGTCTATAGTCTCTGTGGACTCTGGTGTGTCTGTAGTGTCTGTAGTCTCTGTGGACTCTGTGGTGTCTGTAGTTTCTGTGGTGTCTATAGTCTCTGTGGACTCTGTGGTGTCTGTAGTCTCTGTGGTGTCTATAGTCCTTTTGTGTGTGTGTGTGTGTGTGTGTGTGTGTGTGTGTGTGTGTGTGTGTGTGTGTGTGTTGTTGTTGTTGTTGCTAGGAGACAGACACAAACAGCTGGTTCAGGTGCAGGTGAAACTGTGTGGTTACCATGGTGATGGGACTTTCACCCTGAAGCAGGTACACATGTGATCAGGTTTCAGGTCCAGGTTTAAAGGGACAGCTCTGAGCTTAAAGGGACGACTGTGGATCGTCTTTAACCTCCTGACATGATAGCAGGACCTGCTGCTGGACTCCGAGTCTTTCTAGTTTCAGTTTCAGTCTGCTGCCTCTGAAGGAAAAAGACAAAGAGCAGAAGGAGCGAGGAGAAGTCGCGGCGGACTCAGGTGTTCACAGTCTCTGTTTCATTCCAGGTCCTTGTGTACTTGCTGGTCTGAAGTGGTTTGAAGTTGTCTGTAGTGGTCTGTAGTTGTCTGTAGTAGTCTGAAGTGGTCTATAATTGTCTGTGGTGGTCTGTAGTAGCCTGAAGTGGTCTGTAGTTATCTGTAGTGGTCTGAGGTTGTCTGTGGTGGTCTGAAGTGGTCTGTATTGTCTGAAGTTGTCCTTAGTGGTCTGTAGTTGTCCTAAGTGGTCTGTAGTTGTCTGTAGTGGTCTGAAGTTGTCTGTAGTGGTCTGTAGTCTGACATTCTCTGTTTCATTCCAGGGGAACCTTGTTTGCTTGTACCTGCTGGCGATGACCTTTGACCTCGCCGCCACTCAGCACCTGAAGCATAGACGCTGTCCAACATGTGCAGAAGGTAACTGACCCGTCTTCGTGCAGGACCCATTTCAGTCCAGGATCCGTCTCAGTCCAGGTGATCTCTGACTCTCTGTCTCTGAACTGCAGGTTACTTTGTGAAGAAGAACTGCACTGTGACCAGCAAGAAGATCCAGGGAGTCCAGTGTCGACTGTGCACTGACTGCTCAGGTAAACACACCCCTGGTCCTGGTCCTGGTCCAAATAAATTATTTCTAACTCCTTCACATGAGGATTAGTTTATTTTTCTTAAATGGTAAATAAGTTATTTTGGCCGTTTCACAGTTAAACAGCTGTTTTATTTTGTCCTCTAGCTGCTCATCAGGCGACTCTGGTTCCATGTTCCACGTTCTCTGACTCGTTGTGTGGAAACAAAACCGCACCTGCCTTCACACCAGCACCTACTGACCTTCCAGGTACACTCACCTGACAACAGCTCGTCAACTCACCTGCCAAAAGCTCGTTAACTCACCTGACAACAGCTCATTAACCCACCTGACAACAGCTCGTTAACTCACCTGACAACAGCTCGTTAACTCACCTGACAGCAGCTCATTAACTCACCTGACAACAGCTCGTTAACTCACCTGACAACAGCTCATTAACTCACCTGACAACAGCTCGTTAACTCACCTGACAGCAGCTTGTTAACTCACCTGCAAGCAGCTCATTACCTCACTTGACAGCAGCTCATTACCTCACCTGACAGCAGCTCGTTAACTCATCTGACACAGCTCGTTAACTCACCTGTAAGCAGCTCATTAACTCACCTGACAGCAGCTCGTTTCCTCGCCTGAGAGCAGCTCGTTACCAAGACGTTGTCTTGCTGAAACAGAAGTTTGATTGAAGATCTGATGACATTTTGAGAGACAATCTGAATGTGTTGTTGTTGCTGTTGTTTTTAAGTGTTGGCAGAAAATTGGATCGTCTTCACTGTGATGTAAGAATCCCCTTTAATAATCATTTATCTCCTCTAAGCAATTTATGTCTGTTTAGGTGAACTTTTAATTACAAACTAGTTGTGAAGAAGCAGTCGTTGGTTATCTTACTGATTCTTGTTTTTGTCTGCAGAGTTTTGTTTTTTTCGTTTCTGGTTCTGCTGCTTGTTTTTTTTCTCACCCTGCTGTCCTGCAGAAAACAGAACAATGTTAAAGGTAAGAAGCCCCTCCCCTCACATAATAGAGGTAGCAGATAACAGGCTCCTCCCCTCAGGTAACAGGCACACCTGTCTGTCCCCTCTGCAGGTGTGGATCCGCTGTGACTGAAGTGGATCAGATAACTTTTAATACGTTTCTCTCAGTGTTGATGCTGTCCAGCAAGAGACTGCTGGACCTGACAACCACAGAGGTGGCAGCAGGACTGTAGTCCAGGTGAAGTCCAGGTGTAGTCCAGGTGTACTCTAGGTGAAGTTCAGGTGTAGTTCAGGTGAAGTCCAGGTGTAGTCCAGGTTTAGTCCAAGTGTACTCCAGGTGAAGTTCAGGTGTAGTCCAGGTGAAGTGCAGGTGAAGTCCAGGTGTAGTACAGGTGTGCTCCAGGTAAAGTTCAGGTGAAGTCCAGATGTAGTCCAGGTGAAGTCCAGGTGTAGCTGAGTTATAGTCCAGGTGAAGTTGAGTTATAGTCCAGGTGAAGTTGAGTTATAGTCCAGGTGAAGTTGAGATATAGTCCAGCAGGAGTTGAGTTATAGTCCAGGTGAGGTTGAGATATAGTCCAGGTGTAGCTGAGTTATAGTCCAGGAGAAGTTGAGTTATAGCCCAGGAGAAGTTGCGTTATAGCCCAGGTGTAGCTGAGTTACAGTGCAGGAGAAGTTGAGTTATAGTCCAGGTGTAGCTGAGTTATAATCCAGGAGAAGTTGAGTTATAGTCCAGGTGTAGCTGAGTTATAGTCAAGGAGAAGTTGAGTTATAGTCCAGGTGTAGCTGAGTTACAGTGCAGGAGAAGTTGAGTTACAGTGCAGGAGAAGTTGAGTTATAGTCCAGGAGAAATTGAGTTATAGTCCAGTTTAAATTTAGTTATAGTCCAGTTTAAATTGAGTTCTGGTCCAGGAGAAGTTGAGTTATAGTCCAGGTGTAGTCCAGATGTAATCCAGATGTAGTCCAAGGGAAGTCCAGATGTAGTCCTGGTGTAGTCCAGGTGTAGTCCAGATGTAGTCCAGGTGTCATCCTGATGTAGTCCAGGTGTAGTCCAGATGTAATCCAGATGAAGTCCAGAAGTAGTCCAGGTGTAGTCCTGATGAAGTCCAGATGTAGTCCAGATGAAGTCCAGATTTAGTCCAGATTTAGTCCAGATGTAGTCCAGGTGTAGTCCAGATGTAATCCAGGTGTAGTCCAGATATAGTCCAGATGAAGTCCAGATGTAGTCCAGGTGTAGTCCTGATGAAGTCCAGATGTAGTCCAGGTGTAGTCCAGATGTAATCCAGGTTGAGTCCAGACGTAGTCCAGGTGTAGTTCAGATGTAGTTTGGATGTAGTCCAGGTGTAGTCTAGGGTGTAGTTTGGATGTAGTCCAGGTGCTGTTTGGATGTAGTCCAGGTGTAGTCTAGGTGTAGTCCAGGTTTAAGATCTACTTGCCTGTGTGTGACAGAGCAACATGACATCACTCCCTGTGGATGGTGCAGAAACTCTGGTTCCAGTTCTAGTTCTGGTTCTTGGTCAGGTTCTGGTTTTTGTTCAGGTTCCAGTTCTGGTTCTGGTTTTGTTTCTGGTTCCTGTTCAGGTTCTGGTTGAGGTTCATGTTCATGTTCAGGTTCACGTCCAGGTCCAGGTTTAGTCAGAAACTGTTCAGGTTGTGAATGAACGATTGATTTTGAATTTGTTATTATTAAACGAGTCATTAAAGCGTGACGTCACAACTACGTCTCCCATGATGCATCAGGAGCCTTCACTGTACAGATGTTAACCTTTTCCAGATGTTTTCATGTTTCTGTTGCTGTGGCTGTTTGTGTAGCAGCTGATTCTCTGAGGGAATAAAATGATCCAATGCTGAAAACTCACTTTGTTGTTCCTTTCTATTTCTTGTTTCTGAACATTTAATATTTATATATATTTGATGCTGTTTGTGATCTTTTAAGCTTCTGTCCAGATTACACCAGAAACATTATAAACAGATGAGACTGTCCCATGTTTGACTTTCTGACGGTCGCTGAACGCAACACTTGAAACAAACACTTCAGGAAAACAATTCAGTTAAAATGTTATGTTGTAATGTTGTATCTCTTACAGATACATACAATGTATATTTCAAGGATGCAGAGGGGAGGCTTTGTTGGAAATGCAAAGCAATTCTATGAAAGTTAACCTTTGATAATGCTGAGAAATTGATTTCTGGTCAAAAAGAACCAAAGACCACTGGAGGGTTAACAGAGGTTAAAAGGATTCTTACTAGCAGAGCTACAAACACTTTTTAAAATTAATTTTAACAACAATAACAATAATAATAATAATAATAGTAATAATAGTAATAATTATTATTATTGTTATGATAATAAAATAATGATGATAATAATATATATAATAATACATTAATATATAATAATAATATTAATAGTAATACTAATACTAATAATAGAGGTGATGATTTCAGTGAGTCACGAACAGTTTCTTCAGATTCCGTTAAGTTTTGACATTTCAGTAAAAGTTGTGAAACAGAAAAAAAAACTGGAGCAGGAACCCGTGCACGCGCCTGCCTTCAGGCTCGCCCGTGACATGTTTCGTACTAAGCTCTGATTGGCCGAGAGGATTCCACCCATCAGGGAGGGTCCGGTACGCATGCGCAGTGGGGGAGGGAGGGGGCGCGTGTTTGTAAAGTTTGGGGAGAAGTTCACTCCGAAATCTGGTTATTCTGCAGACGGGCAGGTCACAGAGACACGCAGTAGGACTCCAGCTCCGACCTCCAGGAGACACACCAGGAGGTCGCAGCGCTCCGAGCCGACCCGAGGAGCCTGACCGCCGGCATGAAGGTGGAGTTCGCCCCGCTGAACATCCCCCTTAGGAGAAGACTACAGACCGCCGCCGCGCTGCAGTGGGTCTTCTCCTTCCTGGGACTAGGTACCTGTCTGTCTGTCTGTCTGTCTGTCTGTCTGTCTGTCTGCAGTGGGTCGTCTCCTTTCTGGGACTAGGTACCCGTCTGCCTGTCACCTGCCTGTCTCTCACCTGTCTGTCCCTCAGCTCAGTGCTGTTTGTCTCTCACCTGTCACTCTCTCACCTGTCTGTCTCTCAGCTCAGTGCTGTCTTGCAGCCTTCGTGCTCCTGGCTCTCTCTGATTGGTGGATTGTGGCGTTGCTGTATGGTGGTTGGCTGTGGCTGGATTGGGACACGCCCTCCTCTGGGGGTCGGAGGTCACCATGGATCAGGAGCTGGAGGGTCTGGGAGTACTTTAGGGACTACTTCCCACTGACGGTGAGACGGATCCCTCAGATCTGATCTCTGATCTGATCTCCCTGATTATTGATCTCTGAATTTTGTTTCCAGTTGGTCAAAACTGTCGATCTGGATCCAAAGAAAAACTACATCTTCGGATTTCATCCCCACGGTGAGAAACACGTCTGTCTGTCGTCTGTGTGTCTGTCAGGCGTGCTGGTGGCCGTGTTGACCTGTCTCTCTGTAAACCTGTCTGTCTGTCAGGCGTGCTGGTGGCGGGGGCGTTTGGGAACTTCTGCACAGAGGCGACGGGGTTCTCTCGTCTGTTTCCTGGACTGAAGCCTCACCTACTGATGCTGCCGTTCTGGTTCAGAGTCCCCTTCTTCAGAGACTACATCATGTGTGGAGGTGTCTGTCTGTCTGTCTGTCTGTCTGTCTGTCAGATCAGGTCAGATCAGGTCTCTGTGTCTCAATCAGCTGTCTGTAAACACTGGGTCACAGGTCAAAGAGCTGTGCTCTGATTAGCTGTTGGAGTGAGATGGGTTCAGTTTCATCACTGATCCTCAGAGAGCTCTGAACCTGTCTGTCTATCTGCCTCTATAAACATGTCTGTGTGTCTGCATGTCTCTCTAAACCTGTCTCTCTCTCCCCTGTCTGTCTGACTTCATGAACCTGTCTGTCTCTCCACTGTCTGTCTGACTTCATTAACCTGTCTGTCTCTCCCCTGTCCGTCTGACTTCATGAACCTGTCTGTCTCTCTCCTGTCCGTCTGACTTCATGAACCTGTCTGTCTCTCCCCTGTCCGTCTGACTTCATGAACCTGTCTGTCTCTCCCCTGTCCGTCTGACTTCATGAACCTGTCTGTCTCTCCCCTGTCCGTCTGACTTCATGAACCTGTCTGTTTCTCCTCTGTCTGACTGACTTCATGAACCTGTCTGTCTCTCCCCTGTCTGACTGACTTCATGAACCTGTCTGTCTCTCCCCTGTCTGACTGACTTCATGAACCTGTCTGTCTCTCCCCTGTCCGTCTGACTTCATGAACCTGTCTGTCTCTCCCCTGTCCGTCTGACTTCATGAACCTGTCTGTCTCTCCCCTGTCCGTCTGACTTCATGAACCTGTCTGTCTCTCCCCTGTCCGTCTGACTTCATGAACCTGTCTGTTTCTCCTCTGTCTGACTGACTTCATTAACCTGTCTGTCTCTCCCCTGTCTGACTGACTTCATGGACCTGTCTGTCTCTCCCCTGTCTGACTGACTTCATGAACCTGTCTGTCTCTCCCCTGTCTGACTGACTTCATGAACCTGTCTGTCTCTCCCCTGTCTGACTGACTTAATTAACCTGTCTGTCTGACTGACTTCATGAACCTGTCTGTCTCTCCCCTGTCTGACTGACTTCATTAACCTGTCTGTCTCTCCCCTGTCTGACTGACTTAATTAACCTGTCTGTCTGACTGACTTCATGAACCTGTCTGTCTCTCCCCTGTCTGACTGACTTCATTAACCTGTCTGTCTCTCCCCTGTCTGACTGACTTAATTAACCTGTCTGTCTGACTGACTTCATGAACCTGTCTGTCTCTCCCCTGTCTGACTGACTTCATGAACCTGTCTGTCTCTCCTGTCTGTCTGACTTCACGAACCTGTCTGTCTCTCCCCTGTCTGTCTGACTTCATGAACCTGTCTGTTTCTCCACTGTCTGACTGACTTCATGAACCTGTCTGTTTCTCCCCTGTCTGTCTCTCAGGTCTGGTGTCCTGCAATAAGTCCAGCCTGTCTCACCTGGTCAGTCGTCCTGCCGGGGGGAACGTGGCGGTGGTGGCGGTGGGCGGAGCTACGGAGGCTCTGGACGCTCGACCCGGAGCTTTGACTCTACAGGTCAGATCAGTTCCTGTTTCTGTCAAAATTAAACACACAAGTCTTTGAATCCCACAGTCTATAATAACAATACAGGGAGTGCAGAATTATTAGGCAAGTTGTATTTTTGAGGATTAATTTCATTATTGAACAACAACCATGTTCTTAATGATTCCAAAAGACTCATTAATATCAAAGCTGAATATTTTTAGAAGTTGGAGTGGGGCTTTTTTAGTTTTAGCTATTTTAGGAGGATATATGTGTGTGCAGGTGACTATTACTGTGCATAATTATTAGGCAACTTAACAAAAAACAAATATATTCCCATTTCAATTATTTATTTTCACCAGGGAAACCAATGTAACAGCTCAACATTCACAAATGTACATTTCTGACATTCAAAAACAAAACAAAAACAAATCAGTGACCAATATAGCCACCTTTCTTTGCAAGGACACTCAAAAGCCTGCCATCCATGGATTCTGTCAGTGTTTTGATCTGTTCACGATCAACATTGCGTGCAGCAGCAACCACAGCCTCCCAGACACTGTTCAGAGAGGTGTACTGTTTTCCCTCCTTGTAAATCTCACATTTGATGAGGGACCACAGGTTCTCTATGGGGTTCAGATCAGGTGAACAAGGAGGCTGTGGCTGTGACGCTGTGGAGTACTTGGATGCGTGTGATGGAGCATTGTCCTGCATGAAAATCATGTTTTTCTTGAAGGATGCGGACTTCTTCCTGTACCACTGCTTGAAGAAGGTGTCTTCCAGAAACTGGCAGTAGGACTGGGAGTTGAGCTTGAGTCCATCCTCAACCCGAAAAGGCCCCACAAGCTCATCTTTGATGATACCAGCCCATACCAGTACCCCTCCTCCACCTTGCTGGCGTCTGAGTCGGACTGGAGCTCTCTGCCCTTTACCGATCCAGCCACGGGCCCATCCATCTGGCCCATCAAGACTCGATCGCATTTCATCAGTCCATAAAACCTTAGAAAAATCAGTCTTGAGATATTTCTTGGCCCAGTCTTGACGTTTCAGCTTGTGTGTCTTGTTCAGTGGTGGGCGTTTTTCAGCCTTTCTTACCTTGGCCATGTCTCTGAGAATTGCACACCTTGTGCTTTTGGGCACTCCAGTGATGTTGCAGCTCTGAAATATGGCAAAACTGGTGGCAAGTGGCATCTTGGCAGCTGCACGCTTGACTTTTCTCAGTTCATGGGCAGTTATTTTACGCCTTGGTGTTTGGCAGGCTTTTGAGTGTCCTTGCAAAGAAAGGTGGCTATATTGGTCACTGATTTGTTTTTGAATGTCAGAAATGTATATTTGTGAATGTTGAGCTGTTATATTGGTTTCCCTGGTGAAAATAAATAATTGAAATGGGAATATATTTGTTTTTTGTTAAGTTGCCTAATAATTATGCACAGTAATAGTCACCTGCACACACATATATCCTCCTAAAATAGCTAAAACTAAAAAAGCCCCACTCCAACTTCCAAAAATATTCAGCTTTGATATTAATGAGTCTTTTGGGTTCATTAAGAACATGGTTGTTGTTCAATAATGAAATTAATCCTCAACAATACAACTTGTCTAATAATTCTGCACTCCCTGTACATTTCAAAATAAAATCCCTCAGGTTAAATATCATGACATGGAGACAGACAGACTGGTGTCTCTGTTGGAGACAGGCAAACTGATGTCTCTGCTGGAGACAGACAGACTGATGTCCCTGCTGGAGACAGGCAGACTGATGTCCCTGCTGGGGACAGACAGACTGATGTCCCTGCTGGGGACAGACAGACTGATGTCTCTGCTGGAGACGGGCAGACTGATGTCTCTGCTGGAGACGGGCAGACTGATGTCCCTGTTGGAGACGGGCAGACTGATGTCTCTGCTGGAGACAGACAGACTGATGTCCCTGCTGGAGACAGACAGACAGACAGACAGACTGATGTCCCTGCTGGGGCCGGTATTTATAAAGTGATCAGATAGGATTATCCTGGTCGGACAGGATTAAATCTAGATCTGATCTGAAAACTGGGTATTTCAAACTCGGATCCAGATAATCCTGATCCTGAAGATCACTCCGGTAATCCAATCCTCCCTTGAATCCAGATAAAAGGCTGGATTTGGGGATTTCAAAACTTGAGGCAGATATTTGGATCAACTTGATACCAACATTTCTGGATCATTCTGATCCCACCTCAGAGGTGGATTTCACTTGGATTGACAAAGTCTCAGCTCCACTTCTCCTAGATATTTTTACTCAAGATGTACACTACACATAATCAAGTGTTCAAGGTATATTTTCATGCTTCTGATTTATTGAAGACAAATTCTGTCAGAAACTTAAAACTGCACTTTTAAAATGTCTGGAAATAGCTTGAATGTGATTTTTAAAACATGCAGTAAGGTGTTCGTGTAAAAAACTGATTATTCTACTTCATCAAATCAGATGCTATTTTGCTATAAATGACCATAATTATGTTTAGTGAGAGTCTTCTATATAAGGGAGACAAATTAGGGTGAAAAAATGTTTCCAATTGTGTCACTGTCCAAGCTATATAGCATGAAAGTAATGCAATTACAATTTCAAGCAGTTTCCAGCACTTTATTCAGAATCCAATAACTTAAACATTGAACAAAAGTGTTTCCAAGGATTTCAAGCACTCATATGGACCAGTTGTCCTTAATAGCTGAGGGGTCCATGTCTGTGAGTGACTCTGAAAGTAGAAGAAAGAGAAGGTGTATGAGTATATCTTTAGGTACACAAAGCATGACATCATCACTAGCATTACTGGAGCATTCTGACACTTGTGAATGAACCGTATAGTTAATATTGTAAAGTTACATTTCCTAACTACGTCCTGCAGCAGTCTGCTTTGTTCACATAGATCAGGGTTGGGCAACTTAAATGCTGCAGGGGGCCACAATTTTTCATTGACACTACCACAGGGCCACATATAGGACCGTGCACTTAACCAGATATGATGAAACTGCAATTTTAAATAAGTTAACAGTGCAGTAACTTAACATATTTCATGCTGAAATGCATGTATAACAGTATAAATAGGAATACAAAAGGTTTGAAGTAGGGCTGCAACTATTTTCATTATCGATTTATCTGTCGATTATTTAAATGATTAATCAATTAGTTGTTTGGTCAATAAAATGTATAGAAATATCAATCAGTGTTTCCCAAACCACAAGATGATGTCCTCAAATCTCTTGTTTTGTCCACTAACCAAAGAGATATTCAGTTTATTGTCATAAAGGAACAAAGAAACCATAAATATTCACATTGAAGAAGCTGAAATCAGAGAATTTGAACTTTTTGTCTTTAAAAAAAACTGCTCAAACCAATTATTCTATTGTCAAAATAGTTGACGATTAATTTAATTATCGATAATTGTTCGATTAATTAAATAATTGTTGCAGCTCCAGTTTGAAGCAAATAAAAAAATAACCACTTGCTGAGCACTGCAGAAGTAATTTTGTACATTTTTACACTGCACTTTTAAGATTTCATGCTCAAATGCATGTAGTTGTACTGAGGGCTACTTCAAGTGAGGGTGCGGGCTGTATGCGGCCCCCAGGCCTCCAGTTGCCCATCCCTGACATAGAGCATATTTTTTAAGTCTGCTGTGTTGCCAATGACGTAACGCTAATAAACTCTGAACAGGTTGGTGTTAGTTTAAAGAGTTATGGTATGATGTACGTCTGATTAGTTCCTTTTGTAAATTAAACCATAGACTAAAATTAATCAACAAAGCAGCTACCTCATTGGCCAGCTAGCTGCTTAACACACAAGTCAATGATGCGGAGTTAGCTACCGTTAGCACGGTCGCGTCTCAATTAGAGATAGGCTGGTTTTAATTAGGTGACAATTCAAGAAGTTGGCTAGCGTGATATGTTGGTAGGCGTTCACATGGTCTTAAAACCGCTACACATTAGAGGACGTAAACTTACACTTTTGACGTGAAGTCCGTATCTGCCCAGATCGACATCACGGTGATCCGTCCTGCCAATGTTTTGAAATACTCAGCAGGGGAAAAGGCTCCTGGGGCCGGTATTTCAAAACCTGTAATCAGATCAGGATAATCCGGATAACGAAATCCTCCTTTTCTTAGTCATGGATCAAGGGAATCCTGCTGCCTTTATCTGAGTATTTCAAAACATTGGCGGAGTGGATCACCTTGACGTCGATGTGGGCGGATCTGGATTTCCTCAGCCTCTGGGATCGAAACATGGCGGACTACCTGATGAAAGGAGCAGGGAGCACCACTTTCACGTCAAAAGTGTAAGTTTACGTCCTCTAATGTGTAGCGGTTTTAAGACCATGTGAACGCCTACCAACATATCACGCTAGCCAACTTCTTGAATTGTCACCTAATTAAAACCAGCCGATCTCTAATTGAGACGCGACCGTGCTAACGGTAGCTAACTCTGCATCATTGACTTGTGTGTTAAGCAGCTAGCTGGCCAGAGAGGTAGCTGCTTTGTTGATTCATTTTTGTCTATGGTTTAATTTACAAAAGGAACTAATCGGACGTACATCATACCTTGACTCTTTAAACTAACACCAACCTGTTCAGAGTTTATTAGCGTTACGTCATTGGCAACACGGCAGACTTAAAAAAAAAAAAAAAATCTGCTCTATGTGTACAGGGCAGACTGCTGCAGCAGTACTTAGGAAACGTAACGTTACACGGTACAAGTATTAAGTATACGGTTCATTCACAAGTGTCAGAATGTTTCAGTAATGTTAGTGATGATGTCATGCTTTGTGTACATAAAGACATAATCATACATCTTCTCTGTCTCCTTCTTTCAGAGTCACTCACAGCCATGGACCTCTCAGCTATTAAGGAC
The DNA here is from genome assembly GCF_030273125.1 of Centropristis striata. Classification (NCBI taxonomy): domain Eukaryota; kingdom Metazoa; phylum Chordata; class Actinopteri; order Perciformes; family Serranidae; genus Centropristis; species Centropristis striata. The sequence continues at coordinate 6,793,210 of NC_081533.1, read as the reverse complement.
AACCAGGTCTCTATGAGTGCTGGAAATCCTTGGAAACACTTTAATTATATTGATCCATTCAATGTTTAAGTTATTGGACTCGGAATAAAGTGGTTGAAACTGCTTGAAATTGTAATTGCATTACTTTCATGCTATATAGTTTGGTCAGTGACAATTAGAAACTTTTCATCCTAATTTGTCTCCCTTATATAGAAGACTCTCACTAAACATAATTATGGTCATTTATAGCAAAGTAGCATCTGATTTGTTGAAGTAGAATAATTAGTTTGTTCACAAACACCTTGCTGCATGTTTTAAAAATCACATTCAAGCTATTTCCAGACATTTTAAAAGTGCATTTTTAAGTTTCTGACAGAATTTGTCTTCAATAAATCAGAAGCATGAAAATAAACCTTGAAATGCTTGGAAAGTGCTTCAATGTGCAGCATGATATATTTACAGTAGTTTCAGAAAGTGGGTTCAAATATTTTACTATGCTTTAAATTTCTTTTAAATTAGGCTACTTTAATTATTAAAAGTAAAACACTAACACTTGATTAAGTGTAATGAACATCTTGAGTAAAATTATCTATGAGAAGTGGAGCTGAGACTTTGTCAACCCAAGTGAAATCCACCTCTGAGGTGGGATCAGAATAATCCGGAAATGTTGGTATTAAGTCGATCCAGATATCTGCCTCGTATTGAAATACCCAGTTTTCAGATCTAGATCTAATCCAATCCAACCAGGATAATCCTATCTGATCACTTTTGAAATACCGGCCCCTGGAGACAGACAGACAGACAGACAGACTGATGTCTCAAACTCGTCCTCAGTGTTTGGGACGTTGATTTAAAGCTGTGTTTTGTTGTTGCAGGTCCTGAACAGAAAGGGCTTCATCAAACTGGCTCTGAAACACGGGTAGGTGGAGCTAAAGGAGTGGGTGGGGCTCTGAGGGGCAGAGCTACAGACAATAACTGACGCTGTGTGTGTGTGTGTGTGTGTGTGTGTGTGTGTGTGTGTGCGTGCAGAGCTCAGCTGGTTCCCGTCTTCTCCTTTGGAGAGAACGAGCTCTTCGATCAGATGGAGAATCCGTCGGGCTCTCCTCTGAGGAGGCTGCAGGTCAGAGGAAGGTCAGAGGTCAGAAACGCCTACACCTCAATGACAACAAGTTTCATTTTGTGTGTGTGTGTGTGTGTGTGTGTGTGTGTGTGTGTGTGTGTCCATGTCCAACAGAACCGGCTGCAGAGCATAATGGGTGTAGCGATGCCGCTGTTTCACGCCAGAGGAGTTTTCCAGTACAGCTTCGGACTGATGCCCTACAGGAAGCCTATCCACACCGTTGGTATGACCACAACAACTACATGTCAACAACAACATCCACACATCGTTAACCCGATATTACAAACATCAACACATCAATAACCCGATGATACCGACGTCAACACGCCGTGAACCCGATATTACAGACGTCAACGCGGCGTCAACCCGATATTACCAACGTCAACGTGCCATCAACCCAATATTACCGGCGTCTACACGCCGTGAACCCGATGTTACAGACGTCAACGCGGCGTGAACCCGATATTACCAACGTCAACGCGCCATCAACCCAATATTACCGGCGTCTACACGCCGTGAACCCGATGTTACAGACGTCAACGCGGCGTGAACCCGATATTACCGACGTCAACGCGCCGTGAACCCGATATTACAGACGTCAACGCGGCGCGAACCCGATATTACCGGCGTCAACGCGCCGTGAACCTATTACCGACGTCAACGCGGCACGAACTCGATATTACCGACGTCAACACGCCGTGAACCCGATATTACCGACGTCAATGCGCCGTGAACCAGGCTTGGAATTTCGTCATTTTAGGGGCAAGGCCATTTCGCCTTCCCGTTCACATTTTTTTAAGGGCACAAAGGCCACATGACAGGGCACAAAGGCCGTTTGGTTAAATTACGCTGGTTTTACCTTTCAGATTAATACATTAACATTCTCATTCTCACCAAGACACATTAATTATGTATTAAAACATTTGTTTTAATTTAAAAACATTGAAAAACATATCATATTGTGAATGTGAGAGATAATGTGAGTGAGAGGCTGAAACAGTGTTAGAGCCTGGCCATAGAAGTGAGAAGGTACAGACAAATACTACTACAGAAAGACAACAGCCAACACTGTGACCTAAACACAGAAGTATCAGAGATACACTTTCTCCTGACACAGTGCAGTGCACAATATATTAAATATATTAGAAAGAACATTTTTGGGAAATGACAAATGAACCTGTTTTGAAAAGATGGCAAATACATATATTTTGAAAAGATGGCAAAATGAATCTCCTGCCTGAGTTCATCTAAGAGTAAGGAAAGAGAAATGCCTTCTCCTTGTCATTAAAAAGGAACCTGCTGAGGTGAAATTTACATCAGCTAAATATCGACCGCTTGTCCCTGAGGTACGGAAGACGTTAGCGATATCCCAACTAGCTAGCTATCGCTAGTTTTCATGACGCAAAAATGTAACGTTAACGAGACGACATAGTTCAGTTACAACATATCAAAACAGCTTGTCCCGCTAGCTTACCTGTGCTGCGCATCAACACATGGCTCATTTTAATATTCAAATGAGCCATGTGTTGATGTGCGCATGTCTTGAAGGACGGAGAGTTGGTCGGAGTTTGACCACTAGGATGGCTGTATAATTCCATAAGCCCACCACGCGTCACTAGCATTGTGTTTATACTGGAACTTTTTTACAGGGGCGCAAAGGCCACCTTGGCCGTAAATTGAAAATTTTTTCACAGGGCATCAAGGCCAAAGTGCGGGGCAACGACAGCCATGGCCGTCGTGAAATTCCCACCCTGCCGTGAACCAGATATTACTAAAGTCAACGCGACATGAACCTGATATTACCAACGTCAACACGCCGTGAACCCAATATTACCAACGTCAACGCGCCGTGAACCCAATATTACCAACGTCAACGCACCGTGACCCGATATTACCAATGTCAACGCGCCGTGAACCCGATATTACCAACGTCAAGATATCGTTATCCAGATATTACCTCACATTAACTAAACATGAACCTGCCCGTGACGTCACTCTACGCGGCACGTTTAGCGCCGGCAGCGCGGAGACGAGGTGTCCACCGGCAGCCGCGCCCGACTCATACGGGCCCGATGAGGGCATCCACCCACCCGGTTTCTCCCCTGGTGCATCTGAGATGTTCTGCACCCCTACTGGACAGTGATAAGGCCAATATACTGAGGTGACCTGCCTCCATCATGTTTGTTGTTGTTGTTCTGTGGCAATTATATGACGTCAGACGCTCTGACGCCGTTACTATGGCAACCTGTCAGATCAGTCAAGAATGTGGCCCAGTCTGAACAGAGCCATATCCGATTTGGACACTTGCTAAAAACAGTGTGGACAGTCAGCCCTAAAAATCGGATTTGAGTAGGAATCTGATTTGAATCAGATTCGCCTGCAGTGTGAACGCAGCCTTAGTCTTACTTTAACAGTAATCTACCATTAACCTGATATTGATTATTGATGGAACAGTAATCTCACATGCAGCTCCTCTCTGTGTTTCAGTGGGGAAGCCGATCTCGGTGGTGCAGACTCCCAGTCCCAGCACTGAGGACATCCAGAGTCTTCATAATACTTACATGCAGAGTCTGACTGAACTGTTTGAACAGCACAAACACAACTACGGCCTTGAGGAACAGCAGCACCTGACCTTCATCTGACCTTCATACACACACCTGACCTTCATTGGACCTTCATATACACACCTAACCTCTATATAAAAGGCAGTTTACTGTTTTTTAAATACTTACTGAAACGGTTTGACGGAGAAAAAGAGCGTGGTAAACTTTCTGATCTGTTTCTCTGTAATGATCACATGATGATTGACAGGTGTGACATCACAGTGACAATAAAGATAGATGAAAAGTTGAACTCTGATTGGTTCATTTACATTTGGAAACAGAGCGAGGCTGCAGTGACGCTAACAGACCACCAGAGGGCACCACAATCAAAGAGCAGAGCTCAGAGCTAATGGTCCGTTAGAGACGTGACAGTTCCAGAAGTCTCCCTCATATTGATTGCAGCTCCCTGACGTCCACAAATGAGATCCAATCTCCTGGAATCTGGAGCAAGACCACAACAACGCGAGCGTGCGTGCGTGCGTGCGTGCGTGCGCGTGTGTGTGTGTGTGGCGCGCACGTGCGTGCAAAGTGTCCAGTAGTGTTCAATATAAAAGCAGTCCAATTAATCCAGGTTTTTAGTATATTTTTTATTGCTACATGACAAACAAGGTACCAACCATGTAGCATGTCAGTAGGTGCAGTAGATTCTCTGAAAACCAACAAGACCCAGCATTCATGATATGCAGCTCTTGAATCTTATTATTGAATCATTCATTACCATTAACCGCTTATCCGCAATCGGGCTGTGGGCGAGAGGCAGGGTAGACCATAGAGACAGACAACCACAATCATTCACATTCACACTCTAAATTGCCCGTAGCAATTTAGAGTCACCAATTAAACCTAAGTGCATGTTTTTGGACTGTGGGAGGAAGCCGGAGAACCCACGCTGACACGGGGAGAACATGCAAACTCAAAAAAGAAAAAAAGAAGAGCCGCAGGCGGGAGGCGAACCGGTGACCATCTAGCTGTGGGGTGAGAGCAGCGGAACAGATTATAAGTTTTCCCCTCTCCAATCAACTTTTTAAAGAGGTGCAAACACTTATAGGCTGTTCAGCTAAAATGATCTCCAATGCTTTAAAATGGAGAGCAAAACCAGAGACACGTGGCAGAAAACGGAAGACAACCATCAAAATGGATGGAAGAATAAGCAGAATGGCAAAGGCTCAGCCAATGAAAAGCTCCAGGATGATCAAAGACAGTCTGGAGTTACCTGTAAGTGCTGTGACAGTTAGAAGACATCTGTGTGAAGCTAATCTATTTACAAGAATCCCCCGCAAAGTCCCTCTGTTAAAATAAAAGGCATGTGCAGAAGAGGTTACAATTTACCAAAAAACACATCAACTGGCCTAAAGAGAAATGGAGGAATATTTTGTGGACTGATGAGAGTAAAATTGTTCTTTTTGGGTCCAAGGGCCGCACACAGTTTGTGAGACGACCACCAAACTCTGAATTCAAGCCACAGTACACAGTGAAGACAGTGAAGCATGGTGGTGCAAGCATCATGATATGGGCATGTTTCTCCTACTATGGGGTTGGGCCTATTTATCACATACCAGGGATCATGGATCAGTCTGCATATGTCAAAATACTTGAATCAAATCAAATCAAATCAATTTTATTTATATAGCCCAAAATCACAAATCACAGATTTGCCTCAAAGGGCTTCACAGACTGTACATGGTACGACACCCTCTGTCCTTAGACCCTCACATTGAAGAGGTCATGTTGCCTTATGCTGAAGAGGACATGCCCTTGAAATATGTGTTTCAACAAGACAATGAGCCCAAACACACTAGTAAACCAGCAAAATCTTGGTTCCAAACCAACAATATTGATGTTATGGCGTGGACCTTAATCCAATTGAGAACTTGTGAGGTGACATCAAAAATGCTGTTTCTGAAGCAAAACCAAGAAATGTAAATGAATTGTGGAATGTTGTTAAAGAATCTTGGAGTGGAATAACAGCTGAAAGATGCTACAAGTTGGTTGACTCCATGCCACATAGATGTGAAGCAGTTATAAAAAACTGTGGTCATACAACTAAATATTAGTTTAGTGATTCACAGGATTGCTAAATCCTAGAAACAAAAAAGTTTGTACAAAATAGTTTTGAGTTTGTAAAGTCAACGGCAGACACTGCTATTTTTTTTTAACACACCCCTTTCAACTAATTGCCCAATTGCACAGCCTTAAGAGTGTGCATATCACAAATGCTGGGTCTTGTTGGTTTTCTGAGAATCAACAGCACCTACTGGTAAATTGTTTGCCATGTAGCAATAAAAAAATATACTAAAAACCTGGATTGATCTGGTTAGTCACATTGGACTGCTATTATTTTGAACACTACTGTAGCTGTGTGTTGGCTATTATTAGACTGATCCGCCCCACTGTCCCCCCAGAAGGAGACAAACATCTCCGGTATAACAGGATTAATGTTACCATAGTTAGACTCATTTACATTACATCAGTGGTGGAAGAAGTATTCAGATTACTTCTACACACACTGTTAAATTACTTCCACTCCTGCATTCAAAACGTATTGAAGTAAAAGTACAAAAGTATATATGTTTGCAGTTTATACAAACATATATATACAAATTCACATTTAGTCTGCTGTTTTTCATTTGTGATCTGCTTAATACAGCATTAAAGCATATACATCAGGTCAAATATGTATAAATGATATGGTTAAACAAAAGTAACACAAACAAACAAGAAGTAATTAAATAATAAACTGTGTAAATGGAAATAAGTCAAATTAAATGAAGTGAAATAAAGTAAAATAAAATAAATAATAAATAATAAAACATGAGATTATTGCATTAATATGGTCATGGCAGGTCTCCATCTGTTAACAAATACATCTTTTTGAAGCCTCAAGGAGTTAGAAGTTATTTGTTCCATGTGATAGATTTCCCAGACCTTCTCAATCCACATATTGGCCCTCATTTATCAAGTGAGCGTAGAAACGAGCGCAGATCTGAGTGTATATTTCGTCTTAGGACAGGGTCCACGTGTGATTTATCAAACGATCGTATCTCTCCAATCACAGCGTAAGAATGATCGGCTGTTGATAAATGTGGCGGCTCGAAACAATCGTCATTTAAATACCACGCCCTAATATATACCAGATTCAGAAGGCTCGCCTTCAGAGTTTACGACACCGAAGGGCGCAATACGGCCAAAAAGGGTTTTTTCACCCCCTAAAGTGAACTTTATTAGCAAAGTGCACCGTTACAAATGACAATAGGGGCAATATAGACATATTACAGAAATACGCAGCGACGGAGGTTTATGAAATAAAAGTACTTACAGTTATAAACTCAAACAAGTTCACTGAATATTTTACATTTGGAGCACGGACTTAGAAGTTTTCAGCTTTTTGGTTGAAGGAGGTAAACAATGTTTTAAAGTAAGTTTTAATTAAAAAAAAGAGGAATTTCTCAATCAGAAAGTGAAACGCTGACGTCCAACAGCTGCAACACAAACTGGTTTTGTTTGGCAGCATAAAAAGTGAAAAAGAAGGAAATCAGTGGTGCTGTCAGCAAAGTAGCGGACTATTAAACTCCCGGCGAGGTTTGAGTAATTCCATGGTGTTTTTAAAGCCTAACAATCTATATAATATCCGAATATTGCTATTATTATGATGGAGATATATTATTCACCTCTTTACATTTACTAATAATGATGTCCTAGTCAGAGGAGCGCGTGGCAGCGGTGATTGGAAATGTTTCTATTCGGGCAGCACCGCTGGTAAAAGAGACGACGACGCTCCGGTGTGGGAGCTGGATAACAGTAAACAGCAGTAGACAACAACATTTAATATCCTCGGCTGGTATTCTGTTTCAAGAATTTCACGATCGCAGGGTGTATTTATTTTTGGATTATGTTTTAATGATAAATTATGTAGTCTAAACATGTTTTGCTTTGTCACCATTAAAAATCAAAACACCAAAGAGTTTTATCAGCTCCAGGCATCGATACTATAGTCTAAGATCAATTCTCCGACTCAGACGTGTGGACTTCACGCTGACTCAAACCTGTGTACACGAGCTGAGAGCAGACTGAGATCTGATCGTACCCTCCGCTCACGTCCACATTGATAAAGAGGCTTGCGTAGAAATCATCTTACGCCCACTTTACGCTCACTTTCTGACGTACGCTCGTTTGATAAATGAGGGCCATTGTATGTTGGAGGGTTTTAACCATTTAACAGTATTACATTTAAGAGCTGAAATCAGTAACATTTGTAAAATATATTTTCCCCCCTTTCAGTTATGTAATTTGGTATTAGTCCAAACATTACCATCTTGGGATCTTTATTAAAACTTTTCTGGAATACTGTTCCAAGTGCATCAAAAACCTCATCCCAGAATTTTTTCAGTTCAGGGCATGTCCAAAATATATGAATATGGTTACCAATGTGTGTACCACAACTTCTCCAGCATTTATCTGAGTGTGTGAGCCTCATTTTAAATATGATTGCTGGTGTCTGTGGGAGCGGGGGAATATACTAAGGTTGCCTTAGTCCTAAAATTATGACCTGGGTTACTCACTGACAGGACTGGGTCATTTAAGGATAGGAGAGGTCAGAGTTCAGGGAAGGTATGCATGGGGGAGAAGCAGAATAAGCAAGGACAGGATGTGAAAGCTTCAGTAGACAACAAAACACACACATAAAGTTTGAAAGATCAGTGAGATGTACGATCTCCAGATGCTTGGTTAAGGGGTGGTAACCAATGCATATTACAAACAAATTGACCAATTGCGTTAAAGAGCCCACCCACTGGACGGAGTTTCGCCAAAATACAGCAGTACTGTACCAGTGCAATTAGATTCTTTTCAAAATCGTGTTCATTTCATAATCATTTATAAGTTAATTTACATGGAAACAAGGTGACAATGTGACAGTGGGCTCTTACAGGGCTGCAGAGCAAGGGTCCTTCCTCATCTCACATTTGGAACTCTGCGATAATTCCCATAACTTGTTCTCAATTTATTCCAAAATGATCATCATTCATCAAATCGGTCATTCGCTCCATTCCAAGGAGATCAAAAAATTCAAGTAACCATGTTTCTTTTGAAAAACAATTTGTCTTACGTGTCTTTCAATTCATCAAAATCATTCTTTTAGCAACCAAAAAGCCTAGGCCTGCTATTTTCCTATCTCTCTTTGACCTGAGTTGTGCAGCCCTGTACCCCAACAAACAAATGAGAGGACGAGGACAGAGTTCCATCTTCAGCATGACTGACATTGAATGGACCACATCCTCCCAGAAGGATTTAACTGCCGGACAATGCCACAACATGTGGATCAGAGTTCCTACCTGACCATTTGTATTCTTCAATTGTAAAAATGTTAAGCTTATATATGGCAATGAAGCACTTCATTTTAACATAGTCATGGAAAAAATGTTTTCTTCAGCATCTTGTTCATTTTAATGCCTCGTACAACTAAAGGTACATTTGTTTGGACAAATAATGACAAAGATATATATTAATTTAAGAGCTGATATCTAGACATTTTTCATGTTTTCTTGATAACCATGATTCAGGGTCTTTTTACCACTGTGACCAAAGTCTCTATTTCAGTCTTCACCAGCAGCAGAGAAAATTTCCACTACAATTTGGTGTAATCCCAAAGTGGGATCCCTTGAGTGATCGTCTTGGATGGGACGCGGACATTGACGGGCCATCCTGGAAGAAAACACTTTCAGTCTCCAACCTCGAAAATCCCCTTCTGAGAAGGGAGAACTGACCGCAAACGCCCCGGATCGTCACTGATGGGATTTCCAAGAACGCAATTCAGCTAAATTCATCAGGTGAGCACTGAAATATTATTTTTTTTTTTTATTATTACAGGTTATGAAATTACAAATATTAACAGCTTCATCACATATTCAATTCATCCTGCCACATTTATGCATTTTTTACAAGAGGCAATGCAAAAAGAAGTAAATAAGATATTCATTTTTAATTGTTTGCTTATTCAATGAATTGTTTCATTAAAAGAAAAAAAACAAAAACACAGGGGGGGTGGAAGACTCCACGCACCGTTCTAGTTTTCCCCACTCCATTTACTCCAGTTTTTTTAAATTCTTCTTCTGTTTCTTAATGTGTAGGTGATTCTTTCCATTTCCTTAATCTCATCTACTGTTATTTTCCATTTGTTGATGGATGGTGAATTAACATCCAACCAATTTCGTGTGATCTGTTTTAATGCAGCTATACAAATGTGACCAGGGCAACTATAAGCCCCCCGACACTGGATGTGACAACGCCACCCTGGGAGTTTCACCCAGGGAAATACACACTTACTATCTAGGTTCTTAATAAAAAGGAGGAGCAGAGACGTGCGTTTCCAGGTATAGACAAATGAGATTTTATTTAAATATAAAATAATGCACACAATACTAAAAATGCGCAACAGTGACAGGCTAAAATGGCTACCAGTACAAGGGAGGGGGTATCAGGGAAGTCTGCAGGAGGGAGTGAGTGAGGGGAAGGGGGAACCACCACCACCAGGCCGGGATAAAGGGAAGTCAAATGCACTGCAACACAAAAGACACGCAATAAGTTTCACACAAAATCAAAATAATCATGCAAAATGCGGTAAATTAGACATGCAAAACACAGGCAGGGGAGAAGCAGACAAAAAGGAAGACCTCCACCATGTGACCCACCGCCTACAGAAATATGGCAGCCCACCTGTACTGGCACCAACAACAACTATATATTAAAAAAAAAAAAAAAAAAAAAAAAAAAATCACTCACAGGTAGTATAATAAAGCAAAATAACCCAAAAAAATATACAAAGTAAATTAAGTAGGGACAAAAACAGCAGTAGGTCAGAGCTCCTCCTAATAGGGCAAAAATAAACCATATTAACAAAATAAATAAGCCACAAAATTGCTACTGAAGGTATTGCATTACCTTGGCAATTGTCTTACAGCAATTAGGTCATGCAGCAATCACCATCATCATCTCAATCCTGCCACGAGAGGTAAGTAGTTACATTAAACATGATGGCACACAACTCAAATGTGAATGTAAAAGCTAACATTTGTTAAAAGGAGGAGGAGTATCTGAAACACAACCATGGTTAAAAAAAAAATATAACAAATTACCATTTTACCTGAGAGTTACAGGTTACTGTCTGCATGTGATCTGGAATACAAATGCACTAAGTGCTACACAGCGCAAGGAGGGGAGGGGAGCAGCCACTGCGTCCACATATAGCTCTGATCCTTCCTGCAACAATTTACATGAATAAAAAAATACTTAAGTCTGTGCTAAAAACATACTTCATACCCATGACAGTGCGCACCTTACCGGGACAATATTGCTCCACCAGGACGGTCAGGTAGAGAGCGCAAGGCCAGCCTGCTGCAGGCTGCTTGCAGCTACATTTAAAGGGACTGTGAGGTGATTAGCACTCACCTGTTATCAGTTAGGCTGATTAAGGGGTGTGGCTGCACTGACAAGAGGAAGGGGAGAGCCCTACTCATCACACGTATCACTGTATACAGATATTTATCTCCTTTCTTCTCAATTTTGGATGGAATAATACCTAAAAGAATATTAAGTGGTTTTAATGGCTTCTTTAAATAAAATGTACTGATGATTTTCTCCTGAACTGCCCTCCAGAATGTTTCTAACACTGGACAGAAATAAAAAATATGTGCATGGTTAGCTTCTTGTTCCAGACATTCCCTCCAGCATTTTGCACTTCCTGATGGACTATATTTTGATTTAATGATTGGTGTTACGAAGAGCTTCATGTTAATTTTCCAGGCAAATTCTTTCCAATACTTTGATTGTGTTGTCTTAAATATTCTTTTACATGCTTCTTCCCATTCTTCTTCTGATATTGTTATTGCCAGTTCCTTTTCCCATTTTTCTTTAGTGTTATCTACAGATTATTTTGTTTCCTGTAGAGTTTTATACAGTTTAGAGATTCCAGTATTAAAGCTATTTCTATTTTTGTTGATGAATTCCAATAATGTATGTTTTCTCTGAATCTGTTCTCTCTGCTCTTCCATGAGATAGCTCCTTATCTGGAAATATTGAAATAAATCCTTATAGTCTAAATTAAATGTTTTTGCTATTTTATCAAAGGGGTCTAGCACAGTATTTGTCATCAATTGTGAGTACAATTGTAACCCCTTCTCTGCCCAGCCTTCTAATACTGTATACATTTTACTAGGCAAAAAGTCTGGATCATTCACCATCTCTCTAAAGTAAACACATTCTTTATCAAAATTATACATTTTCCGAATACATCTCCAATTTTTTAATGTGCTCTCTACACATCTGTTGTTTTTATTGTATTTGTGCATTTCTTTTAAACTTAGGAAGGGTAGTGTTCCAATTTATATTGATGTTGATTGTTTTTCTATTAATTTCCATTTACCTTTTACCCCATTGTTCATCCATTTCATTATAATATCTATTAGAGTAGCATGAAAGTAAGTCATTAAATCTGGGAAGCTAAGCCCACCCTTTTCTTTAGGTTGGGTTAACGTACTTAGTTTTTTCCTTTTCCTTTTGTAATTCCAGATATAATTTGACAATATTATATTCCACCTTTTAAAGCTGCTTTTGGGGATATATATTGGTAAGGTTTGAAATAAAAACAAAAATTGTGGTAAAACCATCATTTTTACAACCTCTACTCTGTTCAATATTAATTTGGTATTGTTTTCCATCTACTGAGGTCTTGTTTGAGTTTATTTTCTAAAACTTGATAATTATCTATGTATAGACTATTTAAGTCTTCGGTAAGGTAGATTCCCAAGTATTTAATTTTCTTTAAATCCCATTTCAATTTATATCTCTCTTTAACTTCTGGCGATATTGAATTTTGAAACGTTAATACTTCACATTTACTTTCGTTCAGTTTGTAGCCTGAATATTTACTGTACTCAGAGATTGTTTCCATTAAGTTTGGTAGAGATTGATCTGGGGAAGTTAAATAAATAATCACATCATCTGCATGTAATGCCAATTTATGTTGTTCTTCTTTTATAACTACACCTTTAATGTTATTATTTCTCCTTATACTTTCTGCAAGTGCCTCTATGCAAATTGCAAATATAATTGGTGAAAGAGGGTCTCCTTGTCTTGTCCCTTTATGGATTGAAAACCTTCTAGACAGTGTGCCATTCACCTTCACTCTAGACATTGCACTATAAAAAAGGATTTTTGTGGGTAGTAAATATAATCCATTCAAATTGTCTAAATTATACCCAAAAAAATCGGTCAGCACGTGAACTGTATTATATTGGGTACATTTGACCTTCTCTACCCATTTTTTAACAGTAACAATTTCCACACAAATAAACTGAATAATATCTACCCAGAGATTTTGGGTGTGCACTGAAGGGTGCGCATGCGTGGTCACTTCTTCTTTGCTGTGGACCGTTGGTTGGCGGGACGTCTCCGGTTGTGGTTTGGCATCGTGGTTGAAGGTAAGATTGATATAGATCATAAAACTGTGTTTCTTTTGATGAATGACAATGTGAACACATGTATAATTCTGATAAATCGCAAGATTAATCGGGAACGCTCGGTATTAAACACGAAATTACGGCTAATTGAGCACAAGCAAGGTCTTCTGGAACGCAATATGAAAGATGCTAGTAAGAATGTTAATTTCTAAGCTAAATTAGCTACATAGTGGATATGATATGATGTTTAATTGGGGGATACGCTTACAGTAAACTTCATTTTCTAACTAACTTGGCCCATATTGTTACGGCATAATGTCGCATTTTTCACTGCATGTCCCTCGTCGGACTCGTACACCGTTGCCACCGTTACTATGGTGGCTCTTCTTCTTTTTTTTTTTTTTTACAGCATACGGCATGGGGTTCTCGGGGGACACAAATAAGTGATGCACATAAATTATATGTACCCAGCGTTAGCTTTAAGCACGGTACAATGATACAAACACAGAAAGACGGGAGAAACATTGAAACAGGTGTATAGAGAGTTGATACCGCTCATAACAAACAGCTCTGTGCGTCGCGAGTTACGGAGACAAGCTGATGTTTACACTAACGGACAGCTGTCCGACCGGAGCAGAAATAGGAGGTGAAGTAACGTTAGTATTATGCAGTGTTTATTTCACGTTGTCAACCAAATAGCACAACAGGTACTTAAAACTCATTCGAGTCTGTGTGTATTGCCTTCTTCTGGGCAAATGTTAAGGTTCAAATACTTTTACTCAATTATTAGAAGCTAAACCATGAGTCTCCAATTCAAAGGGTTAATGTAAATACGCAGCACGTGTGTAATGTAGGTGCATCAACATGCTGCTTATCTGTTATGCCAAACTGTCATTAGGCATTTTATATCTTTTCTAAATCTTAAAGTTTTAACAATCAAATATTCTGTGTTTCTTTCTTTTGATTTTACAGCAGGATCTATGAAAACGTGGAGACCAATTTGAAAGCATAAGGTATGTCAATTTAAACGAAAGATAAATATGCTTTAGATACATCAACTGAATGCAAAGCCTTCTGATTTAAAGGAAATATATGTGTATACTTGTTTTTAGCCACATTACATCACTCTAATTTTAATAGCTGAAGAAAATATCTCTTTTTTTTACTTATTAAAATGCTGTTCACGTAATGTGTGTGTTCTTATGTGCTAAATTACATTGATCACATTTTCTGCCTATTTATTGATAAATTAGCACTTTTTAAATGTGTAGAATATTGTCTGACATTCTGTTAATCTTTCACAGCTGGATCTATATTAAGCCAATGAACGGCTACTTGACCAGCCCACAACCTCATCTGTTTGAATACAAAAAGGTACGGTTTCATAACATGATTTTAACGGACCATAATTGAACGCTTTATGGACACATTCAACTCAGGAATATAAGGGGCATTATACCTTACTCTCAATGAATTGGTTGTGCAAAACATGTAGATTTTGTACATCAAAACGCTTGGACCTTCTGAAACACTATCGATTACAACATGAAAACTGTTTGCAGACATGAGTAGTAACTTAAATTCATGTCATTGCAGTTCCTCAGGGATGTGGTTGTCAGTTGCCTCATCGAGTACCTTGGAGAACAAAAGGAAGATCTGTTCCAAGACTGCCAGGTATGGTATTAAACAATAGTCAACTCGGACACAATTTTTACATTTCAGAGAACTTAATTTTATTAAATGGATTGAGTATGACTGAATATATTTTTTTATTTAAGTATACCCATATCCAAAGACCTCTGGATTGCCTTAGTTTGTCACCTGCTTGTAATGAACAGGGATTAAAGTTCTCCGTCGCTATGACGAACTTCCGTCAATTTCAAAATTGCAATATTTTTTGTCTGTCAATCAGACACAGCAACAAGCAAAATGCTATTTTTAGGTTATAAAATATAGTACTACATGAATTTATAGAAGTCTTTGGGTTTGTTTGCTAGTTACTTCTCAGATTCAGATTTATAATGAAAAATAGGATGAATACACTTTTTGCCAAAATATCTTTAATATATTCCCTGGGAATTCACAAGGTATCCAGCCACAGTTATGTAAATAGGATTAGTTCCAACTGTAGCAATGACAATAACATGTGGAACACATCAATGCATTAAAAATTTATACATATAATTTATATTCTGTAAAAGGTACATTTTTGCAAAATAACTATATTTTATCTGTTACTCCAGACTACAGTCTTCTAACTTGTTTGAAGGTATGTCTGTGTTGTTATGTGACTTTATGCAGCTTTATGTCAAGAGTAGAGTAGGCTTCTTATTCCACTGTCCTAATTAATATATAATTACTTATTATCTATCTCAAAATGCTCCAAAAAGCTTAATTTTAATGTTAGAATAGCTAGATTTTTCCACTGGGAGACATTCCCCGAGACCCCCCTAACTTTATTGACTTTTTTATACTCTAACTTATTCAAAGTTTTATATAAAACACCTGTTGCACCTGTTACTCTATATAGGCATAAATTTCACTTTACTGTAGGTCAAATTTGTTAAAAAGAGGCAAGTTCATATCTGTCAGCCCAGATCTTTAGCTTCAAAAAAGAGAAACATGTCAGTTTTATTCCTAAAAAAGAAAACACTTCTGTTGTTTATACATTGAACATTTTTAGTCAAAATGTTTTTTTTGTTGTTTTTTTTTGCTTTAATCCCTGAATAAATTACTGATCAACCTAAATATCCGTTTTTTTCTTCCGTTTAAAAAAAAAAAATTCACAATGAACACTTTAATGCAAGCACTCTACTTGTATGCGTAACTTAAATAAAAGTCCTTATTCTTTGTTTTTGTTTTTTTCAGGAGGACATAGCTGAGGACCACACAGACTAAACCATGAAGGTGCTCGTGATCCATAACCCCATAGCTGAGGTGGATCCAGCGGATGTTTCTATCGTGATAGAGGGCGACAAGGTACTGAACGGATGTGGAAATCGAACCAAGGCCTGTATGCTGTTGATGGGTTTGATTTACGCTCTGAACCTTGAGTATCCCAAGAGTCTGAAATACATCTTTGAAGTATTCCAGAAACTATTTTTGGAGCTTGATGGAGCAAAGCTGCTGAAGAAGGTGCACAGTCTCAAAAGTAAGCTTGTAGAATGAAATTTTGTACATGCCTTTTTGTGCTAATGAATTCTCAAACCTGATTGGAAGAGATGTGTCCTGTGAATTGAGATCAGCCTTTTTTTTTTCTGGGAAGCAGGGCCGCGTTATATTTATCTCGATTCAGACAATGTTTCTCTTTTTGTTTGTTTGTTTCTTAGAGAAAAGTTTTGTTTAGCTTTAATTTTGTCTTCAGCAAGAAAATACTTGAAAATCATTTTTGTTTTTTGTTTTTTTCATATTCAGAAAAGCAGCACCTCAATATTTGTCTAAGATCATCCTTTTTGTTTCTCAGGGGAAAACGACTCAGATATTTGCCTGGTCTAGTATGTTTGATTACTGAACACAAAAAAGAAGCTAATCAAACACATTTCATGTTTTCAATATTGCTCAGGTAGATTGCTTATGTAACCTGATTCCATGACCAATATTGTTTCAGTTTAATCATTACATGTTTTAGATCCCATGACAGAAATAATTGTGGACACTTGTGTGCTAGCTCTTGATTGAATTTTACTTTTATTTATTAAATTTGCACACTATTTTATTTTATCAAACTATTTAGCTTAACATTTTGCCACATAACATATTTTTGGGGGTCTCATTACCAACTTCTATGGTGTAGCACTTTATGTTTCACCTAAATTGTATCTTAATTCTTAAAAGATACTTGACTTGTACGTGTGTTCTTCAATAATCAGGTTATACTGTACTTCAACTCATACTTTGAGGGGGAGAAAGTTTTGTTTGTTTATGTTAAATATTTCGGGCTCAATGCTACTTGTCAAATGTTTAATGTGATTTTTAAAAAAAGGTCAATTAATAAAGCAATTGACTGGATCAATATTGCCTCTTGTGTCATTAACGTTTGGGTTAATCAAGCATGCTTTTTAAAAGTATTAATTGATTAGTTATTTTAATTAATATGTACTAAAAAAAATTAGGTAAAAATAATAAATATCCCCTACTACAAATACTCTACAATCATGAGTAAATATTACTCATTTGTAATAGGTATTTAGATGTAAAATCTATTTCAAAAGGTTAAGTAGACTTTACCCAAATTATTTGAGGATATAATTCTTGATACATTTAGGTAGAACGTACTCAAAAAAAATGGGTAAAATTTACACAATCAAACTGAGTGCAAATTGTTACCTCAATTTTATTGAGTAGATTCTATAGATTCTTTTTTATAGTGTGGGTTTTTATACATTCCTTTGATCCACTTACAAAACGTTTCATGAAAACAAAAACTATTTAGAATCTCAAACATAAATGGCCACGAAACTCGATCAAAGGCTTTCTCTGCATCTAACGTTAAAAGTAAAAGATTTATATCACTGTTCTGTGCATAATCTATTATGTTTAAAGTATGTCTGATGTTATCAGACAACAATCTACCTGGTATGAAACCACATTGATCATCATCTATTATATCAGGCCCAATATCTTTCAGTCTATTAGCTATAATTGAGGTTATTATTTTATGATCAGTGTTTAAAAGTGATATAGGCCTGTATGAGGAGAATTCTGTAGCATCTTTACCTTCCTTATAAATCACATCAGTTATTATAGATGAGTTCCAAGTAGTTGCCCGTGTTCCAGTTTGTAAAGCAAAATTATATACCTGTAAAAGTAATGGTAACACCTGTATTTTAAGAGTTTTATAGAATTCATTAGTATACCCATCATCTCCAGGTGTTTTACACGTTTTTAGTTTATTTATCTGTTGTGATATCTCCTCTGCTGTGATTTCTTTGATTAATCCATGATTTGCCTTCCCTGATACCTGTTTTAAATTAAGTTTGTCTAAAAATACTTTCATTCGATTCCTGTCTAAATCCGCTACATCATTTTCGTATAGCTTTTCATAATATCTTGCAAATTCTTCAGAGATTTTTTCCTTTTCCGTTACCATTTCTTGGTTGCCTCCTGTCTTTAATTTTGTAAGATAAGCTGCCTTACTCTGTTTTTTAAGTCTATATGCCAAGAGTTTTAATGAATTTGGCCCTCCATCATAGTATTTCTGTTTTGCATGTCATTAACTTCTCAACTTCCTCTGTACGAATCCCATCTAACTCTTTGTATTTCTTTTTCAATTCAGTTTTAAACTCTATTTCATTTGTATTTTTATGTTTTTCTTCTAAAAGTTTTATTTGTTGTTCGAGTGTCTTCTGTTTTTGTTGTTTTTGTCTTTTCTTAAATGAAGAATATGCTATTATGTGTCCGCGTAGAACGGCTTTAGCTCCTTCCCATAAAGTGATTGGATTAATATCCCCAGTATTATTAATCTCTATATAATCTTGGAGTATATTGTTCATCTTATCTACAAATATTTTATCCTGCAAAAGACAGTTGTTTAACTTCCATGTTTTTTCTCCTTCCTTTATATTAAGGTTTATATTTATACTCACTGTGGCCTGATCTGATAAGTCCTTTATCCCTATTGTACATGTTTCAATTAACTCTACATCTTTTTTGAACATAAAAAAATAATCTAGTCTATTATAGGTTGAGAATCTACCTGAATAATATGTGTACATTTTTTTTGTTTGATTTAACATTCGCCATGCATCAACCAATCCAAGCTCTGAAATTGCTCCCCTTAGTATTGTCAGCTCTATGTGGTTTATTGTTTGAGGAGTCCAATCTCGGATTTATTGTAAGATTCAGATCTCCTCCCATTACTGTAATTCCTTTACATTTTGTCATTAACAGTTCAATTATTTCTGACATGAATTCTGGGCCTATTTCTGGCGGGTAGTATACATTCACAAAGGAGACCATAATTAGGGACCGAGCACTAACGGTGCGAGGACCCTATTGTAATTGGTCTGTCTATTATTAGGGACCGAGCACTAACGGTGCGAGGACCCTATTGAAATTGGTCCGTTTTTTATTATTATTATTATTAGGGACCGAGCACTAACGGTGCGAGGACCCTATTGAAATTGGTCCGTTTATTAGGGACCGAGCACTAACGGTGCGAGGACCCTATTGAAATTGGTCCGTTTTTTATTATTATTATTATTATTCCCAAAAGTAAATCGCCTTTTTGGGGGCTTTATCATATTCAAAAACGTCCCATATTTGGAATATACATAAATCTCTGGTGAAATTTACGTATTCTAGTGGTCGCGGGAATGGGCGTGGCAAAATGACTCAACAGCGCCCCCTTGAAAGTCAAGAAAATTCAGCCCCTCGCACAGGAATGTCGTAGAGATACGAAATTTGGTATGTACATGTATCATGGCAAGATGCACCAAAAAGTCTCAAGAACCCATACCCTAAAACGTACAGGAAGTCGGCCATCTTTGATCGAAAATGGCGTTTCCTGTTGTTTTTGCCCATTTCCATGCCGCATACTTTAACGAACTCGTCCTACAGATTTCACCCGATCGACTTCACATTTGGTCAGTACCATCACAAGGCCTTTGGGATCAAAAGTTGTATAAAGCTTTACCGCCGGTCAAACTATGTGGGCGTGGCATGGCGGCAAAAAATGGCGTCTCGCCATAAAACACGAGATCGTTATAACTTCCACATACTTTGTCCCATCTGGTCCAAACTTGTCATGCTTCATCAGAGTCCAGCCCTTAACACTTCCACACAACAATATTTCATAAAGCCCCGCCCGTTATGCTTTATCCACGCCCCCTTTCACAAAATAACCACGTTGCGTACTTTACATAACTCCTCCAACAGATTTCATCCCATTGACTTCAAACTTGGTCAGTACCTTCACAAGGCCTTTGGGATCAAAAGTTGTATAAATCTTTACCGCCTGTCACACTATGTGGGCGTGGCATGGCGGCAAATTTTGGCGTCTCGCCATAACACACAAGACTGTATAACTTGACCATACATTGTCCAATCTGTCCCAAATTTCACATACGTGATTAGGGTCCAGCCCGGGACACACCCACGGGTCAATAGTGACACACAGTCATAGCGCCCCCTGCTGGCTACAGGAAGTAACATGTTTTACACCTACCACAAGCACAGTGGTAGGAGACACGCAATTTGGTACGCATAGGGACTGAACCAACAGTGCCACGTCCGACGTGCCCTCCCCTGACGGCGCCTCCCCCGACGGCTCCACTTTGCGAGGGCCCGTTCAGTACTGCGCGCAGTCCTAGTTATTATTATTTTTAGGGAAAGTAAATCGCTTATTTGAGGCCTTTAGCATATTCAAAAACTCACCATATTTGGAATATACATAAATCAGATTTGAAATGTACGTATTCTGGTATTCGCGGGAATGGACCTTGCAAAATGACTCACTAGCGCCCCCTCAAAATTTTCAAAACATCCTCACAATATAGGTTTTTTTCACGTAGACACACAAAAGTTGGGACATATGTGTATCATGGGAATACGCACCAAAAAGCCTCAAGAACCCATACCCGAAAACGTACAGGAAGTCGGCCATCTTGGATTGAATATTGCACTTGTCATCGTTTTTGGCCATTTCCAGGTCGCATACTTTAACGAACTCCTCCTACAGATTTTATCCAATTGACTTCAAACTTGGTCAGTACCATCACAACGACTTTGGGATCAAAAGTTGTATAAAGCTTTACCGACGGTCACACTATGTGGGCGTGGCATGGCGGCAAAATATGGCGTCTCGCCATAAAACACAAGATTGTTATAACTTCTCCATTCTTTGTGCCATCTGGTCCAAACTTCTCATGCTTCATCAGAGTCCAGCCCTTAATACTTCTAAAAGACAATATTTCATAAAGCCCCGCCCCTTATGCTTAATCCACGCCCCCTTTCATAAAATGACCACGTTGCATACTTTAACGAACTCCTCCGACAGATTTCATCCGATTTACTCCAAACTTGGTCAGTACCATCACCAGGGCTTTGGGATCAAAAGTTGTATAAATCTTTACCGCCTGTCACACAATGTGGGCGTGGCATGGTGGCAAAATATGGCGTCTCGCCATAACACACCAGACAGTATAACTTGCCCGTACATTGTCCCATCTGTCCCAATTTTCTCACAGGTGATGAGGGTCCAGCCCTGAACACACCCACATGTAAATATTGACACACAGTCATAGCGCCCCCCGATGGCAACAGGAAGTAACAACTTTAACGCCTCGCCCCAGCAGTAGGTTTCACGTAGAGATACGAAATTTGGTACACACGTGCTTCATGTGGAGACGCACCAAAAAGCCTCTTGGACCCATACCTCAAACCCAACAGGAAGTCCACCATCTTGGATTGACTATCGAACTTGTCATCGTTTTTGGCCATTTCCAGGTCGCATACTTTAACGAACTCCTCCTACAGATTTTATCCAATTGACTTCAAACTTGGTCAGTACCATCACAAGGCCTTTGGGATCAAAAGTTGTATAAATCTTTACCGACCGTCACACTATGTGGGCGTGGCATGGCGGCAAAATATGGCATCTCGCCATCTAACACCAGACTGAATAACTTGACCATACATTGTCCAATCTGTCCCAAATTTAACACACGTGATTAGGGTCCAGCCCGGGACACACCCACGGGTCAATAGTGACACACAGTCATAGCGCCCCCTGCTGGCTACAGGAAGTAACATGTTTTACACCTACCCTATTGAAATTGGTCCGTTTATTAGGGACCGAGCACTAACGGTGCGAGGACCCTATTGTAATTGGTCCGTCTATTCTTATTATTATTATCCTGGAATTGGAATCGCCTTTTTGGGGGCTTTATCATATTCAAAAACTCACCATTTTTGGAATATACATAAATCTCCGCTGAAATTTACATATTCTAGTGGTCCCGGGAATGGGCGTGGCAAAATGACTCAACAGCGCCCCCTTGAAAGTCAAGAAAATTCAGCCCCTCGCACAGGAATGTCGTAGAGACATGCAATTTGGTGCATACATATATCATGACCAGACGCACCAAAAAGTCTCAAGAAGCCATACCCTAAAACGTACAGGAAGTCGGCCATCTTGGATCGAAAATGGCGTTTCCTGCTGTTTTGGGCCATTTCCACGTCGCATACTTTAACGAACTCCTCCTACAGATTTCATCCAATTCTCTTCAAACTTGGACAGTAGCCTCACAAGGCCTTTGGGATCAAAAGTTGTATAAAGCTTTACCGATGGTCACACTATGTGGGCGTGGCATGGCGGCAAAATATGGCGTCTCGCCATAACACACGAGACTGTATAACTTGACCATACATTGTCCAATCTGTCCCAAATTTCACACACGTGATTAGGGTCCAGCCCGGAACACACCCACGTGTCAATATTGACACACAGTCATAGCGCCCCCTGCTGGCAACAGCAAGTAACATCTTTTACGCCTAGCCCCAGCAGTAGGTTTCACGTAGAAACACGAAATTTGGTACACACGTGTTTCATGTGGAGACGCACCAAAAAGCCTCTTGGACCCATACCTAAAACCCTACAGGAAGTCCGCCATCTTCATTTGAATATCGCACTTGTCATCGTTTTTGGCCATTTCCAGGTCACATACTTTAACGAACTCCTCCTACAGATTTTATCCAATTCTCTTCAAACTTGGTCAGCACCATCACAAAGCCTTTGGGATCAAAAGTTGTATAAATCTTTACCGACGGTCACACTATGTGGGCGTGGCATGGCGGCAAAATATGGCGTCTCGCCATGAAACACAAGACTGTATAACTTGACCATACATTGTCCAATCTGTCCCAAATTTCTCACACATGATGAGGGGCCAGCCCTGGACACACCCACGTGTCAATATTGACACACAGTCATAGCGCCCCCAGCTGGCTACAGCAAGTATTATGTTTTACACATACCCCGAGCACAGTGGTAGGAGACACGCCATTTGGGACGCATAGGGACTCCCCCGACGTGCCCTACCCCGACGTGCCCTCCTCCGACGGCTCCACTCTGCGAGGGCCCGTTCAGTACTGCTTGCAGTCCTAGTTAGGGACCGAGCACTAACGGTGCGAGGACCCTATTGAAATTGGTCCGTTTATTATTATTATTATTTTTAGGGGGAGTAAATCGCTTATTTGAGGCCTTTATCATATTCAAAAACTCACCATATTTGGAATATACATAAATCAGATTTGAAATTTACGTATTCTGGTATTCGCGGGAATGGACCTTGCAAAATGACTCACTAGCGCCCCCTCAAAATTTTCAAAACATCCTCACAATATAGGTTTTTTTCACGTAGACACACGAAAGTTGGTACGTATGTGTATCATGGGAAGGCGCACAAAAAAGCCTCAAGAACCCATACCCGAAAACGTACAGGAAGTCGGCCATCTTGGATTGAATATCGCACTTGTCATCGTTTTTGGTCATTTCCAGGTCCCGTACTTTAACGAACTCCTCCTACAGATTTTATCCAATTGACTTCAAACTTGGTCAGTACCATCACAAGGCCTTTGGGATCAAAAGTTATTGAAAGCTTTATCGACGGTCACACTATGTGGGCGTGGCATGGCGGCAAAATATGGCGTCTCGCCATAAAACACGAGATTGTTATAACTTTCCCATTCTTTGTCCCATCTGCTACAAATTTCTCATGCTTCACCACAGTCCAGCCCTTAACACTTCTACATAACAATATTTCATAAAGCCCCGCCCCTTATGCTTTATCCACGCCCCCTTTTACAAAATGACCACTTTGCGTATTTTACATAACTCCTCCAACAGATTTCGTACCATTGACTTCAAACTTGGTCAGTACCAGTACAAGGCCTTTGGGATCAAAGGTTATTGAAAGCTTTACAGACGGTCACACTATGTGGGCGTGGCATGGCGGCAAAATATGGCGTCTCGCCATGAAACACGAGACTGTATAACTTCACCATACATTGTCTCATCTGGCCCAAAATTCTTACACGTGATAAGGGTCCACCTCTGAACACACCAACATGTCAATATTGACACACAGTCATAGCGCCCCCAGCTGGCAACAGGAAGTAACAACTTTAACGCCTAGCCCCAGCAGTAGGTTTCTCGTAGAGACACGAAATTTGGTACACACATTAATCATGTGGAGACGCACCAAAAAGCCTCTTGGACCCATACCTCAAACCCAACAGGAAGTCCGCCATCTTGGTTTGAATATCGCACATGTCATCGTTTTTTGCCATTTCCAGGTCGCATACTTTAACGAACTCCTCCTACAGATTTCATCCTATGGACTTCAAACTTGGTCAGTAACATCACAAGGCCTTTGGGATCAAAAGTTATTGAAAGCTTTACCGACGGTCACACTATGTGGGCGTGGCATGCCGCCAAAATATGCCATCTCGCCATAACACACGAGACTGCATAACTTGACCATACATTGTCCAATCTGTCCCAAATTTCACATACGTGATTGGGGTCCAGCCCGGGACACACCCACGGGTCAATAGTGACACACAGTCATAGCGCCCCCTGCTGGCTACAGGAAGTAACATGTTTTACACCTACCACAAGCACAGTTGTAGGAGACACGCAATTTGGTATGCATAGGGACTGAGCCAACAGCGCTGCGTCCGATGTGCCCTCCCCTGACGGCGCCTCCCCCGACGGCTCCACTCTGCGAGGGCCCGTTCAGTACTGCGCGCAGTCCTAGTTAGGGACCGAGCACTAACGGTGCGAGGACCCTATTGAAATTGGTCCGTTTATTATTATTATTTTTAGGGAAAGTAAATCGCTTATTTGAGGCCTTTATCATATTCAAAAACTCACCATATTTGGAATATACATAAATCAGATTTGAAATGTACGTATTCTGGTATTCGCGGGAATGGACCTTGCAAAATGACTCACTAGCGCCCCCTCAAAATTGTCAAAACATCCTCACAATATAGGTTTTTTTCACGTAGACACACAAAAGTTGGGACATATGTGTATCATGGGAATACGCACCAAAAAGCCTCAAGAACCCATACCCGAAAACGTACAGGAAGTCGGCCATCTTGGATTGAATATTGCACTTGTCATTGTTTTTGCCCATTTCCATGCCGCATACTTTAACAAACTCCTCCTACAGATTTCACCCGATTGACTTCAAACTTTGTCAGTAGCATCATAAGGCCTTTGGGATCAAAAGTAGTATAAAGCTTTATCGCCGCTCACACTATGTGGGCGTGGCATGGCGGCAAAATATGGCGTCTCCCCATAAAACACGAGATCGTTATAAGTTTTCCATTCTTTTTCCGATCTGGTCCAAACTTCTCATGCTTCATCTTAGTCCAGCCCTTAACACTTCTAAGTAACAATATTTCTGACAGCCCCGCCCCTTTTGCTTAATCCACGCCCCCTTTCATAAAATGACCACGTTGCATACTTTACATAACTCCTCCAACAGATTTAATCCCATTGACTTCAAACTTGGTCAGTACCATCACAAGGCCTTTGGGATCAAAAGTTGTATAAATCTTTACCGACGGTCACACTATGTGGGCGTGGCATGGCGGCAAAATATGGCGTCTCGCCATAACACACCAGACAGTATAGCTTGCCCGTACATTGTCCCATCTGTCCCAATTTTCTCACAGGTGATGAGGGTCCAGCCCTGAACACACCCACATGTAAATATTGACACACAGTTATAGCGCCCCCCGATGGCAACAGGAAGTAACAACTTTAACGCCTAGCCCCAGCAGTAGGTTTCACGTAGAGATACGAAATTTGGTACACACGTGCTTCATGTGGAGACGCACCAAAAAGCCTCTTGGACCCATACCTCAAACCCAACGGGAAGTCCGCCATCTTGGATTGACTATCGCACTTGTCATCGTTTTTGGCCATTTCCAGGTCGCATACTTTAACGAACTCCTCCTACAGATTTTATCCAATTGACTTCAAACTTGGTCAGTACCATCACAAGGCCTTTGGGATCAAAAGTTGTATAAATCTTTACCGACCGTCACACTATGTGGGCGTGGCATGGCGGCAAAATATGGCATTTCGCCATCTAACACCAGACTGAATAACTTGACCATACATTGTCCAATTTGTCCCAAATTTCACACGCGTGATTAGGGTCCAGCCCAGAACACACCCACGTGTCAATATTGACACACAGTTATAGCGCCCCCCGATGGCAACAGGAAGTAACAACTTTAACGCCTAGCCCCAGCAGTAGGTTTCACGTAGAGATACGAAATTTGGTACACACGTGCTTCATGTGGAGACGCACCAAAAAGCCTCTTGGACCCATACCTCAAACCCAACGGGAAGTCCGCCATCTTGGATTGACTATCGCACTTGTCATCGTTTTTGGCCATTTCCAGGTCGCATACTTTAACGAACTCCTCCTACAGATTTTATCCAATTGACTTCAAACTTGGTCAGTACCATCACAAGGCCTTTGGGATCAAAAGTTGTATAAATCTTTACCGACCGTCACACTATGTGGGCGTGGCATGGCGGCAAAATATGGCATCTCGCCATCTAACACCAGACTGAATAACTTGACCATACATTGTCCAATTTGTCCCAAATTTCACACGCGTGATTAGGGTCCAGCCCAGAACACACCCACGTGTCAATATTGACACACAGTCATAGCGCCCCCTGCTGGCTCCAGGAAGTAACATGTTTTACACCTACCACAAGCACAGTGGTAGGAGACATGCCATTTGGTAAGCATAGGGACTGAGCCAACAGCGCCGCGTCCGACGTGCCCTACCCCGACGTGCCCTTCCCCCGACGGCTCCACTCTGCGAGGGCCCGTTCAGTACTGCGCGCAGTCCTAGTTATTATTATTTTTAGGGAAAGTAAATCGCTTATTTGAGGCCTTTAGCATATTCAAAAACTCACCATATTTGGAATATACATAAATCAGATTTGAAATGTACGTATTCTGGTATTCGCGGGAATGGACCTTGCAAAATGACTCACTAGCGCCCCCTCAAAATTTTCAAAACATCCTCACAATATAGGTTTTTTTCACGTAGACACACAAAAGTTGGGACATATGTGTATCATGGGAATACGCACCAAAAAGCCTCAAGAACCCATACCCGAAAACGTACAGGAAGTCGGCCATCTTGGATTGAATATTGCACTTGTCATCGTTTTTGGCCATTTCCAGGTCGCATACTTTAACGAACTCCTCCTACAGATTTTATCCAATTGACTTCAAACTTGGTCAGTACCATCACAACGACTTTGGGATCAAAAGTTGTATAAAGCTTTACCGACGGTCACACTATGTGGGCGTGGCATGGCGGCAAAATATGGCGTCTCGCCATAAAACACAAGATTGTTATAACTTCTCCATTCTTTGTGCCATCTGGTCCAAACTTCTCATGCTTCATCAGAGTCCAGCCCTTAATACTTCTAAAAGACAATATTTCATAAAGCCCCGCCCCTTATGCTTAATCCACGCCCCCTTTCATAAAATGACCACGTTGCATACTTTAACGAACTCCTCCGACAGATTTCATCCGATTTACTCCAAACTTGGTCAGTACCATCACCAGGGCTTTGGGATCAAAAGTTGTATAAATCTTTACCGCCTGTCACACAATGTGGGCGTGGCATGGTGGCAAAATATGGCGTCTCGCCATAACACACCAGACAGTATAACTTGCCCGTACATTGTCCCATCTGTCCCAATTTTCTCACAGGTGATGAGGGTCCAGCCCTGAACACACCCACATGTAAATATTGACACACAGTCATAGCGCCCCCCGATGGCAACAGGAAGTAACAACTTTAACGCCTCGCCCCAGCAGTAGGTTTCACGTAGAGATACGAAATTTGGTACACACGTGCTTCATGTGGAGACGCACCAAAAAGCCTCTTGGACCCATACCTCAAACCCAACAGGAAGTCCACCATCTTGGATTGACTATCGAACTTGTCATCGTTTTTGGCCATTTCCAGGTCGCATACTTTAACGAACTCCTCCTACAGATTTTATCCAATTGACTTCAAACTTGGTCAGTACCATCACAAGGCCTTTGGGATCAAAAGTTGTATAAATCTTTACCGACCGTCACACTATGTGGGCGTGGCATGGCGGCAAAATATGGCATCTCGCCATCTAACACCAGACTGAATAACTTGACCATACATTGTCCAATCTGTCCCAAATTTAACACACGTGATTAGGGTCCAGCCCGGGACACACCCACGGGTCAATAGTGACACACAGTCATAGCGCCCCCTGCTGGCTACAGGAAGTAACATGTTTTACACCTACCACAAGCACAGTGGTAGGAGACACGCAATTTGGTACGCATAGGGACTGAGCCAACAGCGCCGCGTCCGATGTGCCCTCCCCCGATGGCGCCTCCCCCGACGGCTCCACTCTGCGAGGGCCCGTTCAGTACTGCGCGCAGTCCTAGTTAGGGACCGAGCACTAACGGTGCAAGGACCCTATTGTAATTGGTCCGTTTTTTATTATTATTATTATTATTATTATTATTATTCTTCTCCCAAATGAATTGCCTTCTTGGGGGCTTTATCATATTCAAAAAGTCACCAAATTTGGAATATACATAAATCAGATTTGAAATTTACGTATTCTGGTATTCGCGGGAATGGACCTTGCAAAATGACTCACTAGCGCCCCCTTGAAATTTTCAAAACATCCTCACAATATAGGTTTTTTTCACGTAGACACACAAAATTTGGTACATACGTGTATCATGGGAAGACGCACCAAAAAGCCTCAAGAACCCATACTCGAAAACGTACAGGAAGACGGCCATCTTGGATTGAATATCGCACTTGTCATCGTTTTTGGCCATTTCCAGGTCGCATACTTTAACGAACTCCTCCTACAGATTTTATCCAATTGACTTCAAACTTGGTCAGTACCATCACAAGGACTTTGGGATCAAAAATTGTATAAATCTTTACCATCGGTCACACTATGTGGGCGTGGCATGGCGGCAAAATATGGCGTCTCGCCATAAAACACGAGATTGTTATAACTTCTACATTCTTTGTCCCATCTGGTCCAAACTTCTCATGCTTCATCAGAGCCCAGCCCTTAACACTTCTACATAACAATATTTCATAAAGCCCCGCCCCTTATGCTTTATCCACGCCCCCTTTCATAAAATGACCACGTTGCATACTTTACATAACTCCTCAGACAGATTTCACCCCATGGACTTCAAACTTGGTCAGTAGCATCACAAGGCCTTAGGGATCAAACGTTGTATAAATCTTTACCGACGGTCACACTATGTGGGCGTGGCATGGCGGCAAAATATGGCGTCTCGCCATAACACACGAGACTGTATAACTTGACCATACATTGTCCAATCTGTCCCAAATTTCACACACGTGATTAGAGTCCAGCCCTGAACACACCCACGTGTCCATTTTCACAGACAGTCATAGCGCCCCCTGCTGGCTACAGGAAGTAACATGTTTTACACCTACCACAAGCACAGTGGTAGGAGACACGCAATTTGGTACGCATAGGGACTGAGCCAAAAGCGCCGCGTCCTATGTGCCCTCCCCTGATGGTGCCTCCCCCGACGGCTCCACTCTGCGAGGGCCCGTTCAGTACTGCGCGCAGTCCTAGTTATTATTATTCTTCTTCCCAAATGATCGCATATTTCACTGCCTGAACATACCCCAAAACTCATGAAACTTTAAATATAAGTCACACCTGGTGAAAAATTTTATAATCTATTGTCATCCTGAATTTCCACCACTAGGTGGCGCTATAATAAAGGAAAGTGTGTTTTGGCTAATAACTCCCACATACTTTATCGCACATTCAAAAAACTCATATCCACGCGTTCACTGAGTTGTGCTGAATCTCGTGATATAGGCCACTCCCATTTTCGCCTACCGTTTTTTTTCGCAAATTCGCGAAATGTCGCAAACCTACTTTTTCGAACTCCTCCTAGGCAATTTCATCGTTTTGCACCAAACTTTGCACACAGCATCTATGGACCCTCATGACAAAAAGTTATTAAAAGAATTTTGATTACCCAAAGAATACTCAAGTTATTAGATAACAACTTCCTGCAGGTGGCGCTATTATCAACACAAAACACGAAGTGTTGCATATCTCCACATTGGTGTGTCTGAATGACATGAACCTCAGGTTACTACTTCCCCATGAGCCCCTGAGGCTCTCTGCAAAATTTTGGACGATTACCACTAGGTGGCGCTCTTTAAATTGAAGTATTTTATATCTCCAAATCCGTTGGTTGGATTAACACCAAACTTGGTATACTTATTGTCAATGCCCTCCTGAGGATAACCCTTAAAGATTTTATTGATCGGCCCCTAGGTGGCGCTCTGGCGGCAGTTTAATTTAATAAGTGTCACTGTGCCCAGACCATAAGACTTAAGGCAATGAAATTCATAGGGGTGGTGTAGACTGGCCCCTGTAACGCACAAACCCCAACGGTAGCATGCCCCGACATGCGTGTACTGCGAGGGCCCGTTCAGTACTGCGCGCAGTCCTAGTTAGGGACCGAGCACTAACGGTGCAAGGACCCTATTGTAATTGGTCCGTTTTTTATTATTATTATTATTCTTCTCCCAAATGAATTGCCTTTTTGGGGGCTTTATCATATTCAAAAAGTCACCAAATTTGGAATATACATAAATCAGATTTGAAATTTACGTATTCTGGTATTCGCGGGAATGGACCTTGCAAAATGACTCAGTAGCGCCCCCTTGAAATTTTCAAAACATCCTCACAATATAGGTTTTTTTCACGTAGACACACGAAATTTGGTACATACGTGTATCATGGGAAGACACACCAAAAAGCCTCAAGAACCCATACTCGAAAACGTACAGGAAGACGGCCATCTTGGATTGAATATCGCACTTGTCATCGTTTTTGGCCATTTCCAGGTCGCATACTTTAACGAACTCCTCCTACAGATTTTATCCAATTGACTTCAAACTTGGTCAGTACCATCACAAGGCCTTTGGGATCAAAAGTTGTATAAATCTTTACCGTCGGTCACACTATGTGGGCGTGGCATGGCGGCAAAATATGGCGTCTCGCCATAAAACACGAGATTGTTATAACTTCTCCATTCTTTGTCCCATCGTGTCCAAACTTCTCATGCTTCATCAGAGTCCAGCCCTTAACACTTCTACATAACAATAATTCATAAAGCCCCGCCCCTTATGCTTTATCCACGCCCCCTTTGATAAAATAGCCACGTTGCATACTTTACAAAACTCCTCCTACAGATTTCACCCAATTTACTTCAAACTTGGTCAGTACCATCACAAGGCCTTTGGGATCAAAAGTTGTATAAATCTTTACCGACCGTCACACTATGTGGGCGTGGCATGGCAGCAAAATATGGCGTCTCGCCATAACACACAAGACTGTATAACTTGACCATACATTGTCCAATCTGTCCCAAATTTCACACACGTGATTAGGGTCCAGCCCAGAACACACCCACTTGTTTATATTGACACACAGTCATCGCGCCCCCTGCTGGCTACAGGAAGTAACATGTTTTACACCTACCACAAGCACAGTGGTAGGAGACACGCAATTTGGTACGCATAGGGACTAAGCCAAAAGCGCCGCGTCCTACCTGCCCTCCCCTGACGGCGCCTCCCCCGACAGCTCCACTCGGCTCGGTCCCGTTCAGTACTGCGCGCAGTCCTAGTTAGGGACCGAGCACTAACGGTGCGAGGACCCTATTGTAATTGGTCCGTCTATTATTATTTTTCTCCTTCTCCCAAATGAATTGCCTTTTTGGGGGCTTTATCATATTCAAAAACTCGCCAAATTTGGAATATACATAAATCTCACGTGAAATTTACGTATTCTGGTATTCGCGTGAATGGGCGTGGCAAAATGACTCAACAGCGCCCCCTTGAAAGTCAAGAAAATTCAGCCCCTCGCACAGGAATGTCGTATCGGCATGAAATTTGGTACATACATGTATCATGGCAAGACGCACCAAAAAGTCTCAAGAACCCATACCCTAAAACGTACAGGAAGTCGGCCATCTTGGATCGAAAATGGCGTTTCCTGCTGTTTTTGCCCATTTCCATGCCGCATACTTTAACGAACTCCTCCTACAGATTTTATCCAATTGACTTAAAACTTGGTCAGTACCATCACAAGGTCTTTGGGATCAAAAGTTGTATAAATCTTTACCGCCGGTCACACTATGTGGGCGTGGCATGGCGGCAAAATATGGCGTCTCGCCATAAAACACGAGATTGTTATAACTTTTCCATTCTTTGTCCAATCTGGTCCAAACTTCTCATGCTTCATCAGAGTCCAGCCCTTATCACTTCTAAATCACAATATTTCATAAAGCCCCGCCCCTTATGCTTTATCCACGCCCCCTTTCATAAAATGACCACGTTGCATACTTTACATAACTCCTCCGACAGATTTCACCCCATGGACTTCAAACGTGGTCAGTACCATCACCAGGCCTTTGGGATCAAAAGTTGTATAAATCTTTATCACTTGTCACACTATGTGGGCGTGGCATGGCGGCAAAATATGGCGTCTCGCCATAACACAAGACACTGTATAACTTGACCATACATTGTCCAATCTGTCCCAAATTTCACACACGTGATTAGGGTCCAGCCCGGAACACACCCATGTGTCAATATTAACACACAGTCATAGCGCCCCCTGCTGGCTACAGGAAGTCACATGTTTTATACTTAGCCCTCGCAGTAGGCTTCACGTAGAGACACGAAATTTGGTACACACATGAATCATGTGAAGACACACCAAAAAGCCTCTTGGACCCATATCTCAAACCCAACAGGAAGTCCGCCATCTTGGTTCGAATATCGCACAATTCATAATTTTTACCCATTTCCACGCTGCATACTTTAACGAACTCCTCCTACAGATTTTATCCAATTGACTTCAAACTTGGTCAGTACCATCACAAGGCCTTTGGGATCAAAAGTTGTATAAATCTTTACCGACCGTCACACTATGTGGGCGTGGCATGGCGGCAAAATATGACATCTCGCCATCTAACACCAGACTGAATAACTTGACCATACATTGTCCAATCTGTCCCAAATTTAACACACGTGATAAGGGTCCAGCCCGGGACACACCCACAGGTCAATAGTGACACACAGTCATAGCGCCCCCTGCTGGCTACAGGAAGTAACATGTTTTACACCTCCACAAGCACAGTGGTAGGAGACACGCAATTTGGTACGCATAGGGACTGAACCAACAGTGCCACGTCCGACGTGCCCTCCCCTGACGGCGCCTCCCCCGATAGCTCCACTTTGCGAGGGCCCGTTCAGTACTGCGCGCAGTCCTAGTTATTATTATTCTTCTCCCAAATGAATTGCCTTTTTGGGGCCTTTATCATATTCAAAAACTCACCAAATTTGGAATATACATAAATCAGATTTGAAATTTACGTATTCTGGTATTTGCGGGAATGGACCTTGCAAAATGACTCACTAGCGCCCCCTCAAAATTTTCAAAACATCCTCACAATATAGGTTTTTTTCACGTAGACACACGAAAGTTGGTACATATGTGTATCATGGGAAGACGCACCAAAAAGCCTCAAGAACCCATACCCGAAAACGTACAGGAAGTCGGCCATCTTGGATTGAATACTGCACTTGTCATCGTTTTTCGCCATTTCCAGGTCGCATACTTTTACGAACTCCTCCTACAGATTTTATCCAATTGACTTCAAACTTGCTCAGTACCATCACAACGACTTGGGGATCAAAAGTTGTATAAAGCTTTACCGCCGCTCACACTATGTGGGCGTGGCATGGCGGCAAAATATGGCGTTTCGCCATAAAACACGAGATCGTTATAACTTCCACATACTTTGTCCGATCTGGTCCAAACTTCTCATGCTACATCAGAGTCCAGCCCTTAACACTTCTACATGACAATATTTCTGAAAACCACGCCCTTTATGCTTTATCCACGCCCCCTTTTATTATATAGCCACGTTGCATACTTTACATAACTCCTCCAACAACTTTTATCCCATGGACTTCAAACTTGGTCAATACCATCACAAGGCCTTTGGGATCAAAAGTTGTATAAATCTTTACCGACGGTCACACTATGTGGGCGTGGCATGGCGGCAAAATATGGCGTCTCGGCATAACACACGAGACTGTATAACTTGGACAGACTTTGTCCAATCTGTCCCAAATTTCACACACGTGATTAGGATCCAGCCCTGAACACACCCACGTGTCAATATTGACACACAGTCATAGCGCCCCCTGCTGGCAACAGCAAGTAACTTGTTTTATACTTAGCCCTTGCAGTAGGTTTCACGTAGAGACACGAAATTTGGTACACACGTGCTTCATTTGGAGACGCACCAAAAAGCCTCTTGGACCCATACCCTCAAACGTACAGGAAGTCGGCCATCTTGGATTGAATATCGCACTTGTCATCGTTTTTGGCCATTTCCAGGTCGCATACTTTAACGAACTCCTCCTACAGATTTTATCCAATTGACTTCACACTTGGTCAGTACCATCACAAGGCCTTTGGGATCAAAAGTTGTATAAAGCTTTACCGACGGTCACACTATGTGGGCGTGGCATGGCGGCAAAATATGGCATCTCGCCTTAAAACACGAGATTGTTATAACTTCTCCATTCTTTGTCCCATCTGGTCCAAACTTCTCATGCTTCATCAGAGTCCAGCCCTTAACACTTCTACATAACAATCTTTCATAAAGCCCCGCCCCTTGTGCTTTATCCACACCCCCTTTCATAAAATGACCACGTTGCATACTTTGATGAACTCCTCAGACAGATTTCACCCCATGGACTTCAAACTTGGTCAGTACCATCACAAGGCCTTAGGGATCAAACGTTGTATAAATCTTTACCGACGGTCACACTATGTGGGCGTGGCATGGCGGCAAAATATGGCGTCTCGCCATAACACACAAGACTGTATAACTTGCCCATAAATTGTCCAATCTGTCCCAAATTTCACACGCGTGATTAGGGTCCAGCCCGGGACACACCCACGTGTCAATCGTGACACACAATCATAGCGCCCCCTGCTGGCTACAGGAAGTAACATGTTTTACACCTACCACAAGCACAGTGGTAGGAGACACGCAATTCGGTACGCATAGGGACTGAGCCAACAGCGCCGCGTCCGATGTGCCCTCCCCTGATGGCGCCTCCCCCGACGGCTCCACTCTGCGAGGGCCCGTTCAGTACTGCTTGCAGTCCTAGTTATTTTTCTCCTTCTCCCAAATGAATTGCCTTTTTGGGGGCTTTATCATATTCCAAAACTCACCAAATTTGGAATATATATAAATCTCATGTGAAATTTACGTATTCTGGTATTTGCGGCAATGGGTGTGCCAAAATGACTCAACAGCGCCCCCTTGAAAGTCAAGAAAATTCAGCCCCTCGCACAGGAATGTCGTATCAGCATGAAATTTGGTACATACATGTATCATGGCAAGACGCACCAAAAAGTCTCAAGAACCCATACCCTAAAACGTACAGGAAGTCGGCCATCTTGGATCGAAAATGGCGTTTCCTGCTGTTTTGGCCCATTTCCACGTTGCATACTTTAACGAACTCCTCCTACAGATTTCACCCGATCGACTTGACATTTGGTCAGTACCATCACAAGGCCTTGGGGATCAAAAGTTGTATAAAGCTTTACCGCCGCTCACACTATGTGGGCGTGGCACGGCGGCAAAATATGGCGTCTCGCCATAAAACACGAGATCGTTATAACTTCCACATACTTTGTCCCATCGGGTCCAAACTTCTCATGCTTCATCAGAGTCCAGCCCTTAACACTTCTACATAACAATATTTCATAAAGCCCCGCCCCTTATGCTATATCACGCCCCCTTTCATCACATGACCACCTTGCATACTTTACATAACTCCTCCAACAGATTTCATCCCATTGACTTCAAACTTGGTCAGTAGCATCACAAGGCCTTTGGGATCAATAGTTGTATAAAGCTTTACCGACGGTCACACTATGTGGGCGTGGCATGGCGGCAAAATATGCCGTCTCGCCGTAACACACGAGACTGTATAACTTGACCATACATTGTCCAATCTGTCCCAAATTTCACACACGTGATTAGGGTCCAGCCCGGAACACACCCACATGTCAATATTGACACACAGTCGTAGCGCCCTCTGCTGGCTACAGCAAGTAACATGTTTTACACCTACTTTCAGCTGAGTAGTAGGAGACACGCAATTTGGTACGCATAGGGACTGAGCCAACAGCGCCGCGTCTGATGTGCCCTCCCCTGATGGCGCCTCCCCCGACGGCTCCACTCTGCGAGGGCCCGTTCAGTACTGCTTGCAGTCCTAGTTTATTATTAGGGCCCGAGCAGGCAACGACCTGCGAGGTCCCTATTGTATTTCGAATGATTATTCTTTTTATTTTTATTTTTCTCGTGACGAAATGATCGCACATTTCACTGCCTGAACATACCCCAAAAGTCATGAAACTTTAAATATAAGTCACACCTGGTGAAAATTTTTATAATCTATTGTCATTCTGAATTTCCACCACTAGGTGGCGCTATAATAAAGGAAAACACGTTTAAGCTAATAACTCCCACATACTTTATCGCACATTCAAAAAACTTATATCCACGCGTTCACTGAGTTGTGCTGAATCTCATGATATAGGCCACTCCCATTTTCGCCTAGAGTTTTTTTTCGCAAATTCGCGAAATGTCGTAAACCTACTTTTTCGAACTCCTCCTAGGCAATTTCATCGTTTTGCACCAAACTTTGCACACAGCATCTATGGACCCTCATGACAAAAAGTTATTAAAATAATTTTGATTACCCAAATAATACTCAAGTTATTCAATAACAACTTCCTGCAGGTGGCGCTATTTTCAGCACAAAACACAAAGTGTTGCATATCTCCACATTGGTGTGTCTGAATGACATGAAACTCAGGTTACTACTTCCCCATGAGCCCCTGAGGCTCGATGCAAAATTTTGGGCGATGACCACTAAGTGGCGCTCTTTAAATTGAAGTATTTTATATCTCCAAATTGGTTATTCGGATTAACACCAAACTTGGTATACTTATTGTCAATGCCCTCGTGAGGATAACCCTTGAAGGTTTTATTGATCGGCCCCTAGGTGGCGCTCTGGCGGCAGTTTAATTTAATAAGTGCCACTGTGCCCAGACCATAAGACTTAAGGCAATGAAATTCATAGGGGTGGTATAGGCTGGTCCCTGTAACGCACAAACCCCGACGGCAGCATGCCCCGACATGCGTGTCCTGCGAGGGCCCGTTCAGTACTGCGCGCAGTCCTAGTTATTTTTATTCTTTGTCCAAAATGATCGCATATTTCACTGCCTGAACATACCCCAAAACTCATGAAACTTTAAATATAACTCACAACTGGCGAAAAATTTTATAATCTATTGTCATCCTGAATTTTCACCACTAGGTGGCGCTATAATAATGGAAAGTGCGTTTTGGCTAAAAACTCCCACATACTTCATCGCACATTCAAAAAAACTTATATCCACGCGTTCACTGAGTTGTGCTGAATCTCGTGATATAAGCCACGCCCATTTTCGCCTGGAGTTTTTTTTCGCAAATTCGCGAAATGTCGCAAACCTACTTTTTCGAACTCCTCCTAGGCAATTTCATCGTTTTGCACCAAACTTTGCACAGAGCATCTATGGACCCTCATGACAAAAAGTTATTAAAAGAATTTTGATTACCCAAAGAATACTCAAGTTATTAAATAACAACTTCCTGCAGGTGGCGCTATTTTCAACACAAAACACGAAATGTTGCATATCTCCTCATTGGTGTGTCTGAATGACATGAAACTCAGGTTACTCCTTCCCCATGAGCCCCTGAGGCTTGCTGCAAAATTTTGGACGATTACCACTAGGTGGCGCTCTTTAAATTGAAGTATTTTATATCTCCAAATCGGTTGGTTGGATTAACACCAAACTTGGTATACTTATTGTCAATACCCTCCTGAGGATAACCCTTAAAGATTTAATTGATCGGCCCCTAGGTGGCGCTCTGGCACCAGTTTAATTTAATAAGTGCCACTGTGCTCAGACCATAAGACTTAAGGCAATGAAATTCATAGGGGTGGTATAGACTGGCCCCTGTAACGCACAAACCCTGACGGCAGCATGCCCCGACACGCGTGTACTGCGAGGGCCCGTTCAGTACTGCGCGCAGTCCTAGTTATTATTAGGGACCGAGCACTAACGGTGCGAGGACCCTATTGAAATTGGTCCGTTTTTTATTATTATTATTATTATTATTATTCCCAAAAGTAAATCGCCTTTTTGGGGGCTTTATCATATTCAAAAACGTCCCATATTTGGAATATACATAAATCTCTGGTGAAATTTACGTATTCTAGTGGTCGCGGGAATGGGCGTGGCAAAATGACTCAACAGCGCCCCCTTGAAAGTCAAGAAAATTCAGCCCCTCGCACAGGAATGTCGTAGAGACACGACATTTGGTACGTACATGTATCATGGCAAGATGCACCAAAAAGTCTCAAGAACCCATACCCTCAAACGTACAGGAAGTCGGCTATCTTTGATCGAAAATGGCGTTTCCTGCTTTTTTTGCCCATTTCCATGCCGCATACTTTAACGAACTTGTCCTACAGATTTCACCCGATCGACTTCACATTTGGTCAGTACCATCACAAGGCCTTTGGGATCAAAAGTTGTATAAAGCTTTACCGTCGGTCACACTATGTGGGCGTGGCATGGCGGCAAAATATGGCGTCTCGCCATAAAACACGAGATTGTTATAACTTCTCCATTCTTTGTCCCATCTGGTCCAAACTTCTCTTGCTTCATCAGAGTCCAGCCCTTAACACTTCTACATAACAATATTTCATAAAGCCCCGCCCCTTATGCTTTATCCACGCCCCCTTTCACAAAATGACCACGTTGCGTACTTTACTTAACTCCTCCAACAGATTTCATCCCATTGACTTCAAACTTGGTAAGTACCTTCACAAGGCCTTTGGGATCAAAAGTTGTATAAATCTTTACCGCCTGTCACACTATGGGGGCGTGGCATGGCGGCAAAATATGGCGTCTCGCCATAACACACAAGACTGTATAACTTGACCATACATTGTCCAATCTGTCCCAAATTTCACATACGTGATTAGGGTCCAGCCCGGGACACACCTACATGTCAATATTGACACACAGTCATAGCGCCCCCTGCTGGCAACAGCAAGTAGCATGTTTTACACCTACCACAAGCACAGTGGTAGGAGACATGCCATTTGGGACGCATAGAGACTGAGCCCACAGCGCTGCGTCCGACGTGCCCTCCCCCGACGGCTCCACTCTGCGAGGGCCCGTTCAGTACTGCTTGCAGTCCTAGTTATTATTATTATTCCCAAAAGTAAATCGCCTTTTTGGGGGCTTTATCATATTCAAAAACGCGCCATATTTGGAATATATATAAATCTCTGGTGAAATTTACGTATTCTAGTGGTCGCGGGAATGGGCGTGGCAAAATGACTCAACAGCGCCCCCTTGAAAGTCAAGAAAATTCAGCCCCTCGCACAGGAATGTCGTAGAGACACGAAATTTGGTATGTACATGTATCATGGCAAGATGCACCAAAAAGTCTCAAGAACCCATACCCTAAAACGTACAGGAAGTCGGCCATCTTTGATCGAAAATGGCGTTTCCTGTTGTTTTTGCCCATTTCCATGCCGCATACCTTAACGAACTCGTCCTACAGATTTCACCCGATCGACTTCACATTTGGTCAGTACCATCACAAGGCCTTTGGGATCAAAAGTTGTATAAAGCTTTACCGCCGGTCACACTATGTGGGCGTGGCATGGCGGCAAAAAATGGCGTCTCGCCATAAAACACGAGATCGTTATAACTTCCACATTCTTTGTCCCATCTGGTCCAAACTTCTCATGCTTCATCAGAGTCCAGCCCTTAACACTTCCACATAACAATATTTCATAAAGCCCCGCCCCTTATGCTTTATCCACGCCCCCTTTCACAAAATGACCACGTTGCGTACTTTACATAACTCCTCCAACAGATTTCATCCCATTGACTTCAAACTTGGTCAGTACCATCACAAGGCCTTTGGGATCAAAAGTTGTATAAATCTTTACCGATGGTCACACTATGTGGGCGTGGCATGGCGGCAAAATATGGCGTCTCGCCATAACACACGAGACTGTATAACTTGACCATACATTGTCCAATCTGTCCCAAATTTCACACACGTGATTAGGGTTGAGCCCGGGACACACCCACGTGTCAATAGTGACACACAGTCATAGCGCCCCCTGCTGGCTACAGGAAGTAACATGTTTTACACCTACCACAAGCACAGTGGTAGGAGACACGCAATTCGGTACGCATAGGGACTGAGCCAACAGCGCCGCGTCTGATGTGCCCTCCCCTGATGGCGCCTCCCCCGACGGCTCCACTCTGCGAGGGCCCGTTCAGTACTGCGCGCAGTCCTAGTTATTATTAGGGCCCGAGCAGGCAACGACCTGCGAGGTCCCTATTGTATTTCGAATGATTATTTATTAGGGCCCGAGCAGGCAACGACCTGCGAGGTCCCTATTGTATTTCGAATGATTATTTATTATTATTTTTTTTATTATTATTCTTCTTCCCAAATGATCGCATATTTCACTGCCTGAACATACCCCAAAAC
Source organism: Centropristis striata (assembly GCF_030273125.1). NCBI lineage: Eukaryota > Metazoa > Chordata > Actinopteri > Perciformes > Serranidae > Centropristis > Centropristis striata. The sequence goes on along the minus strand of NC_081533.1, from coordinate 6,752,255 downwards.
TCATGCAACTTTAAATATAAGTCACACATGGTGAAAAATTTTATAATCTATTGTCATCCTGAATTTCCACCACTAGGTGGCGCTATAATAAAGGAAAGTGCGTTTAGGCTAATAACTTCCACATACTTTATCGCACATTCAAAAAACTTATATCCACGCGTTCACTGAGTTGTGCTGAATCTCGTGATATAGGCCACTCCCATTTTCGCCTACCGTTTTTTTTCGCAAATTCGACAAATGTCGCAAACCTACTTTTTCGAACTCCTCCTAGGCAATTTCATCGTTTTGCACCAAACTTTGCACACAGCATCTATGGACCCTCATGACAAAAAGTTATTAAAAGAATTGTGATTACCCAAAGAATACTCAAGTTATTAAATAACAACTTCCTGCAGGTGGCGCTATTTTCAACACAAAACACAAAGTGTTGCATATCTCCACATTGGTGTGTCTGAATGACATGAAACTCAGGTTACTACTTCCACATGAGCCCCTGAGGCTCTCTGCAAAATTTGGGGCGATGACCACTAGGTGGCGCTCTTTAAATTGAAGTATTTTATATCTCCAAATCGGTTGGATGGATTAACACCAAACTTGGTAGACTTATTGTCAATGCCCTCCTGAGGATAACCCTTGAAGGTTTTATTGATCGGCCCCTAGGTGGAGCTCTGGCGGCAGTTTAATTTAATAAGTGCCACTGTGCCCTGACCTCAAGACTTAAGGCAATGAAATTCATAGGGGTGGTATAGACTGGCCCCTGTAAAGCACAGACCCCGACGGCAGCATGCCCCGACACGCGTGTACTGCGAGGGCCCGTTCAGTACTGCGCGCAGTCCTAGTTTTTATTATTTTTCTTCTTCCCAAATGATCGCATATTTCACTGCCTGAACATACCCCAAAACTCATGAAACTTTAAATATAAGTCACACCTGGTGAAAAATTTTATAATCTATTGTCATCCTGAATTTCCACCACTAGGTGGCGCTATAATAAAGGAAAGTGCGTTAAGGCTAATAACTCCCACATACTTCATCGCACATTCAAAAAACTTATATCCACGCGTTCACTGAGTTGTGCTGAATCTCGTGATATAAGCCCCGCCCATTTTCGCCTAGAGTTTTTTTGCGCAAATTCGCGAAATGTCGTAAACCTACTTTTTCGAACTCCTCCTAGGCAATTTCATCGTTTTGCACCAAACTTTGCACACAGCATCTATGGACCCTCATGACAAAAAGTTATTAAAAGAATTTTGATTACCCAAAGAATACTCAAGTTATTAAATAACAACTTCCTGCAGGTGGCGCTATTTTCAACACAAAACACAAAGTGTTGCATATCTCCACATTGGTGTGTCTGAATGACATGAAACTCAGGTTACTACTTCCCCATGAGCCCCTGAGGATCTCTGCAAAATTTTAGGCGATGACCACTAGGTGGCGCTCTTTAAATTGAAGTATTTTATATCTCCAAATCGGTTGGTCGGATTAACACCAAAGTTGGTATACTTATTGTCAATGCCCACTTGAGAATAACCCTTGAAGGTTTTATTGATCGGCCCCTAGGTGGCGCTCTGGTGGCAGTTTAATTTAATGAGTGCCACTGTGCCCAGACCATAAGACTTAAGGCAATGAAATTCATAGGGGTGGTATAGACTGGCCCCTGTAACGCACAAACCCCGACGGCAGCATGCCCCGACACGCGTGTACTGCGAGGGCCCGTTCAGTACTGCGCGCAGTCCTAGTTATTTTTATTCTTTGTCCAAAATGATCGCATATTTCACTGCCTGAACATACCCCAAAACTCATGAAACTTTAAATATAAGTCACACATGGTGAAAAATTTTATAATCTATTGTCATCCTGAATTTTCGCCACTAGGTGGCGCTAGAATAAAGGAAAGTGCGTTTTGCCTAATAACTCCCACATACTTTATCGCACATTCAAAAAACTTATATCCACGCGTTCACTGAGTTGTGCTGAATCTCGTGATATAGGCCACTCCCATTTTCGCCTGGAGTTTTTTTTCGCAAATTCGCGAAATGTCGCAAACCTACTTTTTCGAACTCCTCCTAGGCAATTTCATCGTTTTGCACCAAACTTTGCACACAGCATCTAAGGACCCTCATACCAAAAAGTTATTAAAAGAATTTTGATTACCCAAAGAATACTCAAGTTATTTAATAACAACTTCCTGCAGGTGGCGCTATTTTCAACACAAAACACGAAGTGTTGCATATCTCCACATTGGTGTGTCTGAATGACATGAAACTCAGGTTACTACTTCCCCATGAGCCCCTGAGGCTCTCCGCAAAATTTTGGCCGATGACCACTAGGTGGCGCTCTTTAAATTGAAGTATTTTAAATCTCCAAATCGGTTATTCGGATTAACACCAAACTTGGTATACTTATTGTCAATGCCCTCCTGAGGATAACCCTTGAAGGTTTTATTGATCGGCCCCAAGGTGGCGCTCTGGCGGCAGTTTAATTTAATAAGTGCCACTGTGCCCAGACCATAAGACTTAAGGCAATGAAATTCATAGGGGTGGTATAGACTGGCCCCTGTAACGCACAAACCCCGACGGCAGCATGCCCCGACACGCGTGTACTGCGAGGGCCCGTTCAGTACTGCGCGCAGTCCTAGTTATTATTTTTCTCCTTCTCCCAAATGAATTGCCTTTTTGGGGGCTTTATCATATTCCAAAACTCACCAAATTTGGAATATATATAAATCTCATGTGAAATTTACGTATTCTGGTATTTGCGGCAATGGGTGTGCCAAAATGACTCAACAGCGCCCCCTTGAAAGTCAAGAAAATTCAGCCCCTCGCACAGGAATGTCGTATCAGCATGAAATTTGGTACATACATGTATCATGGCAAGACGCACCAAAAAGTCTCAAGAACCCATAACCTAAAACGTACAGGAAGTCGGCCATCTTGGATCGAAAATGGCGTTTCCTGCTGTTTTGGCCCATTTCCACGTTGCATACTTTAACGAACTCCTCCTACAGATTTCACCCGATCGACTTCACATTTGGTCAGTACCATCACAAGGCCTTTGGGATCAAAAGTTGTATAAAGCTTTACCGCCGCTCACACTATGTGGGGGTGGCACGGCGGCAAAATATGGCGTCTCGCCATAAAACACGAGATCGTTATAACTTCCACATACTTTGTCCCATCGGGTCCAAACCTCTCATGCTTCATCAGAGTCCAGCCCTTAACACTTCCACACAACAATATTTCATAAAGCCCCGCCCCTTATGCTATATCACGCCCCCTTTCATCACATGACCACCTTGCATACTTTACATAACTCCTCCAACATATTTCATCCCATTGACTTCAAACTTGGTCAGTAGCGTCACAAGGCCTTTGGGATCAATAGTTGTATAAAGCTTTACCGACGGTCACACCATGCGGGCGTGGCATGGCGGCAAAATATGCCATCTCGCCGTAACACACGAGACTGTATAACTTGACCATACATTGTCCAATTTGTCCCAAATTTCACACACGTGATTAGGGTCCAGCCCGGAACACACCCACGTGTCAATATTGACACACAGTCATAGCGCCCCCCGCTGGCTCCAGGAAGTAACTTGTTTTAGACTTAGCCCTTGCAGTAGGTTTCACGTAGAGACACGAAATTTGGTACACACATTACTCATGTGGAGACGCACCAAAAAGACTCTTGGACCCATACCTCAAACCCAACCGGAAGTCCGCCATCTTGGTTTGAATATCGCACTTGTCATCGTTTTTGGCCATTTTCAGGTCGCATACATTCACAAACTCCTCCTACAGATTTCACCCGATTTACTTCAAACTTGGTCAGTACCATCACAAGGCCTTTGGGATCAAAAGTTGTATAAAGCTTAACTGACGTTCACCTTATGTGGGCGGGGCATGGCGGCAAACTATGGCGTCTCGCAATGAAACAAGAGATTGTATGACTTGACCATACATTGTCCAATCTGTCCCAAATTTCACACATGTGATTAGGGTCCAGCCCGGAACACACCCACGTGTCTATATTGACACACAGTCATAGCGCCCCCTGCTGGCTACAGCAAGTAACATGTTTTACACCTACTTTGAGCTGAGTAGTAGGAGACACGCGATTTGGTACAAATAGGGACTGGGCCCACAGCGACGCGCCTGACGTGTCCTCCCCCGACGGCTCCACTCTGCGAGGGCCCGTTCAGTACTGCTTGCAGTCCTAGTTGACTCTATTTTACCAACAACTAAAATGAACCTACCCTCTTTATCAGCTATATAGTTTTCCACTTGAAATGCTATGTGTGGTTGTATGATTATAGCTACTCCCCTCTTTTTTGAGCCAAATGAACTAGAGTAAATTAGTCCCTTTGTCATTTTACCTAGTTTTTCATGCTCATTTCTCTTCAGATGGGTTTCTTGAAGGAAGAGCACATCTCCTTTTGCTTTCTTCAACTACAGAAGATTTTTTTTTTCTTTTAAATTTGATTATTTAGCCCATTTACATTTAATGAAATTATTTTCAATTTTGTCATGCCCTTTGTTTAAAATTAACTGGAGTTCCTTTGAATGAAATTAGTGGTAGTGGTGTTGGTGTTGAGGGTATGTGTCGGTGGGAGGGGGCGGGGGCAGAAAAAAAAAAACAAAATAGACAAAACAAAAAACACCTGCACAGGTTCCATTTACTCCACCTTAAAATCAGGTGGAAGTCATTAGCGACCACTGTTCCAAGCTGGTCTTTAGGGCGCACTATATCAGCCGCCAGTATCATTTTTACATATCAAACTTCCCATTATCCTCAACGTCATTTATCGCTCCTCCATTCCCCTACTTCTGTCACTGAACTTCTCTGAAGCTCTAACACCAGAATTGATCTACATATCTACAAGAAAGTATAATCAACTTAATTAATTCTTAATTATTTTATTTTTTCCTCTTCACCTTTAAGTCATAGTTACCAAGAAATACAGTCATATACCTGAGAGACACACTCTAGGATATCATATTTTACAGAAAATAAAAAAGAAACAAAAACAGACAAAAATCATTATTAATATACTTCCAAAAAGACCAGTGATTCTTTCAAATGAGCTTTCCCCAACCATGTAAACCCTTCATATATCCATAGAACCCATATTGTTTCTTTGATATATTCTAAGTGCTAACTAGCTATATATCCATTTTCAGGTAGGTCCTAATTAAGGTTCCAACTTAAATCCCCCCTTGTCTCTACCGCTATTGTCTATCCTAAATCTTCTATTCATAAGCAAGCCATCTGCACTCAGCCTTCACCATCATTCTTATTCCTTAGCTTCTTTTGTTCAGACAAGGTAAGCCATCAACAAAGGAAAACAACAGGTCAATAACAAAGACAACAAACCAAGAGAAAGAAAATCAAAACACGCACAAAAAGCCGACAGCAAATACACAGACGTGGTGACAGTTCCATACATCAGAGGGATAACAGAACCCATACAAAGAGCAATAAGAAAACACAACATACACACAGCGGTCAAACCACACATCAAACTCCGACAGCTACTGGTTCATCCAAAAGACGCAATAAAAAAAGGACAATAAATGCAACGTCATATACGAAATACCGTGCAAATCATGCAAACACACATACATCGGGGAAACGGGAAGGAGCTTCAACATAAGGAAAAATGAACACCAGAAAGAGTGCGAAAAAGTAACAGCAGGACGACTCACAAGAACAGAAAAACACAAAGCAGAACAGGAACACCTCAAATCAGCAATATCGGACCACTGCAAGCGACAGAATCACATCATGGACTGGGACAACACAAAGATCATCACATCAGAAAGCAATAAACACAAAAGATTCATCAAGGAGGCAATAGAGATCAGAAGACGGGGGAATACAACCATAAACCGGGATGAAGGAACATACATGCTCTCACACACCTGGGACGCTCTACTGCAAGGACCGTATAGACACTATAGACATATATATATGTCTATGGTTGTCAGGTTGACCACGCCTCATGAGGAACTCCACAAAAAGACACGTCACAGCGATCAGCTGATACCTCTGAAGAAGACTGAAGTTGTCAGTCGAAACATGTCAGGTAAAAACATCTCCTACTTACCTTGTCTGAACAAAAGAAACTAAGGAATAATATTCAGATGCAGACAAAATGAAATTGCTGGAAATTCACCATCATTCATTCATTCATCCATTCCCCTCCTGATCAGTGATCACCTTCTCTCCTCTCACTTAAGCTAAATCACACACTCACACACACACACACACACACACACACACGCACGCACACACACATGCACTTTCCCAATTAACCTTCACCACTACACCTTGCATCGGCTGCATATGAAACTTATGTTTAAGTTGAGGTCAAGTCAAAGGTGTTAAAGAGTGGTGACTAAAGATTAACACAAAAGAGAAGCACAACATTTTAGAGTCTTCATGAAGATATTTCTTCATACTTGCATCGTTGTTGTCAAATATAATTTCCTCTCCCTCCTTTCATTTATCAGTTCAGCTTCTCTATAAAATAACTAAACCCAATAATTAATATAGCTTAACTTATAGTCTACTAGTGTTTTGGTACCTTATAGTCCATGTGGCTGTTCTTTCGCGGACTTTTGTTACTCATCTCCACTAGAAATTAGTCATTTTTCTTCCCAAAGTCTCACAGATCTTCTCAGGCCTGCTATCCCTTTCCACCTGCTTTGTATCGACCTGTCTGCTCCAAATCTCTGGCTGCCTCCGCTGGGCTTGAGTACGTTGTAGATGTTCCATCCTCGTTGAAGACTTTCAATTTTGCGGGTGCCAGGATATGTGTCTTGATATCTTGTGCTTTCAGATACTCCCGGATCGGTTTATACAGAGCTCTCTGCTGTCTTGTTTTAAAAGTGAAGTCATGATCGAAGTAAATGCGTACTCCCTTAAACAGGACTTCTTTCTTTTCCCACGCCGCTTTGAGCACTCTTTTCTTCGTGTCAAAGTTTAAGAAAGCCACCATAATAGGTCTTGTAAAGTTAGTTTTTTCCTTATGTATGCGATGGGCTCGCATAATGTTGAGCTCGCCCATCACAAAATCTCAGCAATTAACTTTTGGAGGAAGGTTGTCATGTTGCCACCTTCACTTTTTTCCTGGATGTTATAGATGCAGAGATTATTTTGCCTGGATTTACTCTCCAAGTAGTCCATTTGATCTCCAATCTCCTCCAACCGAGTCTCAACATATTTAGCCTTTTTTTGCTACTTATTCTCGGCGTCATCAATCTCACTCACAAGTGTCTCCAATTGATCCACGCGAGTTATTGTTTTCTCCATGTCCTTGCGTAAATCCGCTGTTTGCTGCATAATTGTCTTAATGTCCCGCTCTGTATCTTGGCGGAAGTCATTAAGGTCATCTTTAAGTTCCTTAATTTGTGTAGTGAAGGTGTCCTTCAAGTCCGCAAACAAACGCCGCATCTCATTATTCTCTTCCATGGTGAGGTTCGCCTTTAACGCTTTCTTTTTTGGCTTTACTTCGTCAGACTTGGTTGCTCCAGAGCGCAAATTCATTCCTCTTCAAGCTATTATTTTTACATTTTATTTTCCTTTCCCATTTCCAATTTTAGACCACTTTTTCAGGGTTTGGTGAGGGAGCGAAATCACGTTGCGGCCATTCTCCTCCCCCTGCGTAACGTGCCAACCAAGAAGAGCCTGGAAGAAAACACTTTCAGTCTCCAACCTCGAAAATCCCCTTCTGAGAAGGGAGAACTGACCGCAAACGCCCCGGATCGTCACCGATGGGATTTCCAAGAACGCAATTCAGCTAAATTCATCAGGTGAGCACTGAAATATTGACATTTAAGTTTCCTTTACTTTAAAAATTGTGTTTAAAATTGGCATACCATTTCCGTTTCTCATCTTATCCACAATCAATTTGCTTTTTTTCACTTGTAGCATAACAAAATGAAGTGATTAGGTTTTTTATCACTGGTCCCCTTAATTCGAAGTGACTAGTTTTTTCCTTATGAAATAATCTGCCGCTTGTAACATCAATAAAGTGACTGATTCTTTCCTTACGAAATATCCTGCTTTTTTTCGCTTGTAGCATAAACGAAGCGAAGCAATATAGAGACGTCTGTATTGTTTAATAGTCGTGCGCAGCCTCCATTTGCAACGGGGAGTAAAAATTCCGTTGAGGTTGGACCTCTGGTGGGGTCGATTGTGGATATTATGAGAAGGAAATGTAACAGTACAGAAACAACTCCCTCTTTCATGTGAAAACAATGAAATGCAAATGTCACACACACAAAGAACATCAGACTTGCAGATTTCTTCTCTGTTTCCACAGTTGGCAGCTTTGAAGCTGGATCCAGACCCCCCATTCATCCATCAGCCCCACCACCATACAATGCAGCGCCCCCCGATGGACAAATGGAACTGAAAGTGAATTGGGGTTGTCAGAGAGGGATGGACTCCTGCTGACAAGCGAAACAACCTGTGAGTCCGAAAGGAGGTACTGCACCACACCCACACACATTGGCCCTCATTTATCAAACGAGCGTAGAAACGAGCGCAGATCTCATCGTATATTTCATCTTCCGACAGGGTTCATGTGTGATCTATCAAACATTCGTATCTTTCCAATCACAGCGTAAAAAGGATCGGCTGTTGATAAATGTGGCGGCTGGAAACAAGCGCCATTTAAATACCACGTCCTAATATATATAATATTTATATAATATAAAGCGATTCAGATGGCTCGCCTCCAGAGTTCACGACACCGAAGGGCGTGATACGGTCAAAAAGAGGATTTTTTTCCCCCTAAAGTTGCTTTATTAGCAAAGTGCACCGTTACAAATAACAATAGGGGCAATATAGACATATTAAAGAAATACGCAGAAACAGAGGTTTATGAAATAAAAGTTCTTATAGTTATAAACTCAAATAAGTTCAGTGAATATTTTACATTTGGAGCGTCCAACAGCTGCAACACAACAAACTGGTTTTGTTTGGCAGCATGAAAAGTGAAAAGGAAGGAAATCAGTGGTGCTGTCAGCAAAGTAGCAGTGGAGCATTCAACTCCTGGTGAGGTTTGAGTAATTAATTCATATATTGTGATATATAAAGCCTAATAATCTATGTAATATCTGAATATTGCTATTATTATGATGCAGATATATTGTTCACCTCTTTACATTTACTAATAATGATGTCCCAGTCAGAGGAGCGTGTGGCAGCGCTGATTGGAAATGTTTCTATTGGGTCAGAACCGCTGGTGAAGGAGACGCTGACGTTCCGGTGTCGGAGCTGGATAACAGTAAACAGCAGAAGATTTAACATTTAAGAGACATTCAATATCCTCGACTAGTATTCTGTTTCAAGAATTTCACGATCGTAGGGTGTATTTATTTTTGGATCATGTTTTAATGATAAATGATGTAGTCTAAACATGTTTTGCTTTGTCACCATTAAAAATCAAAACACCACAGAGTTTGATCAGCTCCAGGCCTCGATACTTCACGCTGATTCAGATTTGCGTACACGAGCTGAGAGCAGACTGAGATTTGATCATACCCTCCGGTCACATCCACATTCATAAATGTCGATGCTTGTGTAGAAATGATCGTACGCCCGATTTACGCTCACTTTCTGTCGTACGCTCGTTTGAAAACTGAGGGACATAGTGAGCAGATTAATATACAATCTATTGAGAAATCAGACAATAGAGATTTACTTTAGCACATGTACAGTTCACATCTGATCATTTCAAGAAGTTTTCACAACATAGATCTCCTACAAAACCAAAACTATCACAAACAAAGTTGCAATTTGTATCACAATCGGTACGTTATCTTGATCAAATAATCATTTTAGAAGGCCGCAAATTAGGTCCGGACCGCATCCAGGCAATTCTTAATGTACCAAAACAAACAATAAAAAAACAAAACAAATTACGTGTTTTATAGATTTAGAAGGATATTGCCGTCCATTAATTATTATTTATTTATTTATTGCGGAGATCTCCCAACCCCTGTATGACATCAGACATGGGGAAGACATTTGGCCGTGACTGACTTTTCTTTTTTGACTTGGACCCCTGAGTAGGGTTGTCACGATATTAAAAATTTTCAACTTGATACCGATACTCAGGAAAATATTCGATACCCGATACCATTTTTGATACCACAAGGATAAAAACAAAGACCCCAAAATTTAACAGACATATTTTTATTAACAAGAAAAATGCAACATAAAAATTAACAGAACCACAGGTTAAATATTTATAATAAAAACAGTTCAGTGCAAAAAGAAACTGCAACTATGATAACAAGCTTCAGGTCTGAGGTAGTGCAAAAAATAAATAAATACAATAAACAATAACAATTAGAACAATATTTTGGGCTGTCTGTGTTGCTGTTTGGTTGCAGGTCGGCTTTTCTCTGCTTCATTCTGGGACTTCAAGAGAGAAAGTAACACTTTTCAGTCACCAAAATTTATGTAAACTTATTAACTCTATGCTTATGTATACTGACACTGTGTCAATTAACGTAATATGGGCATACTACATGCCTTATTTATTTATTTATGTTGTTTATAATCATTAACGCCTTTAATTGCTAGCTGCGGCTAATGGCTAAAAATAACACGGCCAACATTAATGCGAGCAACCGGCCATGATAACATCAGTAATAGGTCAGTTTGAAACGAAGGACACTAATCTGTTGAAATTCACTGTAAAGGCCAGGGTGTCGATACTTTTGAAAATGAGTATTGTATCCGGATACAACGTTATAGTATCAATACTTTTTTGAGTATCCATACTTTTGACAACCCTACTCCTGAGGCAGACACTGCTCTCACTGACTTCTGAAGTCTTGCCTACCTCTCTTTGTTTAAGACTTCCAGACCTGACAAAAACCTTTTAACCCTTTTGCTTCACAAAATGATGATTACATTTACTGTTCTTAAAAACCAATCAATTTTGCTTCCTACAGTTTCATGATGAGGACCACAGTCCTGTCTGGAGGTGTTTGACACTGTGTCAAAACCATACAATGATTTCTTTTGACACCCCTTCCTAATTCTGATGTGGATGTTTTGAGCCATGAGGTCCATCCTATGCTACTCCTTGTGTGTACCATGCTGTATAAACACAGTGTAGTTGACAGTGCAAGACTGCCTAACAACCCATCTGCACAGGCAGCTGAATTATCTCCATTAACACTTGCTTTCATTTTAAGAACAGGACAGAACATCACAGTCTTACTGACTCTCAGTATGCTTTCAATGAGTGTCATCACCCTCATGCTTTCTTACTTCTAAGGAAAACCGATCGCTCATAAACCTCTCATCATTAACCTCTTATCTGCATTACTCCTGCCAGCATTTGCTGCAGTGTGTAAATGCAAAGCTCATACAGGTTCCACCAATCCAGTGTCACTTAGGCCGTGTTCAGACTGCAGGCGAATCTGATTCATATCAGATTCCTACTCAAATCCGATTTTTAGGGCTGACTGTCCACATTATTTTTAGCAAGTGTCCAAATTGGATATGGCTCTGTTCAGACTGGGCCACATTATTGACTGATCTGACAGGTTGCTGTAGTAACGGCGTCAGAGCGTCTGACGTCATATAATTGCGGTGGCGACAAGAACAACAAACATGATGGAGGCAGGTCACCTCAGTATATTGGCCTTATCACTGTCCAGTAGAGGTGCAGAACATCTCAGACGCACCAGGGGAGAAACCGGGCGGATGGACGCCCCCGTCAGGCCCGTATGAGTCGGGCGCAGCAGACGGTCAAGACAGTCAAAACCGATCTGAGTGTTTGGAGCGGTTCAGACTGAGACGCATCTGTCCAAATGCGATCTGAAACTACCTCCCGAAGGTGGTTTTGATCCGGTCTGCAAAAATCGTATTTCATGTGATTTGTGACTGTTCAGACTTCAAAAAACCCATCCAGTTCCAATCTGGATGGGACAAAAACCTGATTATGGCTGGCAGTCTGAACGAGGCCATAGAAATTCCACTGCTGATACTGCTGCTAAAGCAGCTGCTTTGTCTCCAGTGTCCCCCATTTTGCAGGTGCCCTTTTTCTGTCCAAAATGATGTTTTTTCCCTAATGATGTTTCCATATTTCAGACAGAAGCTGATGACAAGGCAAAAGAAATGGTGCACACAAATCTCAACTGGAGTCTGAGTGAATGCAGATGGCCTCCCAGTACTTCCACAATCCATTTTTCCTCTTTTTGGCAAAATTGACCCATGGTCATGTGTCAAAACGGGGGATGGTGGATTATTTTTCGAATTTTGCTGAGAAATTTCTTTAAGAAATGTTTGTGAAAGTTTGTGCTACTAATAATATTGGCAGAGGGGTGCAAATGCCTCAGTCAGCAGACCATAAATCTGGAAGACCATTTGAACATTTAATGATGGACTTGAACTAACTGGAACTAACTCCATGTTGAGGTGTTGTTGTGCAATTAACCATGCTCTGCAAGTTTATCTTTCCAAAGATGAAAGCTGCCTTTCCTGAACCGGCGTCTTCACAGTAGCAGCCCCGGTGGAGAGGACCATCAGGTGCTGCTGACGACTCCAACTGCTGTCTGAGGAGCTGACATCAAAACACAAAAGAAAATACAAAAAACACATAAAAAAGACATAAAAACACACAAAAAACATTTTAAAAAAACGGCAAACAACACACAAAAACACATTTGTTTTTTGTTTTTATACAAAAAACACAAAATTTTACACACATATAAAACGGACTAAAACACAACAACTATTTTTTTTTCAAAAGACACAAAAACACACTCAAAACACATACAAAAATACACATAAAAACCCACAAAATATTACACAAAACACATAAAAACACAAAAAATTACAAAAAACACACAAAAACACTTTTTTAAACAGAAAAGACACACAAAACATTTTGGTCTCCAGACTGGTGGAACAGAAGAGGGCGGGCATTTGACGGAGGTGTTTCCCAGCGGGGATTCCCTCTGAGGGAGCTGGTGATGTAAGCTGAGGTCCTGAGACACAGACAGAGAAGAGAGGCGTGCGTGCGTGTTCAGACTCGTGTCATTGAGAGTTAACAGGTCTCAACTTGTTTCAGCAGACAAAATAAAAGTGATCTCAGTGTGTTTTGTTTTTTGTTTATTTGACAAACAGTTAGCCTGGTTACCATGGTTACAGATCAGATATGACTATCCACAGTGGCGAAGTTTAGTCATCACAGCAGCTCCAGACACAGACACACACACATATAGAGACACAATATAATGATGTAAACAATAAGACACATACATTTTATACACATACACACACTTAGAAACATTAACAATATGAACAACTCATCGTTTTTTTTCAGCACAACCTATGTGACCTGATCATTTTTTCATTTTGACTTACTGGATCAACATTTTGAAGACAAATAACACACCAAAAACATGCAAAAAATGACATAAAAACACCAAAAACACCCCAAAAATGACAAAAAAAAAAATCTCACATCAAAACACACACACACAAAAAAGACATAAAACACACAAAAAAACATAAACATAAAAAAAGGTAAACCTCACACAAAAACGCATTTGTTTTTTTTTTTTTTACAAAAAACACAAAAAAATGCAAAAAACACATGAAATATGGACAAAAACACATATAAAACACGCACAAAAACACACAAGAACACACAAAAAACACAAAAACATTTTTTTTTTACAAAAAAAGACATAAAACACACTCAAAACACATACAAAAATACACATAAAAACACACAAAATATTACACAAAACACATAAAAACACACAAAAACACTTTTTTAAACAAAAACACACAGAAAAAGACACAGAAAACATACGAAAACACACAGAAAAACACTTTTTTTTTTACAAAAAACAAAAAATTACAAAAAACACATAAAACACACACAAAAAACACATAAAACACACACAAAACACACAAAATATGACAAAAACACATAAAAACACACACAAAATGCCAAAAAAAACCACATAAAAAACACACAAAAACACATAAAACACACAAAATATGACAACAAACACATAAAAAACACATAAAACACACAAAATATGACAACAAATAAAAAACACAAAATATGACAAAAAACACATAAAACACACAAAAAATGACAAAAACCACACAGAAAAACACACATTAAAAAGACGGAAAAACACAAAAACTGAGGGCAAAGGGTTGTCTTGTTCCACATTCTGATGCTCAGTTATGGGATCACTGAAGGTTATAAGTTATAATGTCAAGGGTCTTAACAGTCCCATTAAGAGGAAGAAATCCTTAATCAATTAAAAAGAGCAAATTGTCAGATAGCCTTCTTGCAAGAAACCCATTTATCAGAAATAGAACATGATAAACTTAAAAAATCTTGGGCAGATAAAACATTTTACTCATCACATCAATCAGGTAGAAAAAGAGGGGTATCCATATTAGTCCATAGACAGGTTCATTTTATAACCTCTAATGTTCATAAGGACTCTGAAGGGAGATTCGTTTTAGTAAATGGATCTATAGATGGCATACAAGTCTCACTGACGAACATATATGCCCCAAATGAGGACAAGCCCAGTTTCATTACTACAATCTTTGCCACAATATTACAACACAGCTCTGGTATTCAACTAATGGGAGGGGATTTTAATTGTGTCATGTTTCAACATATGGATAGACAATCACCATCAAAAACACCTATTTCTCGAATGAGTAAAATACTCAAACACCTGTCAAATGAGTCAGGATTAGCGGACGTTTGGAGAACTAAATTCCCCAAAGGTAGAGATTTTACTTTTTACTCCCATTCATATTCAAGAATTGATCTTTTTTTCACCCCGAAAGCAGAGCTACATAGGGTAGAGGACGTCAAGATTTTGCCAATAACAACATCATGGGACATAGGACGTAGTTTACGGGAATTTACTACTTTCATAATAAATGAAATAACGGACTATCTTGTTATGAACATCTCTCCTGAAATATCCCCCGTCACCCTATGGGACTGTGCTAAGGCATACATTAGAGGCTGCATCATCTCATTTGCAAGTGCAAAAAAAAAGGACAGGATATCAAAGCAGCGTGAACTGGAACATAAAATAATACAATTGGAACGACAACACAAAAGAACTCTAATCCCCAGTTTGCTCAAGGAACTCAAAAAAGCACACAGAGATCTAAACAATCTGACTATGGAAAAGACTGAAGGTAATTTAAGGTTAACTAAGCAGAAATATTAAGAAAACGGCAACAGAGCAAGTAGACTATTGGCTTTACGACTTAAAAAAACAATAATCCTCTAATATAATACACAAATTAAAGTCTAGTAATTTAACAGTCAAAAACGGATTAAATTGCAGGGTCTTTTGCTGAATTTTACAAATCCTTATACACAAATACAGACACCTGCACTGATGATAAAGAACTTGCACAATTTTTGAAAGATATTAACCTAAAACAGCTGTCAGAGCCGGTGGCAAAGGAATTAGATGAACCTATCAAAGAATCGGAAATACTACAGGCCATCTCTACATTAAAAAATGGTAAAAGCCCTGGACCAGACGGTTATATCAATGAATTTTACAAAACATTTAAAATGATAGTGACACCCTTGCTGCTAAAAGCTTACCACTATGCATTCCAATCTGGAACCATGGCCCCCTCTTGGAGGGAAGCGACAATAGTTGTAATACATAAAAGGACAGGACCCTACCAAATATGAATCATATAGGCCAATATCCTTGCTGAATACAGATCTATGCATATTAACATCCATATTAGCAAGGAGAGTTAATAAAATTATAACAAACATTATTCACCCAGATCAGACGGGATTTATTATTGGAAGATACTACGGCGACAATATTAGAAGATTGTCAAACTTGATGACCCATCCAGAGACTAAAGGGAAGGAAGCAATGCTATTATCACTGGATGCCCAGAAAGCGTTCGACAGAGTATCCTGGCAATACCTTTTTCAAACATTGAAACGATTCCAATTCGGCCCTAAATTCATCAAGTGGATACATATTTTATACTCCAATCCACAAGCTGCAGACTAAATGTGAATTTGTATATATATGTTTGTATAAGCTGCAAAAATTGAAATAAAATTTAAGTTTAAAAAACAAACACATAAAAACACACCGAAAAACATATACATTATATACATATACATCTTTTATATAAACCACACAAAAAATGACAAAGAAACACACATAAAAATGCACAATTTTTTTTTACAAAAATACACATAAAAAACACAAAATATTACACAAATCACATATAAAAACACACATAAAACACAAAAAATGACAAAAAATACAAAAACACACAAAAAATGACAAAAAACACATAAAAAACACACAAGAACAAACATAAAAACACAAAAAACAAAATATGACAACAAACACATAAAACACACAAAAAATGACAAAAAACAGATACAAAACACACAAAAAACAGATAAAAAAAACACAAAAAGCACACATAAAAAATACATAAAAACACAAAAAATGACAAAAAACACATAACATAAAAAACACATAAAAACACACAAAACATTTTTTTTTTTTTACAAACATGACAAAAAACACACATAAAGCACACATAAAGACACAAAAAATGACAAAGAAACACACATAAAACTCACAATTTTTGAATACAAAAAACACACAAAAATTGCAAAAAACACACAAAAAACAGAAAAAAAAACAAAAAACACACATAAAAAATACATAAAAACACAAAAAAATGACAAAAAAACACATAAAGCACACAAACAATTACAAAACACACATGAAAACACAAACATTTTTTTACAAAAATGACAAAAAACACAAAAAACACATAAAAAAATACATAAACGTATTTTCAATCAATGAAAAACGCACAATTTATTTTTTTTAACAAAAACAAACACACAAAAAACACGAAATATGACAACACATAAAAAACAAACTATGACAAAAAACACATAAAAACCCATAGCACACAAAAAATGAAAAAAAAAACCCACAAAAATGGCAAAAAAACACACAAAATATGACAACAAACACATAAAAAACACAAAACATGACAAAAAAAACACACAAAAAATTACAAAAACCAGTTAAAAAACACACAAAAAACAGATAAAATACCACAAAAAAAACCCATAAAAAATACATAAAAACACACAAAAACAAAAAGTAACAAAAAAACACATAAAGCACACAAAAAAATTACAAAAAGCACACATAAAAACATAAGGCATAAAAACGCAAAAACACATAAAAAACACACAAAAACATTTTTTTACAAAAATGACAAAAAACATAAAAACACAAAAAAGACAAAGAAACACACAAAAAATTACAAAAAACACACAAAAAAACAGATAAAAAACACATTAAAAAATACATAAACGTATTTTCAATAAATAAAAAACGCACAATTTTTTAAAATAAAAACAGACACAAAAAACACAAAAATAGCAAAAAAACACATAACACACAAAAAATGACAAAAAACACATAAAACACACACAAAAAATACAAAATATGACAACAAACACATAAAAAACACAAAATATGACAAAAAAACACACACAAAAATTACAAAAACCAGTTAAAAAACACACAAAAGACAGATAAAAAAAACACAAAAAACACACATAAAAATACATAAAAACATACAAAAACAACAACAAAAAAAAAACACATAAAGCACACAAAAAATTACAAAAAGCACACATAAAAACGCAAAAACACAAAAAAACACACAAAAACATTTTTTTTTACAAAAATGACAAAAAACACACATAAAAACACAAAAAAGTACAAAAAACAGATAAAATACACACAAAAACACAAAAAACACATTAAAAAATACATAAACGTATTTTCAATAAATAAAAAACGCACAATTTTTTTTTAACAAAAACAAACACACAATAAACACAAAATTTGACAACACATAAAAAACACAAACTATGACAAAAAACACATTAAAAACCCATAGCACAAAAAAAAGAAAAAAAAACACAAAATATGACAACAAACAGATAAAAAAACACAAAATATGACAAAAAACACAAAAAATTACAAAAAAGTTAAAAAACACACAAAAAACAGATAAAAAAACCACAAAAAGCACACATAAAAAATACATAAAAACACACAAAAACAAAAAATAAAACACAAAGCACACAAAAAATTACAAAAAGCACACAAAAAACATAAAGACATAAAAAACACAAAAACATTTTTTTTTAACAAAAATGACAAAAAACACACAAAAAAGCACACATAAAAACACACATAAAAAACATAAAAACACACAAAAATTACAAAAAACACAAAAACTTAAAAAAGACATAAAAACACACAAAAAAAAAAACACTTACTGTGCTCAGTTGGCAGAGCGTTCATCCAGTGACCAGAAGGTTGGTGGTTTGATCCCTGACCGTCACAGCCTACATGTCAAAGTATCCTTGAGCAAGATACTGAACTCCAAATTGCTCCTGATGATGGTGTCTTGATGGCAATGCACAGAGTAGGTTATGCTAACTTTTAGTGACACTTATGTTTTGAAAACATTGTTAATTTTTAGATGACAGCAAAAAAAAGTTAAAAAAAAAAAAATCCCAGCAAGATTTTATTTTATTTTTTTACCAATAATAACTATTGAAAAAAATATTCAGGTTTTACTGCTTTTTTTCTCTTGAAATGAGGCCTTATGTTGTATATTTGACTAAAATTGACCAATAATAATTTTTCAAAAAGATGAAAATTATATATCAATTTGTTGGTCGTGAGTTGCCTTAAAAGGTGAAAAAAAAAGTTGTTAATTATTGTTTTTGACATGTCCTAAAACCAGTCTGATGTCATGGGGTCCTTTCTGGCCCCTGAGGACCATGGGTGCTATAAATATGTATAAAACACGTAAACAAAATGTATGAAGAAAGTTGAAATGTATATTACCTATAAAGGATGCAGAGGGGCACATCTGCTGAAAATGTCCAAGCAATTCTATGAAAGTGAACCTTTCTTAATGGTATGATGAAAATGATTTGGGGTGTAAAAGGAGCCCAGGACCACAGGAGGCTTAAAGTCACTGAGCTGATCCAACAGAGTTCAGCTGCTTGATGCAGCTCTGTCTCACTTCGTGAAATAAAGATCACCAATTAGTGATGCTGCTATAAAACCAGTCCAGTCTCTGGTTCATCACTAGTCCTGCTACAACATGAAGACAACAGGACACTCCTAGCAACTCCCTAGCAACAGTAGGTGGACCTCACACAGTTCACTTAAACCATCATTAAAGAATCAAGCAGTATTCTGCCCTACCAAGACTAACTGCACTAGCTTCATTTTTGGTTAAAATTGAGGTATAACTAAAAATGAACTCCTTAAACCCTCTGGAGTCTCCAAAAGCTCCAAAGCATGACTTCTTTATGACACCCAGACTAAAAAACAAAGCAGCGTGGAGCCCTACTGTAAATTTACCTCTAAAGTTCTGGCTGTAAACTCCATGAGGCCAGTTTCAGTTTGATGAGGATATATCAAGTAAAACTGGAGACAAGCTCAAATATATTTAGTATAAAATGATAGAACTGAATGCAACCCTCATATGTTAGATTTGCAATCTTTGTTCACATTTGCAACATTTAAAATTCTTCATTGAGCATGATAGTGTTTTGAAAGTTAAAAAAAAGATTCAAAATCACATTTTATGTTAGGTATGAAGCCGCTTAAGCTCTCGGAAGGCTGCGTCCGCGTCGGTGGACCAGCGGAATGGCACCTGTGGAGAAGTGAGAGCATGGAGAGGAGCCGCTGTCGCGCTGAAGCCTCTGATAAACCGCCTGTAAAAGTTGGCAAATCCTAAGAATTGCTGCACTTTCTTGCGGCTATCGGGTGTGGGCCACTCAGCTACAGCGCTAACTTTTGCCGGGTCCATCTGAACCCTTCCAGGAGCTATGATAAAGCCCAGGAAGGAGATGGTATCGGCGTGAAATTCGCTCTTTTCGGCCTTTACAAACAACTTATTTTCAAGGAGACGTTGCAGAACAAGTTTGACGTGTCTCTTGTGAGTCTCCAAGTCGGGAGAGTAGATCAGGATGTCATCTAAGTAGACATATACAAAGTGATCTAGAAAGTCTCTCAACACATCATTTATCATAGATTGAAATACTGCTGGAGCGTTTGTGAGGCCGAACGGCATGACTAAATACTCATAATGTCCTGAAGGTGTGTTAAAACCAGTCTTCCACTCATCCCCTTCCCGAATGCGGACGAGGTGATATGCATTACGCAGGTCTAATTTGGTGAAGATCTGCGCCTGTTGAAGTTGGTCGAATACTGAAGTCATGAGGGGAAGGGGATATCTATTCTTTACAGTGATCTCGTTGAGGGGGCTATAGTCAATACAGGGGCGGAGGGTTCCATCCTTTTTTTTTACAAAAAAGAAACCAGCCCCGGCTGGGGACGAGGAGGGTCGAATCAGGCCTGCTTTCAGTGAGGCTTCAATGTAGTCTTTCATGGCCTGCCTTTCAGGCCCAGAAACCGAATAAAGCCGGCCCTTGGGAATGGTGGAGCCCTGCAGGAGCTCGATGGGGCAGTCATAGGAGCGATGTGATGGAAGAGCTGTGGCCTTACTTTTACTAAAAACCTCCGCGAGGTGGTGATAACAGCTTGGTACTGTGGTCAGGTCGATGGTCTCTGGGTCTATGGCAGGGTTAGCAGAAACATTATTCAGAGTGAGAATTTCATTCTGGGGCCGTGGGTCCCGGCAACAGATCTTACAACCCTCCCCCCACCCAATAATGTCCCCGGTCTGCCAATCTATGCGTGGGTTGTGGCGCACCAGCCACGGGAGCCCGAGGATGAGAGAGTGCTGAGGTGAGTTAATCAGGTATAGTCTAATGTGCTCCTCATGATCAGCGATGTGAATGTGTACTGGTTCAGAAATATGTGTAATGTCAAATAGTGCGCGCCCGTTAAGCGCGCTCGCCTTAATAGGCTTACTCAGCGGCTCTACCTGGAGCCCCAGTCTCTGAGCAAACCCCCAGTCAATCAAGCTCCCATCCGCCCCCGAGTCAATCAAAACACCCTGCTCAGTGTCCTTGCCAAGGTGCGTAATCGTTACGGTTGTTAACTTTCGTGGGATGGGGGTGAAGGCTGTGAAATGACTCACCACCAAGGTCGCTTTCACGGGGCAGGCGGCGATGAGGTGGCCCTGTGTGCCACAGTAAAAGCACCTGCCTTCCTGGGATCGCCGCTGCCGCTCCTCCCGAGAAAGCCGGGACCTTCCCAGCTGCATGGGTTCCTCCTCCAGTTCAGCAAAAGGGCGAGGAAGTGGCTCGGGAGGAGATCGACGTGGCACCGTGCGCCAAGGAGCCGCGGAGGGGCCTGGCAAAGTGGCTGGCACCAACCTGGACCCGCGCTGCTGCTTCCTCTCCTGCAGCCGGTTATCCGTGCGGACGGCGAGAGCGATGAGGGAGTCGAGGTCCGGAGGGAGGTCCAGCGGGACCAGAAGATCCTGGATAGGATCTGCGAGCCCTTTCAAAAAAAAATCGTACAAGGCGGCGGTGTTCCACCCGCTCTCCGTAGCCAGGGTGCGGAAGCGGATGGCATAATCACAAACTGAATCAGCTCCCTGCTTCAGCCTGCAGAGTTCCCGAGCCCTCTCCTGATCTGTCGCCACCGGGTCAAAGACGAGTCTGAGAGCTTCGGTGAATCTCCTCTGTGACGCACACACCTCGGAGTCTCTGGCCCACTCCGCGGTGGCCCACGCCCGGGCCCTCCCCGTGAGGTGAGACATCATGAAGGCAACTCTGGATCTCTCAGTGGGAAAATCATGGGGTGAGTGTTCATAATGCATTTCGCATTCCGTGATGAAGGACCTACTTAGTCCGGGGTCCCCGGAGTACCGCTCCGGGAGAGCCAGCCTGGTGCATGCGCCAGAGCGCGTGGATGAGGGAGAGGGCTCCGGAGATGCCGCGGGCGGGTCAGGCGCTGCTGCCGGGTTCTTGGCGAGGATGAGGAGAAGCTGCTCCACCTGGGAGCCGAGGAGAGCCACCTTGGACATCACGGTGGCCTCCTGCTGCGTGAGTTTGGACGCCTGGGAGCGCAGCGCCGCGGTCAGCTGGTCCTGCTCTGCCGAGTCCATGCTTGCCAGTGTGTACTGACACGGAGGGGAAACCCAGGAATAGGACTCGGATGCAGAGTAGTTAAGAAAAACAAGGTCTTTATTTGTGTCCAAGAAATACGGAGCTTCAGGTAACAAAAGGCGCCTCAAAAAACGAGGGATTTACTAAGAGAGAACCAAAACTAAACTGAGGAGATCTCTAAGCAAAAAAGGGGCAAAAGGCCAACAAAAAATCACTCTTTACGAGGGCTAAGGAAAAACAACAAATTAACTAGACTATGACTGTGGCAATACTGTGGTTCAGAGCTAGTGGTACGGACAAAAGACATGACACACTGGCACAGGACAAAGGGGAGACACAGACTATAAGCACATGAGGGTAATGGGGAACAGGTGGACACAATCAGGGAATCAGGGAAGACAATCAGACTGGAGACACATGAGGAAGGGCAAGTGACCTGAAACGAGAGGAGAGTTACTTTTCAAAATAAAACAGGAATTGACAAGACAGAGACAGGACAAAAACGCAACTTGACAAAACACTCACCGCGGTGTGACAAGGTATACTAAAGGACTAAAAAAGACACAAAATGACCAAAAAAGGACACAAAATGACCAAAAAAAACAAACACAAGAAGACATAAAACATCGTGACCAAAATTGTTACACTAAACACAGAAGACATAAATAAAATAGAGTCACACTAGAATAAAAACCAGAGTTGGATGACAGGATCACACACAGTCACAAGATCACATTAACGTTATGTTGGTTTTTCTTTGTTTCTTTTTGGTTCAAAATGTTGATCCAGTAAGTTAGAACAAAAAATCAATTATTGTTAGGTCATATAGGTGAGGTTGTGCTGAAAAAAATATACCAATATGGCATTTAAACATTTTTAGTGGTGTATATAGGCAGGATGAAAAGGATTCAGAAATTGACTAAATAGCCCCAGACTCCATAGAGTTAAACAGTCTGAGTGAATGTAAAATGAGCCCACAGAGACAGAACTGATCCTCTGTGTGTCCAGATGCTCCTTCCAGTCCCATGATCTAAAGCAGAGACTACGTGGAGCTGGGAGAGAACAACACCCTGATCTGTCATGTGACTAGTTTCTATCCTGCTCCTGTCAACTTCTCTTGGAACCGAAGGAACCAGCGTCAACGTTCCCTACTCCAGCAAAGAGGGTTTGTAGAACCTGATAATGTAATAAATTCCCGTTAATGTAATAACCCTGTTAATGTAATAAAAATGTGCACTTGAGTCCATTGAAAATGTAATAAAACCTGATAATGTAATAACTTCTCGATAATGTAATAAAGTGCATTTCCCAATAATGTAATACACTTTTTACCAATAATGTAATAAAGTATTACATTAATGGGAAGTTATTACATTATCAGGTTAGCCTGCATTTCGCAAGTCCTTATAATGTAATAATTCCCCAATATTGTAATAATTTAACAGCAGACCACCCATTACTTGGGTTCAAGTGGTGATACTGTGTAGGCAACTCTAGCTCAAGAGCTCTAGCGCCACCAACAGATCAAAGTTGAATGGTTATTAACTTTTGACCCGTTCATCCGTTTTTCACAAAGGATGTATCACTGGAACCCTTGGGCCAATCAGAGCTCAATGCATCCTCAATGGGGTTTTTCGGACATATTGGATTTTTCCGCCATCTTTGATTTGATCAAAAACCTTTAAAAGGCCTCTCTTATCACAAATTTTGTCTAACCTTCTCTAAACTTGGCCCAGATGATCTTCCGACCGTGACACACAAATGCATTCAACATCTTCTTGAAATTCAAAGGCACTTGGCTGTGACAACCAATCACACTTAATGGCTAAGTCGCCAAACAGGAGGTTAGCCTATTTCTCAGCAACCCTTTAACATATCTTAACCAAACTTGGTATATAGAGTCATGACGTCATCGTGGGAACACCTAAACAATTTGGTGACCTTTGACATCTAGGGGGCGGTGCACTATCGTAAATGTGGTTTAACTCCTATATCTTTACATAATTGGATTGCAAGCTTATTTTTCAATGTCTGGTGATATTGCCAGACCTCTCCAAATAGCTCCAAAACTATTTTACACATCAGAATTTGGCTGCCATTCTGTTCTTTGAGCATCCTGGTGTTAAACTTTAACTCTTATTGACATTAAACCGGCTAAGAACCTAGGAAAAAAACCTGGTCTCAACCAGCCTTGGTGCCATCAACTATACATGCCCCTTCGTCATTGCTTGCAGCTTTTATACGTTTTTGTAATGGATTATTTTGTATTTCAAACTACATGTAACTACTTGTGCCTAGTGCTTTCAGAACATTTTCACATAATCAACAGCAATATTAGGCTACAAAGCACTGCTCAAACAGTGCAGTAACACTTTACTTTTTACTAAGTACATAGGTTGGATACATTGTATTAGGGACCCTGTAAAATAAAGTGTTACCAACTGTGTTCTGAGCTCGTTAAATATCACTGGCAAATTGCAGTGGACTCAAAATGCAACAATTTTGTATTTGTTTATTTATCTAATTTCAACACACAACAAAAGTAACCTATATCCAGAAAAGCCAGTACTATATAGTGTTACCAACAGTGCTCTGAACTTTTTAAATATCATTGGCAAATGGCAGTGGACTCCAAATGCAACAATTTTGTATTTGTTCAGTTAATTTCAACACACAACAAAAGCAACCTATCCAGAAAAGCAACCTCATTTTAGAGCCACCATTTTAGAACTTCTTTATGGTTGATGTCTTCATCATGGCTATTTTGAACATGGATTTGAACTTTCTTTCGGCATCCATATACTGAACTGGTGTATAATCCATAAACCAATAGCAAATAGACAATGTATTATCGTTATTGAATGTGAATATTATATGGAATAACTTCACTAACCAAAGCCTCATTTGCCCTCCATGTTTTAGTAGATAGACTAATTGAAGTAAATATAGAATATAAAATACATTTATAACTAGAAAATTTCCTCTGGGGAAATTTTGAAAGGGCCACGGGGGCTACTGCCGGTGTGTGTACACTATGATGAGACTCTTCAGAGATTTCAAACTATGCCCTTTAACCTCAAAATGTGTGTGTGTGTGTGTGTAGCGAAAATCGCATAAAGTTACGAGTGTGTGTGTGTACACCGAAAATCGCATAAAGTTATGTGTGTGTGTGTGTTTGTGTGTGTGTGTGTGTGATTAAAATCACATAAAGTTACCTGTGTGTGTGTGTGTGTGTGTGTGTGTGTGTGTGTGTGTGTGTGTGTGTGTGTGTGTGTGAGTGAGAGAGAGTGTGAGTGTGTGAGTGTGTGTGAGTGAGAGAGAGAGCACTTACGCGCGTGTGTGTGTATGTATATGTAACTGTAATCACATCAAAGATCAAAGGCAATCAGATCAAAGCAATCAACAGAATTAACTGACAGCAGCCAGAGGTGGACTGGAATTTCTGGCCTCGAACAGAAAGCATTTTTGGCAAAACCATAATACCTAACATTGATCCAACTTCACTTTGAGCGTCCTGAGTTCTTCGAGAACGTCTACATATGTTTTTTTTTTTTAAGAAAAATGAAAAATGGCTTTGTTAGAGCGATCTAAAAAAACTGTTCGATTTCCCTTTTTCCGAAATCTTCCTGCGTTTTTAATATGGGAGCCAATGAGGCTGTTGGTGGCGCATCTATGCGTCCTACACCCAAACTATAACTCTGACAGCTTTACCAGAGGATTGTGAGTGAGAAGACAAATTTTCCTACGTTTCTATGTATAAATTATTTCTGTAGAGTGGAATTTGCGGCCTGGAGCGCAGTTTTCAAATTTATTTTTTGACAATTTCTTCTCTCCCTCTACACTCTGGCGATGATGTCACGCACTGTGACACGAACATTCCGTGCAATACACACCCATTATAATCTCAGAATTTCTCCAAAAATGATCATGGTCATTGAACAGGGATTGATAAAAAACTATATGACCTATCAAAACGTGGATTAATACACCGATACACAAGACTTGTGTCTACTGTTTAAAGTTTAAATGGAGTCTCTAGGTAAAATATTGCCGGAGAAGTAGACGTTTAAAAATCTCAAATTATTGTTCTTTTTCGCTCATTTTTTGTCGGCCGTCCCATTCATTTCAATGCAAAATTTTGGGCAGTTTTCGTAACATTCGTATTCTGTAGAGAAAAGTAATAGCACACCGATCCCGACCAAACCGCACGTTTTGATATATAATTTGTCCTGCAACTCTTCAAGTTGTAGGACTAGTAGCAGGACGAAATTGCGTCCGGAAGAGGAAGAAGAAAAAATCCACAGTATAACTGGTCCCTAAAGCTATTGCTGTATGGGACCAGTGCTCGGTGCGATTGCCCCGAGGCCCTAATAATAAAAGGGACTTTATACACTGGACAGCTATCGATGAGCCTTTGGTACCAGCATGTAGTTAGAAAAACGTAGGTAATGCAATACTTGTAATGTAATGCTATATTTTTGATTATTCGTATTAGTAGTAATAATATATTACTGGAGATGATTAAAGACAATAATAGACAATAATTAATAATAATAACAACTAGAGTGGATGCAATATACTGGCTAAAATGTTGCTATGTTGCTGAGCTCACTGAGCTAGCTGCTTAATTTGAAACATGTGTATCAAGGACATATAAGGAGAGACCTTTGACCTTCATCATCAAATCAATTAATCTTTAATTCCCTACAAACACTCATACAAATTTGCATCACTTGCACCAATACATTCTAGAGATACTGCACTCAAGATTATCATGGCTGTCAGAGAGCTAAATGGTTTTGAATTTGAAAAAGCTGTTTGACACATTTGTTCAACTTGGTCTGAAAATCATATGCCAAGTTTCATGAAAATTGGACAGAATATGTGGCCCCCTAGAGGTCAAAGGTCACCAGATGTTTTGGGTCATATGATGATGTCATGATGTCATATGTACCAAGTTTGGTTAAGGTATGCTAAAGGGTTATTGAGAAATGGGCTTACTTCCTGTTTGGCGACCTCACCATCAAGTTTGATTGGCTGTCACAGCCAAGTGCCTTTGAATTTCAAGAAGATGTTGAATGCATTTGTGTGTCATGTTCGGAAGATTATCTGGGCCAAGTTTAGAGAAGGTTAGACAAAATTTGTGATAAGAGAGGCCTTTTAAAGGTTTTTGATCAAATCAAAGATGGCGGAAAAATCCAATATGGCCGAAAAACCCCATTGAGGATGCATTGAGCTCTGATTGGCCCAAGGGTTCCAGTGATACATCCTTTGTGAAAAACGGATGAACGGGTCAAAAGTTAATAAACATTTGAGGAAAACTGTTGCGACAGACCAGTACATTTATAAGTTAAAGGGCTTTTAGAGGTGCAATTTCGATAGCTGAAGTCGGCAATACTACCTGGTTTGCCAGAGATCATCACACAAAGTACTAATTATTATTATCTCAGCAGACAAGTAGGCCTACCCTTTAATTCAATTAAACACTATAAATCATATTTACTTTAATCAAGTGTCATTAAAGAGCTGTGTCAGAGGTAAAAGCCAACAACATATATTTCACTGACACTTTGTTCCCATTGATGTAGGCAAATGGACCTCTGAATCCTGCTCTCTTCCCCTCCCCGCCTGTTCTGGGCGTCCTTGTCTTCTTGTGTCAGATCTTCCGTTATTCTTATCTTTCTTTCTTTGAGTATGGCAGAAGTTTTAGCATCTTTCCAGATCTTGTCTCTATGGGACCGCAGCAGGAATTGCATGATGATCCGGCGGCTGGAGTTCGCCTCCTCAGAGCGGGGACCCAGCCTGTGAGCGATGTCCACAGAGAGGTTCAGTTGGTCAGCGATGTCAGGGGAAATCTGGCTGAAAAGGTCTATGATGATCCTCTTGATGTTTTCTCCCGGTCGTTCGGGGATTCCAGCGACCCGGAGATTTCCAGCGACCCGGAGATTCCACTTTCTTTTATAAGTGTCCAGGTCGTTGCACTTTCCCCGGAGCACAGTATTTTCTTTCTCCAGAGTTTTGACTCTAGATTGGAGGGTCTCAACTTGTTTGGTGACATCTTCTACCTGTTTCCCCAAAAATGAGTCAGTGACACATTTTAAGGTGTTGCTATTGTCTTTAACTTTTATTTCCACTGATTGGAGCCGTCTGAGCGAGTCTTGTTGCATTTTCTCAATTCTCTCCATGATTGCCAGCAGCAGTGAGTTAGTCACAGGCTGTTTGTTCTGCTCCTCGATATCTGCTTTTGACTTTTTACTTGGTCTCTTTGTAATCTCTGGAGATGATTGTGAGGAGTGTTCTTGATTTAATAAGTCATCCATGACTCCCAGCTGGGTCTCCAAGGCTCCGCGTGCATATGTGTGCATATTATCGCAGCGCTCCATTTTCAGATTCAAAACTTGTCCAGCACACATACAAACAAATCCAACCTCCTGTTCAATCAACTGGCTGTTAGCGCGAGTGTGGTGAGGCTGGAGAAACCACCACTCCGAATCACTCCTTAGCTGTAAATAACTGTTTCAAGCCCTTAGGTGTGTTTAGCAGTTCATTAGTTCAAGGAAAATTCAATAGTGTTCATTTCTGCTCGTCATGTCGCAGAGCTTGCGCTGATGACTCACCCACGGCATGCCATTCATCTCCTAGCCACTCGAGGCTTCCCGGCAGCAATACTAATGTGTGCAGCCAAAGCAACTGACAGCTGATCCTGCTGTGATCTGCTGCCGCCGTCATTAGAAACGGACGTCGCTTCACGTGACGCTTCGGAGGGAAGGACGTCCCATGTCTCTTAAATCGTTTCCCCTCTCCTCGCTTCCCTCACTTGCGTCTCTCCATGCATCCCCGGTGGGCAGGGCTAAGACCAGGCGGCAATCTCCATGCCTGAGCATGGAGGCCAACCAGAAAGTGCATTAAGCCTGCAATTCACTGAAAATTCCAGTAGGGAGTGCTAAGTTTGGCTGCAAAAAAAATCTGCCCATTCATTTCAGTGCAAAATTTGAAAACTTCTCACTTGATTTATTACCTCAGGAAATTTTTTCAGGACAACATTATGGTCTCAATCGCTTGTAAAAAAAATCATCTTCAAGACAATTTCATGTCAATAGTTCTAATAATGGCCCCATTTAGTAGAAAATAGAAGATAAAGAATCGTATGATTTGGGGCGTTGCTACAGGTCACTGACAAGGCGAGCTGTCACCAGGAGAGAAGCAGAGCAATGCGTATCCAAGGCAACTTGTCTATAAAGTTATATATAACGTTATATAGATAGAAAAGAGGACGTTTACCAATTTGGTCTCATAACTTTGACCCTTTCACACTGTTTTTTCACTTAATGACAGTTTATTTGAATGTTTTGTTCAGTAAAAATGTCTTGTTCAGCGTTTGGTTGGACTAACAGACACTCCAAGGAGTCGCTGCTCAGTTTTCTGAGGTAAGAAAACATTTTGTTTTTGTTTTTTTGCTAGCCAAAACTAACTAATGCTCCAGTTAATGCTAACATGAATTAGCAGCGGCTTCTCTCAGTCGGGTTGCCGGTGTAGAGAGGCATGTAGTCAGTGTCGTCAGATCCCTCGCGCTCCGACACAGTCCAAATATGGTCTGCTCCGCGTATCGGAAACAAGATGGCGACGCAAGATGGCGACGAGTATAACGCTGAACTCGAGGCTTTCAACGGGCAGTCCACAAACCAATGGGTGACATCACGGTGACTACGTCCATTATTTATATACAGTCTATGGCTAAGACACAAGTGAACGGCGCAAGTGAGGGATGCAGGGATGCGAAATAGACGACATGGGACGCACCTATAGACGACATGGGACGCACCCAGAGAGTTGTTGCGCCTGTTGCTGTTGTTTGTTTACTCGCGCGCCTGAATCTGCTTCACTCGGTTGCTGAATATGTGCGCGAAGATCAAACAAGTGCGCGTGGCAGTTGAAATCTGCACGCGTGCAGATGTGTTATCGCTCATGCGACTTTTGACTCAAATATGACGACATAGATCTCTGTTTGTTTACAACAAGCACCGGAGTGAGCGGTGTCAGTGGGGTGAAAAGACGAGTGAAAACCTCTAACTCAACAGACATGGCGTTTTTTCAAAAAAAACACAAGACCTTATAACCTGACCATACATTGTCCAATCTGCCTCAAACTTGTCATGCATGATGATATTTCATCATTGACCAGTTCTATCTACATAACAATATTTCATACATTTCTGCCCTTTGTGATAAGCCACGCCCCTTTCATAACTAATAAACAGTTTGTCCTAGAAACTTGTATAAGGTGTCAGATTGCTCTGCATAGAGTTCCTGTTGAAGTGGTGGTTGATTACCCCGCCCCTTTTGATTAGCCACGCCCCCTTTTACTAACTAATGAATCGTTTGTCCTAGAAACTTGTATGAGGTGTCAGATTACTCAGGATAGAGTCCCTGTTTAACTGGTGATTGATGACCCCGCCCCTTTTGATTAACCACGCCCCCTTTTATAATGAATGAACCGCTTGTCCTAGAGACTTATGAGGCAGGGCTGGACTGGCCATCTGGCATACCGGGCAAATGCCCGGTGGGCCGGCAAGACTTTTGGGTGAAACGACTTGAAAAAAAAAAAAAGAATAAATAAATAAATAAATATATATATATATATATATATATATTTTTTTTTTTTTTTTTTTCATATATCTTTTGGGTTGACTGATTGCCCAAAGGCCAATAAAACAGGTAGAGAGAGGGCTGAAGGCCAAGGCCCCCTCCTCCTTGGCCCCTTCTGCTGTCAATCAGCCAGTCACGTCACGGCCCGGCAGTCTCACTGGCCAATGGTCAATAAAAATCAGGTAGAGGGAGGGTCGAGAGTCAGCCTCCTTGGGCCCATTGGCTGATGTTTCTGTCTCCTGATGTTTTTGTCTCCAGGTGTTCCTGATGTTTCTGTCTCCAGGTCTTTCTGATGTTTCTGTATCCTGATGTTTCTGATGTTTTTGTCTCCAGATGTTTCTGATGTTTCTGTCTCCAGATGTTTCTGTCTCCTGATGTTTTTGATGTTTCTGTCTCCAGATGTTTCTGTCTCCTGATGTTTCTGTCTCCTGATGTTTTTGATGTTTCTGTCTAAAGATGTTTCTGATGTTTCTGTCTCCTGATGTTTCTTTCTCCAGATGTTCCTGATGTTTCTGATGTTTTTGTCTCCAGATGTTTCTGATCTTTCTGTCTCCAGATGTTCCTGATGTTTCTGTCTCCTGATGTTTTTGATGTTTCTTTCTCCAGATGTTCCTGATGTTTCTGTCTCCAGATGTTTCTGTTTCCGTCTCCAAATGTTTCTGTCTCCTGATGTTTCTGATCTTTCTGTCTCCAGATGTTTCTGATCTTTCTGTCTCCTGATGTTTCTGATGTTTCTGGCTCCTGATCTTTCTGATGTTTCCTTCTCCTAATGTTTCTGTCTCCAGATTATTCTGTCCCAAGATATTTCTGACTCCAATGTTTCTGATGTTTCTGTCTCCAATGTTTCTGATGTTTCCGTCTCCAGATGTTTCTGTCTCCAGATGTGGAGGCGGAGCCTCATGTCTGTTTTTTCTGTTTCTAGATGTGGAGGTGGAGCTTGATGTTTCTGTCTGTCTCTCACCTGTCTGTCTGTCTGCCTCCTGTCTGTCTCTCTAGTGGCTTTCTCTCACCTGTCTGTCTTTTTCCTGTGTGTCTCTCACCTGCCTGTCTCTCTCCTGTCTGTCTGTGTGTCTGTCTGTCTGTCTGTCTGTCTGTCTCTCTCTCACCTGCCTGTCTCTATCCTGTCTGTCTCTCACCTGTCTGTCTCCCACCTGTCTGTCTCTCTCCCTGTCCGTCTCTCACCTGCCTGTCTCTCTCCTGTCTGTCTGTCTGTCTGTCTGTCTGTCTCTCATCTGTCTGTCTCTCTCCTGTCTGTCCCCAGACCCGTCCATGCCTCTGACAGAAACAATTTCGCCATTGGAGCCTCAGGACTGATCCTGGGTCTGGTCTGATCTCTGGCTGGATTCATCTACTACAAGATGAAGTCCCGAGGTCAGACCAGTACACCTGAACCAGAACCAGATCAGACCTATACACCTGAACCAGAAGCAGTTCAGACCAAACCAGTACACCTGAATCAGAACCAGATCAGACCACTTCAGACCAATACACCTCAACCAGAACAATTTCAGACCAGTTCACCTGAACCAGAACCAGATCAGACAGTACACACTTTAGATTAAGTGTCAGTCTGTATTGAGACCTGTATAGTCTGGACCATCTTTGGACAAGTTCTCAGATGGTTTTGATGGTTAAACATCCTCCTCCTCTCTAAAATGGGCATATCTGGCTTGACTCTGGCCTGGTTTGATTCCTACCTGAAAGGACGCTCATTCAGTGTATCCTGGCATGGACAGTTATCTACTTTGCATTGCCTCTCCACAGGGGTTCCCCAGGGCTCAGTGCTAGGACCCCTGCTATTCACTTTCTACACCACCTCTCTGGGTCAGGTTATCCACTCACTTGGCTTTTCCTATCACTGCTATGCAGATGACACTCAGCTCTATCTGTCATTTCCTCCTGATGACCCCTCGGTCTCACGGGTCTCTGACTGCCTCTCAGACATCAACACATGGATGAAGGTACATCACCTCCAGCTGAACCTTTCAAAAACTGAACTGCTGGTCCTCCCTGCTAAACCAACCAAGAATACACCACGACATCAACATCAAAACTGACTCCCTGTGTCTTGCCCCCGCCAGGGTGGTGAGAAACTTACTTTACCAGTCATGTCGCCTCTGTTGCCCGGTCATGCCGCTTTGCACTTTACAACATCAGAAAAATCAGACCTTACCTAACTCAACATGCCACTCAACTCTTGACACAAGCTGTCGTCATCTCAAAACTTGATTACTGTAACGCCCTCCTGACAGGCCTGCCAGACTGCACAGTGAAACCGCTTCGGATGATCCAGAACGTGGCGGCGCACCTGGTCTACAACCAGCCAAAAAGGTCACATTTCACACCACTGCTCATCGAGCTCCACTGGCTACCTGTTGAAGCATCAAATTCAAATCTCTAATGCTGCCTACAAAGCTGTCCCCGGTACTGACCCAACTGCCTGAACGCCCTGATTCAGGCATATGCTACCTCACCACTGTTGCGCTCTTCCATTGAACGCTGCCTGGTTCTGCCACCTGTTCGTCCAAGCCAATCCAAACTCTTTGCATTTCTTGTTCCCAGTTGGTGGAACCACTACCAGTTCCTACAAGAGCAGGGGCATCCCTCTCTACCTTTAAAAAACTCCTGAAGCCCCAGCTCTTCATAGAGGACCTTCTCTCCTAGCACCACACCACAACTCTACTAGAATCCTCACTAGAACTTATTGCTGCACTCTTAGAGCACTGTACCTTGATTGTTTCCCTTTTTCTGTAAGTGACTTTGGATAAAAGCGTCTGCTTAATGACTCAATGTAAATGTTAATATCAGTGACTTGGCAAAAGGACTTCATTCATAACAATAAAGTTATAACAAAGTAATAATGATATAATAAAATGTTAAAATACAATAAATGTATAATAAAATAATAATATATTATTAGTCTTGTGGTTTATTTTGGCTCTGAGGAGTTTTAGTAACTACGCTAAGGTAACTTATTACTTTTAGTAACTCAAAGTGTACGACCTCGTTAGATACAATCTGAGTATTAATATTATTTTTATTTTTATTAACATTATTAAAATTATTTTTTGACATTTTGAACCCTGCAAACAAACGGCACACCTGTTGAGCTTTTATTTTGAAATAAAATGAAAACAGAAATGATAAGTGCTTCTTCATGATGTCACAGCTGCAGCGTGATGTCACACATCAGGCTCCGCCCCCCAGGTATAACTTCATCACCATATATGGACGTGGAGAACACGTTCTCTGTGGTTCATTTTTTATTAGAAAAAAGTGACAATAAAAACTGATCAATCATCAATAAATATTCAGTCACTATGGTAACCAGCCGATGATGTCACAACAAAAGGATCAGCATGCAGCAGGTTGTCATGGTTACAAGCGTGACCTCTGACCTTCACCTTTTACCCGTCTGTGAACCGATGCTAACAACTAGCTTAGCATTAGTCATAGTGCAACTTAGGCGAACAAACACCTGACCGAGCTAACGGCTAACAGCTAACGAGCAGCTGATTGGTTCAGACCGAGCTTACGGCAAACAGCTAACAAGCAGCTGATTGGTTCAGACCGAGCCAACGATTAAAAGCTAACCAGCAGCTGATTGGTTCAGACTGAGCTTACAGCTAAGCACTAAGGAGCAGATGATTGGTTCAGACCGAGCTAACGGCTAACGAGCTCCTTATTCGTTCAGAACGAGGTAACGGCTAAGGAGCAGCTGATTGGTTCAGACTTTGATCCCTGATCCGTGAAATATATTAAAATTCAATTAAACAATATTTAATCCTGTGGATGGTCACTTTTCTCTTTAATACAAAATTTACCAGAAAAATTTAAAATAATATTAAATCTCAGTAATTTGGCAGAAATTGTAACTGTATTAATTTAATAAAACTGCCGAAATACCTTAAGACTAAAGTTGTATATTTATGACAAAAACATAGATTAAAACAACTAATGATAAATATTATTATAACAAACATTTGTGTAAAATCTGAAACATAGTTTAAACATTTGATCAAAGATTGTCAAAATCAAGTCTAATTAATTAAATAAAACAAATTCTAACTAATAATAATAATGAACATTTATATAACTGGATTAAACAGTTCAAACAAACCTGATTGGTCTGCTTGGTCTGTGGCCCTGCCCACAGCTGCTCAGCTGCCTTCCTATTGGTCAGTTTGGTCTGTGGCCCTGCCCATAGCTGCTCTGCTGCCCTCCTATTGGTCAGCCCGTCTGCCCCACCCACAGCTGCTGTCCTGCCCTACTATTGGTCAGCTGGTCTGCCCCGCACACAGCTGCTCTGCTGCCCTCCTATTGGTCAGAAGTGCTGATTGTCTGAGGTTTTATTGCTCTCACAGTGTTCACGTCGCTGGTTTCATTCAAACGGTTTATAAAGTTTCAAACATTAAAGTTTTTAAAGACTGGAAGACAGCTGTGACATCATCACCCCCCCCCCCCCCCCCCCACCTGTGACCCTGAGATTCACGTTGCTATGACAACCATCCTGCCAACAACACGTCACAACGATAAAAACCAAAACAATGTCATCATCTTCATTATCAATTTCTTCGTCAGCATCTTCATCACAGTAGTGCAGTAAATACAGTGCGTCTGTGTGAGTGTGTCTGTGTAAATGTGTGTCTTTGTGTGTGTCTGTGTAAATGTGTGTATCTGTGTGTGTGTGTGTGTGTGTGTGTGTGTCTGCGTGTGTGTGTGTGTGTGTGTGTGTGTGTGTGTGTGTGTGTGTCAGTGCTCGTTGGGCATGTGTCTGATTGTGTGGAAGATCCAGTCCATCTTGGTGCTCCATCCTCCGTGATGAGCGTCGTTCATCTGTTTGGTGAAATATTCCAATGCCTCCTGCTGACTCTTCTCTGAGAGACAGACAGACAGGAGAGAGACAGACAGATGGAGAGTCAGACAGACAGACAGACAGGTGGAGAGACGGACAGGTGGAAAGACAGACAGACAGGCAGACAAAAAAGAAGTTTTTCAGCAGATTTACGTGCAACGTGCATTTACATTATCTCTCTCCCCACCTGTCTCTCTTTCTCCCCCCACCTGTCTGTCTCTCTCCCCACCTGTCTTTCTCTCTCACCCCACCGGTCTGTCTCTTTCTCCCCCCACCTGTCTGTCTCTTTCTCCCACCACCTGTGTCTCTCTCCCCACCTGTCTGTCTCTTTCTCCCCCCACCTGTCTGTCTCTCTCTCCCCACCTGTCTGTCTCTCTCACCCCCCACCTGTCTGGTCTGTCTCGCTCCCCCCACCTGTCTGTCTATTTCTCCCCCCTCCTGTCTGTCTCTCTCCCCCAACCTGTCTGTCTATTTCTCCGTCCACCTGTCTGTCTCTCTCTCCCCACCTGTCTCTCCCCCACCTGTCTGGTTTGTCTCGCTCCCCCCACCTGTCTGTCTATTTCTCCCCCCTCCTGTCTGTCTCTCTCTCCCCACCTGTCTCTCTCCCCCACCCTGTCTGTTTCTCTTCCCACCTGTCTGTCTCTCCTCCCACCTGTCTCACCCCCCAGTCTGTCTGTCTGTCTTACCCAGGGCCAGGGTCTTCCTCAGGTAGGCAATGTCGTCGAAGCTCTGCAGCTCGGGCATGCCGCAGCCCAGCAGCAGGGAGAAGAGGTTGATGAAGAGGCTGGCGTGCTGCCGGATGGCCAGGTAAGCTTTGTAACACATCTCCTGGAACCTGACACACACAAAAGTAACAGAGAGTGAGACAGGCGGACAGTGAGACAGACAGAGGACCAGTGGCAGTAAGGGGGGCTGAGACCTCTCAAACTCCTTTGTCTTGGTGGACTCCTGGACTCCTTTACTGATGACGATGAGGAAGTCCTGCGTCAGGACGAAGGGGACGCGCTCTCTCTTGTAGCCAAACTTCTTCTTCTTGTGATCCAAGAAGTGACCAAAGTCGATGTGGAACAGCTGGAGGAGGAGGAGAAGAAGAAGAGTGTTGGGGTCACGCGTACACCACAGAGGGATCTCGATCATTTGTCCACCTGGGACTAATTTTATGGAAAAGGCTAAATATTTTTCTTTTTTCAGCCTCTAAAAATGGAGCTTAGATCCCTTTTGTTCTCCATTAAACTCTGTCCCCCAGAATCCCTTGCACCTTGGAATATACCTGATGTTGAACATGAATGAATGATATGAACCTTTTCTATGCAAATAACTCACATTAACTCACAACCATTACTTAATATGAATATGGTAATTTGATGATAATTATGAAGCTAATTTTTAATCAGGGTTCCAAATTGATAGTTTAATGAGACGGATTTAGATGAATTGTCTTGTTTTGCTGAGTGGTGCACCATCGCGAGGAGACTTAGAGTAAATTAAGTCATATCAATTATTATAATTATTAATTGTTTATGATAATCATTAATAATTCTGAAAGCCATTTGAACACACTTTGTGTTGAGCTCACCTGTCCGTTCTCCTTCAGCATGATGTTGGAATTGTGTCGGTCTCCGATTCCCAGAATGAAAGTCGCAACGCAGTAACCTGCACACGACCTGGTGAACAGGTCGATGGCCCGGTCGTACCTGAGAGACAGACAGGCAGACAGACAGACAGGCAGTCAGTCAGACAGGCAGGGAGACAGGCAGGGAGACAGGCAGTGAGACAGGCAGACAGACAGACAGACAGACAGACAGACAGACAGACAGGCAGTCAGATAGGCAGGGAGACTGACAGGCAGACAGACAGACAGGGGGAAGGAGAAAGAGAGAGACAGGCAGACAGGCAGGGAGGGAGGGAGACAGGTATTCAGACAGACAGACAAAAAGGTATTCAGACAGACAGGTATTTAGACAGACAGGTATTTAGACGGACAGGCTGCCAGACATACAGACAGACAGGTATTCAGACAGACAGGAATTCAGACAGGCATTCAGATAGGCTCTCAGACAGACAGACAGGCTGTCAGACAGACAGGAATTCAGACAGACATTCAGATAGGCTGTCAGACAGACAGTTACTGACGCTTCCCCCCGGTTCTTGTCCCTGATCCAGTGGTGCAGTGTGTTGGAGTTGAACTGCAGCGCTCCCTTCAGGCCTCCTTTACACTGAATCTGCATGATGGTGAAACTGTTCTTCACCACCTCGATCAGACCCACACAGTCCCCGATGGACAGGCAGCCGTAGGGCAGCATGCTGCACACACACACACACACACACACACACACACACAGGTTAGCCAGGTGTGCTGCTGCTGATGTCACAACTGATGATGTCACCGTCCTCACCGCAGGTCCAGGCCCTGATTCTGCCAGATGTTCTCCATGATCTTAATAATCTGCAGAGTCAGCATGTCCTGCCTGAGGTCTGCAACACACAACACAAACTACGTTACCCACAAGCCCGAGCACCGCTCTGCTGCTAGCACCGCTAGCATTCTGCATTCAAACCAGTGATGTGGTTAGCACTGAGCTAGCTACCGTCTCCGTTCTTGAAGATGATCTCGTTGTTGGTGAAGAGCAGCTCAGACATGATGTCCGGGTTCTCCCAGTTCAACCACAGGGGGCGCTTTGCCGAGGACATGATCCGGCACTCCTCCAGCCTGCAACCAGAGACGACTTTACTTTACTGGACTCTACTCTACTCTACTCTATTCTACCCTACTCTACAGGGCTCTACTCTAATCTATTCTACTTTACTCTACTCAACCTACTTTACTGGGCTCTACTCTACTCTATTCTACTTTATTCTACTTTTCTCTATTCTACATTACTGGGCTCTACTCTACTCTACTTTACTTTACTCTACTTTACTTTACTTTATTTTGCTGGACTCCACTTTGCCTCACAGTCAGACAGGTGAGTTACCTGAGGTTTCCCAGCTGGTGAACAGGTGAGTTACCTGAGGTTTCCCAACTGGTGGACAGGTGAGTTACCTGAGGTTTCCCAGCTGGTGGACAGGGTTCAGAGGAGAGACAAATCCCTGAAGAGCCTCCATGTAATCAGGACGAGACATGTGTTCAACCAAGAACTTCATCTGAGTCTGACAACCAGTCACAGCACAGCAGCACATGAGTATCAAGCAATCACAGCACAACAGCATGAGTATCAACCAATCACAGCACAGAGTCAGTTTTTGTTTTCATACCTTCTGTGTTTCGTCCTTCTTCTCTTGTTTCAGTGTGTCGGTCAGATTCACCAGTTTATCCATGGCCTCCACCTGCACACACACACACATGATAAACACACATACACACACACACACACACACACACACACACACAGAGTTGTTACTGGCTGCGGTGTGTGTGTTGGTCTGCGGTGTGGGGACATACCTGCCGGTTCAGGTTCTATTTCAGTCTTACTGACCGCCAGAGGCGGTGCTTTAAGCACTGGACATTCCATCTAGCGCATGCGCAGGTCGAGTAGTTATACCAACAGAGTCACCTGTGATCCCTGGATGACCCGGGAACATCTAGAAGTTCTGGTGTCACCAGAGGATCTGTTCTTTCTATATTCTTGCGATTGCTCAAGTGTTGGTGCTTCGGATGTTATTCGTCAACCAGAGGCTGCAACTTGCTGTTTTGGAACGTCAACATCTGCATGATGTAGCCGGCGGTGATGCTGCCGTACTGGCTCGCATGTCCACTGACTGTCAGCACTCGGCCAGGTGTGGTGAGTGCTGCATGTTTGTTTATTGCTCTGACGGCGGGTGTTTTCGCCTAGCTGTGGGTGAGCGTGTGCAAGTAAGTACATGCGATCATAGCCTGTTTGCTAACCTTCATGTAACACGGTTGCTAGCGCTACTCTCCCCACTGTTTGCAGTTGTCTCTCGTACCGTGGCTTCGCAGCGCTCGATTTAGCCTGGTTGAGTAGTTACTCATTTTTTAACCATGTCTATTGTTTTCGCCAGACCGCTTTGTGTTACATTTTTGCCATACGGTGCCGGTTGTACAGCAGCTGTGTGCTGTTCTCTCTCGCACCATGGCTTTGGTGCTCTCACCTTAACCTGGTTGCGCATTTATTCATTTTTGAACCTTATCTAGTGTTTTTGCCAGACAGCTTTGTGTTACAATTTTGTTACATAGTGCCGGTTGTACGTCAGCTGTTCCTCAAGGTTTTCCCTTTCCACAGGCTATGTGTGGCGGACGTCCTCCAGTCTGTAGCACAGGGGACTGGTTTGTGACAATAGACTTGAAAGACACGTGTTTTCATGTCCCCATTGACATGCATCACAGGCGGTTCCTCCGCTTTGCTTTTCTGGGCAAGGTGTTCCAGTTCAGGGTTCTTCCGTTCAGGCTATCCCTGGCCCCATGTACGATGTATGGCGGCAGCCCTGTCACCATTGCAGGTCAGTGGAATGAAGATCCTGCCATACTTGGACGACTGGTTGGTAGTTTCCCCAACTCAGGAGCAGGCAGTCAGAGACACGGCTGTTCTTAGCCATGTGAACCGGCTTGGCCTCACGTCAACTACGCCAAGAGCAACTTTACTCCAGGCCAGGTCGTGTGTTACCTGGGGCTGATACTCGACTCTTTAGCATTGCGAGCCTGCCTCTCCACGTGTGGCAACCATTCTGCAGCTTCAAAGGCATTTCCGACGTGGCACGTTCCTGAAATACAGCCTTTTCCTTCGACTGATAGGTATGCTGACTTAAGCATCCATAGTGGTTCCACTAGGGTTGCTCTCCTTGCGTCCCCTTCAAATCCGGGCAAATGGTCTCCATCTGGACCCCAAGTGGCATATGCAGGCTGGTCAGAGTGTGTGGGCAGTGTCTTCTGGCCCTCAGACCCTGGAGAAAGAGGACATATCTGATCACGGGGATGCCCTTAGGCATCGGGAAGTTGTAACAGATGCCTGCCTTACCGGCTGGGGCGCGGTGTGGCAGCACAGAATGGTCAGAGGCCAGTGGGATGCCCAGCGGAGACTGGAGCATATGAATCATCTGGACCTCCTTGCAGTGTTCCTGGCACTCTTCTAACAGTGTTGAGAGACCGGCACGTTCTCATCCAGACAGTCAGCACCTCTACAGTTTACCAGATAAATCACCAGGGCAACACCAGATCGAGGCAGTGCCTGCGTTTGTTGCAAAGGCTCCTCACATGGGCGTTCCCCCATTTTTTGAGTCTCAGGGCTCTCCATGTTCTTGGTGCCAGAGGCCGCCCCCAGGAGAGTGGAGACTCCATCCGTAGTTGGTAGGCATGATAAGGAACAGGTACGGCAGGGCAGCGGTGGATCTTTTAGCCTCCAAAGAAATGACCCACTGTTGCCTTTGGTTCTCCTTGATGGAAAGGATCAGCCCCCTAGGTCAGGATGTTCTGGCCCATGCTTGGCTAGACAGCCTGCTTTATACATTCCCTCTGATTCCCCTGTTACTGGCGACGCTGGATAGAGTCTGAAAGGGTGGCTACAGCCTACTCTTGGTGGCCCCACATTGGCCAATAAGGCAATGGTTGCCAGCGTAACTCAGGCTCCTCAATGGAGTGCCATGGTGCCTCCCGGAGAGGTTGGACCTCCTGTCATAAGTGGCAGTTGCATATGACATCCGAACCCGGATTGTCTGCGGCTGTGTGTATGGCCCCTGAAAGCCAGGACCCACTCCTGACATCCTCTGACCAGTGAGTAGTCCACGCAATCTTGAGTTAAAGGACACCATCCACTAGGTTGCTTATGCAAACAGGTGGGAGTTGTTTCACAGTGGTGCGAGGCACGCGACGAAGTCCCGGATACTTCTTCAGTGCCAGTGATATTGCTTTTTTTGCAGTCTACATTGGACAGCAGGAGAAGTGTGTTGACCCACTACCTGCTCAAGGAGCTCAAGAAGGAGCCCAGAGGCTTCAACCACCATGGGTCCAGAGGGTACCACCATGGGACTTGCTTATAGTCCTGAGGTCCTTTTGCTTACCATTGTTCGAGCCACTGAATGAGTTGGACTTGAAGTGGCTGTCGTTGGAGACTGCATTTCTCCTTACCATTGTGTCAGCAAAGCGTGTGGGGGGGGGGCTTTGCCTTGTTAGCCAGATGTGTATTGGCATGCGGATGGGCCAGGAGTCGTTCTCTGGCCAAATCAGTCCTTCCTACCTAAGCAGTTATCCCCCCGACATGTAAACCAATCGGTAGAGCTGGCTGCTTTCAGTCCCCTAGGCTCACCAGGGGGAGCAGACATGACATAGGTATATAAGTGGTCTTGCATGCTTATAGAGCACAGAGGCTTCCTGTATGAAGGTTAAGTGCCATTCTGCCAGGAATGTGGCTACATCATGGGCTGTCGTTGAAGGGGGTTCCTCTTCAAGACATCTGTGCTGCTGCTACCTGGTCTTCGTCGTGCACATTTACTCGATTCTACAGAGTAAATATTGCTGCTCCTCATCCTGGGGAGACGGCTGTCCTGTCGACAGCTGCAAGCCCCTAGTTGGTCGTTATCTTCGTGACATTTTTGGTATAAGTCATCCAGTGCTTAAGCACCACCTCTGACGGTCAGTAAGAATGAAATAGAACAAGAGTTACATATGTAACTACAGTTCTGTGAATTCTGGATGACCGCCAGAGTTCTCTGTCACTCGGATCTCTCAGTTCCGCGAGAAGATCCAGTTGGAACAGGTCCTCTAGTAACACCGCAACTAATAGATGTTCCCGGATCATCCAGGGGTCACAGGTGATATGGTTGGTATAACTACTTGATCTGCGCATGCGCAAGATGGAATATCCAGTGCTTAAAGCACTGCCTCTGATGGTCATCCAGAATTCATAGAACCGTAGTTACAAACATAACTCTTGTGATTCAGTGTGCGTATGTGTTGGTCTGCAGTTTGGGGACCTACCTGTCGGTTCAGGTATTCAGTGTGTGTTGGTTGGTCTGCGGTGTGGGGACCTACCTGTCGGTTCAGGTGTTTCAGGTACATGCCACAGGCTCTGCAGAAAGCTTCCAGCAGCAGGCCGAAGCGCCGGGACACCGTCTTGTTGTGCATCTCTGACCTGAGGACACAAGTCAGTCAGTCAGTCTCAATGCTTTAACTCAAGTGACTCGGTGACAAGTCCTCACAGGACACGGAGACAACAGGTCCTCACAAGACTAAGAGACAACAGGTCCTCACTTCAGGTGCCAGAAGAAGAAGTGTCCTATCCTCTGATTGGTCAGAGCCTTCTTGATCAGGAAGCGGGCCAGAGGATTGTCCAGGTACATCTCGTACTTCAACACCTGAGGACACGGCTCAGAACGTCAAGAGCAGGAAGAACCGACACCACCCTCAGTCCTGATCCTGATCCTGATCTGACCCTGGCCTGATTCTGATCCTGATCTGATCTTATCCTGACCTGATGTGATCCTGATTTGATCTGATCCGATCTGATCCTGACCTGAACTGATCCTGATCAGATCCTGATCTGATCTTTTTACTAAGTGAACAGGAATCAGGGTTAAATGCAGAGGTTGAATTTCCCCATTGTGGGATTAATAAAAGTAATTAATCTTAATCTTAATGTGTAACGTTCGGCTTCATGAAACCAGGCAAAGAGATCAGCTACTAACAGTCTCACCTGTCTCCCTGTGTCTTACCTGTCTCCCTGTGACCCACCTGTCTCACCTGTCTCACTTTGACTCAACTGTCGCACTGTGACTCACCTGTACGAGCTGCAGCAGGTACTGGGACAGCTTGTCGTCACTCAGGTTCTGCACCAGGCAGCGCAGAGCAAACTCTCTCACCATCGGGTCCGGGAAGTTACAGTCCAGTAGCTCCAGAGCCGACTCCGGCTCCATCAGGGGCCACTCCTTCAGCAGGCAGTACATCTGCAGAGAAACAGACAGACAGGCAGTCAGGCAGACAGGTATCACATCTGCAGAGAGACAGACAGACAGTACATACGTAGAGAGACAGACAGGCCGTACATCTGCAGAGAGACAGACAGGCAGTCAGACAGACAAGCAGCACATTTGCAGAGAGACAGACAGGCAGAGAGAGAGACAGACAGCTGGTGAGACAAACAGGTAGGCAGACAGACAGACAGACAGACAGACAGAAAGACAGATAGACAGGTTCTGTACCTGGGACACTTCGTCTCTGGAGTTCCATTTGACAGACTGAAGCAGTTTAGGAAGAGACTCTGGGATCTTTACACAGTAATGTCTGGGAGAGAGAGACAGGCGGAGAGGGAGACAGGTAGAGAAAGAAACAGGTAGAGAGGGAGACAGGAAGGGACAAAGGTGGACACAGGCTAAGACATAAAGAAAGACACGTTAAGACTCATCACTACTCCTTGTTAAGCCCCGCCCCTCACATTGGCCTCCATGTTAGGCCCCGCCCTCACCTGTGCCTCCACTTTAAGCTCCGCCCTTACCCGTGCCTCCTTGTTAAGCCCCGCCCCTCACCTGTGCCCCCTTATTAAGCCCTGCCCCTCACCTGTGCCTCCACAGGAAGTCCTTCTCCTGCTCCGACAGCTCGTACAGAGGATCTCTTGAACACATAGAGCGAAGCTGCTCCGCATCTGCTGCTGAAACACTGCTGTCACACGCCAGGCGACTGCTCTGAGGGACAGACAGGTGGGGAGAGGGAGACAGGTGGGGAGAGGGAGACAGGTGGAGGAGAAGAGAGGGACAGGACAGAGAAGTAGCCAGGTGGAGAGAGAGACAGACATGTGGGGAGGGAAAGACAGGTGGAGGGAGAGAAACAGACAGGTGGACAAACAGACAGTTGGGGAGAGAGACAGACAGGTGGAGAAAGGGACAGACATGTGGGGAGAGAGACAGACAGGAAGGGGAGAGAGACAGACAGACAGGTGGAGAAAGGGACAGACAGGTGGGGAGAGAGACAGACAAGTGGAGAGAGACCCAGCATTCGTGTTATGCACGCACTTAAGGCTGTGCAATTGGGCTATAAGTTGAAAGGGGTGTGTTCAAAAATATAGCAGTCTGCCGTTGACAAAAAAAAATAAAATATAGAAATGTATGTATATATATATATATATATATATATGTATATAAATATATGTTACCAGTCTGTGGCAGTAGTTGAAGATGTGTATATTAATGAATATATTAATATTTAGATGTATATAAATATATATGTTACCAGTCAGTGGCAGTAGTTGAAGATGTATATATTAATGAATATATTAATATTTAGATGTATATAAATATACATGTTACCAGTCCGTGGCAGTAATTGTAGCCCAG
Organism: Centropristis striata; assembly: GCF_030273125.1. NCBI lineage: Eukaryota > Metazoa > Chordata > Actinopteri > Perciformes > Serranidae > Centropristis > Centropristis striata. Next base: position 6,707,305 of record NC_081533.1, on the reverse strand, counting down.
CTCTCGGCTGATGGTCCAGTTGGCGTGTTCTTCTATCTGCTGCTCGTCAGGAAACACGACCGTCTGATTGAACCAGGAGAACTCCAGCTCCACACAGGGCGTCTCCTGCAGAGGACCATCAGTCAGTTTGTTAGTCCCTAGATCCACCACAATCCTCTGTCAGTCCCTGGATCCACCACAGTCCTCGGTCAGTCAGTCCCTGGATCCACCACAGTCCTAGATCAGTCAGTCCCTGGATCCACCACAGTCCTCGGTCAGTCAGTCCCTGGATCCACCACAGTCCTCGGTCAGTCAGTCCCTAGATCCAACACAGTCCTCGGTCAGTCCCTGGATCCACCACAGTCCTCAGTCAGGTGTGTTTACCTTGTTGGGGTTTGACCCGGCGACCCCGATGGGGTTCAGTAGGTCCTCGAGGCCGTGAGGGACCGGCCACAGACTGAGCGCCACTTTACCAGAAACCAGAATGTCTGTGTAGTCAAACAGGTTCACGTTCCCCCAGGCCAGAGGACAGTGCTCCTGAGAGACACAGGTGGAGAGACAGGTGAGGGACAGACAGGTAGAGAAACAGGTGGAGAGACGGGTGACAGACAGATAGGTAGAGAGACATGTGGAGTGACAGAGAGGTAGAGTGACAGATGGAGAGACAGATGAGGAACAGACAGGTGAGGGACAGACAGTTGGAGAGACAGGTGGAGGGACAGACAGAGAGAGAAAGACAGGTAGAGAGACAGACAGACAGGTGAGGAGACAGACAGGTGAGAGACAGAAAGGGAAAAAGAGACAGACAGACAGACAGTTGGAGAGACAGACAGGTGGAGAGACAGACAGGTTAAATCAGTGGTTCATTATTAACTCCTTCCTGTGTCCTTGTCTCCTGCCTGTCTCACCTCCTTGGCTCCTTTCCTTCCCTTTACAGAGCAGATAGACAGGCAGAGTCTGGCTGAGCGGGGCAGATCTGCCAGGTACAGGTCATAGGCCAGCCACTCGTTCCACCTGGGGGACAGACACAAAGGTGGGGGACAGACAGGTGGGGACAGACAGGTGTGGGGGGGCAGGTGGGGACAGACAGGTGGGGGAGCAGACAGACAGGTCAAGTTAACTGTGTACATTTAGTGCACACTATGTGTGTGTGTGTGTGTGTGTGTGTGTGTTACCTGGGGTTCGAACAGGGGACTCTCTGTGTGTTGACGTTGTCACAGAGCGGCTCTCCACCGTGATAGATACCGGTCCTCACATATATCTACACACACACACACACACACACACACACACACGCATTATTATGTTATGCACCAGGCTTATTCTTATGCTTCTTCCGTTTCTTCCGTGTTTTTTTTTGGTCGACTAGTCCTCCCAGAGTTTTGGTCGCACATACACTAAAAGGGTATCAAATCAACTGGCTTGGCCATCACAAGGGTGCTATGACTTTTCTAAGGGTTTAGACAAACGTTTTTCAAATTATTTGGCAAAAAGACGCAAGAAAATTACTTCCTCCTCTTTTACATTTTGAAAACAGTTGTACAATTGTAACCTAATAATTTATGGGTGAGAATTAGGTCCAGAGGCAAGCACACTCAAAAATTCTTTGGACATTTTCTAGTTGTGTTTACACTAAAAACATTCAGATTAATGGGAACAGATAGGGACAAAGACAGGGGCAGACAGGGACACAGATGGGAACACAGACGGAGGACACAAACAGGGACAGAGTCGGGGACAGTGTTGGACAGACATGGACACACATGGAGGAGACAGACATGGACACAGACAGGGACAGTGTTGGACCGATGTGGACAGACAAATACAGTGTTGGACATACAGAGACAGTGTTGAACAAACTGGGACACAGATGAGTACAGTGTTGGACAAACAGGGACACAGATGAGTACAGTGTTGGACAAACAGGGACACAGATGGGACAGACGGGGACAGACAGGGACAGATGGGGCAGACAGTGACAGACGGGGACAGACACCTTGTCGATGTCTCGGATGTTGACGTTGACGTAGGTGGCGCAGAGCAGGCGGACCCTCAGTAGCGTGTTGAAGGCCCACAGAGAGCGAGGAGGAGAACCGTCCCCTCCTCCAGGACATGGAGACGGCTGAGGAGTCCGACGGCTGAAAGACAGACAGCAAACGTCTCTCACCTAGACACAGGACACCTGGACACAGGACACCTAGACACAGGACACATGTACGAGCTGCTGACAGCTGCCAGGCCTCTGATTGGCTGCCTTACCTGTATGAGGGCGTCACGAAGCCGGATGCGGGAAGCTGAGAGTACAGACTGTCTTTGGAGACCAGCATCAGGTGAGGAAGACGACCCACAATGATACAGGATCGGATATACTGCAGAAAGACAGGTGGTAGACAGACAGGTGAGACAGGCAGAAACAGTGAGACAGGTTGGGTTCTTGAGGGTTTTCAGATTGAAGCTGGTACCTTATACTGACTGAGAGGATACTTCTCCAACAGGTACTCATCACAGCCACACACCTGAAGAGACAGACAGGTAGACAGACAGGTGAGTCAGACAGACAGCTGGGACGAACAGACAGGTAAGACAGACAAACAGGTGTACCTTAAGGATGTACTGTCCCTGGTACTCCTGGACACAGAGGCGGAGCTGTTGGGGGGACAGGTGCATGGATCGGCTCTTCTTCCTGATGGACTCTGCTATCAGCTGCTCAGGTAAACTGTCGTGACTCACCTGTGCACAGAGACATACCTTTAGACTCCCCTCGCCCGAGACTGCCTCACACTGAAACTGACTCAAACAGCTTCAGTTACCTTTAGGGTATATTTTTGTTTGGAGTTGGACGGAGACACAATCACCCAGATGGTCACAATCAGTCTCCCTGCAGACAGACAGGTACACAGAGAAAGAGACAGGGAGGGATACAGAGTTAGGGAGAGCATCTGCTCACTTTAATTTTGTTTTTATCCCTGCAAACTGAAGATCCTGCAGGGGGATGGGGTCAGGTGCAAGGGAATGGTGCAGGGGGATGGGTACATGGTGCAGAGGGATAGGAACAAGGTTTAGGGGTGTGTGGGCAGGGGGATGGGTGCAGGTGCATGGATGCAGGGTGCAGGAGGGTGGTTGCAGGATGCAGGGGCAGGGGCATGAATGTAGGGTGCAGGGGACAGGGGGATGGATCCAGGGTGCAGGGGGGATGGATGCAGGATGCAGGGGATAGGGAAATGTGGACGGGGATAGAGGGATGGATGCAGAATGCAGGAGGATGATTGCAGGGTGCAGGGGACAGGGGGATGGTTGCACGGGACAGGGGGATGGATCCAGGGTACAGGGGATAGGGAGATGTGCAAGATGAAGGGTGCAGGGGACAGCCCCTGCACCACCCCTCTGTCTGGGCATGGATGCAGGGTGCAGTGGACAGGGGGATGGATCCAGAGTGCAGGGGGATGAATGCAGGCTGCAGGGGACAGGGTGATGGTGCAGGGGACAGGGGGGTGGATGCAGGGTGCAGGGGATAGGTGGATGGTGCAGGGGACAGGGGGATGGGTGCAGGGGATAGGGAGATGTGGACAGGGGACAGGGGGTGGTTGCAGGGTGCAGGGGGATGTGTGCAGGGGGATGGGGTCAGGTGCAAGGGAATGGTGCAGGGGGATGGGTACAGGGTGCAGAGGGATAGGAACAAGGTTTAGGGGTGTGTGGGCAGGGGAATGGGTGCAGGGGCATGGATGCAGGGTGCAGGAGGGTGGTTGCAGGGTACAGGGGGATGGATCCAGGGTGCAGGGGGGTGGATGCAGGCTGCAGGGGACAGGGGGATGGTTGAAGGGTGCAGGGGGATGGATGCAGGGTGCAGGGGATAGGTGGATGGTGCAGGGGACAGGGGGATGGATGCAGGGTGCAGGGGATAGGGAGATGTTGACAGGGGACAGGGGGTGGATGCAGGGTGCAGGGGGATGGATCCAGGGTGCAGGAGGATGATTTATTTTGCTTAGAGACATGAGGTCTGTGTCCATGTCACAGATGAGCACCTTTGTCCAGCTTGCTGTAGATGTGCTGGGGCAGCTGGGGGCTGGACTCCACGTTGGGGGGGTAAACATACAGCGCCTGGCTGTGGGCCCCACCCCCCTCCCTCTCCTCCATAGCCTCTCTGCACACGCTCAGTATGGAGCGGCGGAAGTCCTGAACCTCCGGGTCCTTCATCATCTCAAACTCACAGACCGGCATCCCGATGGCAAACCCTGCACACAGGACAGAGTGAGGCAGAGTGGGGACTCTGGGAGGCGGAGTCTGAGACAGGACTGCATCATTGGCTGAACAATGTTTGAACACTGACCAATAGCTGCACAGATATTTGGTCTGTGATGATGACAGGTGATGACAGGTGTTACAGGTGATGTCAGGTGATGACAGGTGATGCCAGGTGGTTAAAAGTGTTACAGGTGTTACAGATGATACCAGGTGTTACAGGTGATGCCAGGTGATGAGCTGATGACAGTTGATGAGAGGTGGTTACAGATTTTACATGCGATGTCAGGTGGTTACTGCTCATGACAGGTGGTTATAGGTGTGTTACAGGTGTTTCGGGTGTGATACGGATGTGTTACAGGGTGTTACAGCTGATGACAGGTGATCACACTTGGTTACAGGTGTGTTACAGGAGTGGTACAGGTGTGTTTCAAGTGTTACAGGTGTGGTACAGGTGTTAGGGGTGTGTAACAGGTATCTGTAGTAAGATGCTGCAGATGTTTTATCAGTCTGTGGTGGTAGTGTGTTGTTTTATGCTGCAGTCTGCAGGGGAGGCAGCATCAGACACAGAGATGCAAGGCGGTTGGACAGACTGGTCTAAAGAGCTGGTTCTGTGGTTGGAGCCAGGTTGGACACACTGGAGGGGGTGGTGGAGAGATGACCTGTCAAGATGTTGGAGGCCATCCTGAAATACCCAGATCATCCGCTACACAAAACCTTTATGGACCAAAAAAACAGCAGTGGACGGCTCCTCTCTCTCCGTTGCAGGACGGAGAGATTCAAAAGCTCCTAAAGCCATCAGGCTGTCTCATTCTAACAGAGATTCTACCAGACTAACTGAATTTCCCCTCGGGGATAAATTAAGTAATTTTGATTGATTGATTTGGTTTCATTGATACAGGTGTTACAGGTGTGTTACGGATGTGTTACAGGTATGTTGCAGGTATGACAGGTATGTTAGGGTGTGTTACAGGTGTGTTACAGGTGTATTACAAGTGTTAAAGGTGAGTTACAGGTATGTTATAGGTGTTACAGGTGTGCTACAGGTTTCTTATAGGTGTTACAGTTGTGTTATATGTGTTACAGCTGTGTTTTAGGTGTTACAGGTGCATTACAGGTGTGTTATAGGTGTTACATGTGTGTGACAAGTGTTACAGGTGTTTTGTAAGTGTTACAGGTGTGTTACAGGTGTGTTATAGGTGTGTTACAGGTGTGTTACATGTGTGTTGTAAGTGTTACAGGTGTTACAGGTGTGTTACAGGTGTGTAATATGTGTTACTGGTGTTACAGGTGGTACAGGTGCGTTATAGGTGTTACAGGTGTGTTACAGGTGTGTAATATGTGTTACTGGTGTTACTGGTGTTACAGGTGGTACAGGTGCGTTACAGGTGTGTTACAGGTGTGTTACAGGTGTGTTACAGGTGTGTTAGAGGTGTTTTATATGTGCTACCGGTGTGTTACTGGTGTTACATGTGTGTTAAAGGTGTGTTACAGGTGTTAAAGGTGTGTTACCTATCTCTCGGTTCAGGATTTTCTCCTCCCGGTTGCCGAGCGGCTCAATGACCTTCAGGATCGGATGAAACAGTCGGAGGTCACACAGCCGCCGCGTCTCGTCGTAGAACTCCTCCCTCTCCGCCTCCTGGGTCACGCCCACAAAGATGTAGCACGACTCCTCCTGGCCAATCAGAGGCCAGAGAATATTACCACCGGCTGCGTTCCAATACTCATACTACATATGTACTGTGTGTACTCTGTGTGTACTCTGAGTGTACTTTGTGTACTGTGTGTGTACTGTGTGTATTCTGTGTGTACTGTGTGTACCTGCAGCAGGTGGTACAGCGGGTACTTCTTAGCTTCAGTAAAAAGTTGCTGCTTGATGCTAATGAGAGGAGTTTCTCTGAGACACTCGAGACTCACCATCATCCCTGGACACAGAAGCAGACAGCGTAGAACCAGACAGAGTAGAACCAGATACGGTAGAACCAGACACGGTAGAACCAGACAGAGTAGAACCAGATAGGATAGAACCAGACAGAGTAGAACCAGGCAGAGTAGAACCAGACAGGGTAGAACCAGACAGGATAAAACCAGACAGAGAAGAACCAGACAGGGTAGAACCAGACTGAGTAGAACCAGACAGAGTAGAACCAGACAGTGTAGAATCAGACAGAGTAGAACCAGACAGGGTAGAACCAGAAAGAGTAGAACCAGACAGAGTAGAACCAGAGTAGAAAATATGTTCTAGTCTTTTCTAGAAAACAAAAAAAGATATTAGAATAGAACAGATCCAGTTTCCAACAGGAACAGAGAACCAGTCCGTAGCCTAGGTTAGATCCCTGAGATCTCCCTGGGAGAAGCACGCAATCAGCTCCAGAGGACGACTTCTCGCCACGGCACGGGACCGGTAGCTCCAGGTCGACCTCGAGATCCCAGGAGACACTGAACCACGTCACTCCGCCCAGACTCGGAGTTACATCATCAAAGCAGCTGTCCTGATGGAACTTACCGTCCCCGGGGAAGACGGGATCGAAGACGACGCGGACACAAGATGGCAATGTGCACAGACAGCTGCAGAACCCGCTGTGAACCAGAACATTTACCCTGCTGGAGACCAAAACTCCTCCGAGGAAAGAACTGAAGCATCCGGGGGACTGACCCCCACCAACCGGGAGAGGAGCACAAAGTAGAGTAGTGTCGAGTAAAATGAAGTAGATAAGGGTAAAGTAGAGTAAAGTTGAGCAGAGCAGAGTAGAGTAAATTAGAGTTGAGTAAATAGAAAATAGTAAAGTAGAAGGGAGAGTAGAGTTGAGTAGAGTAGAACACACAGAGACGAACCGTTGGGCAGGCAGCAGTCCACCAGGATGCGGGGGGGCATCAGGTGGAGCCCCCACAGTTCCCCTGACGACGGCCTGGGCACCATGGCAACTACCAATCACAAGCTGTCTCACCTCAGAGCTACCTGGAGAGACAGACAGGCAGAGAGACAGGTGAAACAGACAGACAGACAGACAGACAGACAGACAGACAGACAGACTCTTTTGTCCAGACTAATGATGTAAATAATACGTTTTTGGAGTTTTAATTGTTTATGAAGTTTTTATTAAATAACAGTAAAAAATAAAACGTGAAAGTGCTTGTTGTTATTAGTAAAGTGTTTATTTATTTATATTTCTCTCTCTTGGTTTTGAGTTTATTTAATTTATTCCTCTCCAAGAATTGCCACCTTACCGCGGTGGAGGGGTTTATGTGCCCCAGTGATCCTGGGAGCTGTGTTGATGGGAGCAGTAGCTCCTGGTAGGGTCTCCCGAGGCAAAATGGTCCCAGGGGAGGGGCCAGACTAAGAGCGATTCAAAGAGCCTTATGAAGCGGGAACACGGTCGTCAGTGTACCTCGCCTGGCACGGGTAACCGGGGCCCCCTCCTGGAGCTAGACCCGGGAGAGGAGCACGCATTATCAGCTCTCTGCCGGAAAACTGTGGACTGCCCCCTCTGGGTGAGGAGAGAGGTGCTGCCTCAAGCGAAGGAGTTCAAGTATCTCGGGGTCTTGTTCACGAGTGAGGGTAGAACGGAGCGTGAGATGACACAGGTGGTTTGGTGCGACGTCAGCAGTGATGCGGGCGTTGTACTGGACCGTCGTGGTGAAGAAGGAGCTGAGCCTGAAGGCAAAGCTCTTGATTTACTGGTCCATCTATGTTCCAACCCTCACCTGAGGTCCTGATCTTTGGGTAGTGACCGAAAGAACAAGATCGCGGATACAAGCGGCTGAAATGAGGTTCCTCTGTTGGGTGGCTGGGCTCAGCCTTAGAGATAGGGGGAGGAGCTCAGACATCCGGAGGGAGCACGGAGTAGAGCCTCTGTGGCTCTCCTTCGCGTCAAAAGGAGCCAGCTGAGGTGGTTTGGGCATCTGGTAAGGATCCTCTCAGGCGCCTCCCGTTAGAGGTGTTCTGGGCACGTCCAACCGGTAGACCCAGAACACGGTGGAGGGATCTCTCTCCTGGCCTAGGAATGCCTCGGAGTCCCCCAGGAGGAGCTGGACATTGTGGCGGGGGAGAGCCCTGCTTAGCCTGCTGCCCCTGTGACCCGGCCCCAGATAAGAGGACAAGAATGGATGGATGGATGGATAAAAACATGAAACTGTTTGTTGTTATTAGTAAAATGTTCTTCTCATTGTCTCATTGTGTTTAGTCTATTTAATGAATTCACTTTGTGTCTATAAAAAGTTTTCTATTATTATTTTCTTTTAATCTAATAATATATCTAAACTTCTGTCAGCTCTGATCGTCTCTTTGTGTTTTCAACGACGCGTCAAACAAAGAGCAGAAAGTAGGACACACACACACACACACACACACAGACACACACAGACACACACACAGGGACGACTGCTTTTGTCTGTCCGTGTGTGTGTGTGTGTGTTTCCTGTCAGGACTTCCTCTCTGCTGACTTAAAGCTGCAGAACAGAAAATAAACTAAGGATTTCAGTTTGTTTACAACAAAGAAATAAAGTTAACAAAACTATTTATTTTCTGTTTTTCTGAAATTATGATTTAAAGAGCAGAAACCTTCAGATGTCTGTTATAATAATAATAATAATAATAATACAAGTTATTTGGAAGAAAAACTTGAACTTGTAAATTAATCAACTTTAATAGTAATATTTTGAGGTCAATGTTTTAACTTTTCTGTTATATTTTTACAATTATTTATTTTTCTAATAAAATAAACCTTGATTGTTGTTGTTGTCACCAGTAAACAAACACAGTGAAGCTCTGTGCTGACCTCCCACAGCAGGTAAACAGGAAGATGACGACATAACTTAACAATAAATAATAAATCCTGACGTCACCCCCCCCCACCCGTGACGTCAGACTGTGATATGGTTGCCATGACAGCGGAGCATCAGTCTTTGTTCTGTCACTCACCTGAGCTCGTGCCTGTCGCTCCAGCAGCGCGTGCCTCCGCGCATAGCGTCTATCTGTCTCTCCGCCTGTGTGTCTCTCCTGCAGCCTGTCTGTCTCTGTGACCGCCTGTCTGTCTCTCTGACAGCCTGTCTGTCTCTCTGACCGCCTGTCTGTCTGTCTGTCTCTCTCTCTCTGGCGGTCTTTGTCTCCGGTCTGCCGGTGGATCTTCAGGCTCCGCAGCTTCTGTCACACAAAGACTCGACACACACCGGAGACCTGTCTGTCCGTCTGTCTGTCTGACAGCCGGTCTGTGTGTGTGTGTGTGAGCAGAGGAAGCAGAACAATGTGCTGAGGAGGAGGGTCATCCTCTTCCTCTTAAAGGGACCGCAGCCTCACACGCTCTGTGTGTGTGTGTGTGTGTGTGGGGGGGGGGGGGGGGGGGGGGGGGGGGGGTCCGGGTAACGTGTTACGTGTGACAGCCAATAAGAGAGCAGGATTAAATTAATCCTCAGCCTGTTTTTATTTTACACATTTTTTGTTTACCATCAGCGTGTGTGACTGAGTGTGTTGTGTGTGTGACTGACTGAGTGTGTGTACGTGTGTCTGTCTGTGACTGAGTGTGTGTGTGTGTGTGTGTGTGTGTGTGGTGAGGACGTGAAGACAAACAACAAAGAATCAAACCGTAAAGACTTTGAATTGTTTTTAATGAAATATATTTTATTTGTAACATTCATTTGTTCGTTAGCTTGACCGTGATCAGCAGTTAAACTAGTGAAACCGCTACATCATTTATATTGTGATAAGTTTATTATCAAACAATAAAATATGTTAAAAGCTGTCACATTATTTTATTATCACAAAATAAAGTTTGTTTCCTGAGATAACAGAATTATTTTCTGGATATGTTTCAGACAAAATTAAACTGTTTTTCTGAAGAAAGAAAATTATTTATAGAAAGTGTGATGACTGGTTCACCAACATGTCACAATAAAGAGATTTATCTGATTTAATGTGAATAAACAGATCTAAAGGAGCTGAAATAACCACAACATGGTGCTGAACTGATGCTGTTAAAACCATGGTTTTCTGGATGGAGTCTGGTTCAGCAGAGACTCACAATAAGTCACACAAACCAACTGAAACATGTTAATTATTAATAATTATTATTATATTCATCATTAATAAACTGAGGTCTCCTCATAAATACAGATTTATATCTGATATAAAACAATTAATGCATCGACTTAGTGTCGCAGCTTCTTGGTATTTGTTTTTATGTGTTGTGTACTGTGTGTGTTTTGTGTTGTGTACTGTGTGTACAATGTGTGTTATGTGTTGTGTAGAGTGTGTACAGTGTGTTATGTGTTGTGTACTGTGTACAGTGTGTGTTATGTGTGTTGTAGAGTTTGTAAAGTGTCTGTTATGTGTTGTATGTTGTGTAGAGTGTGTGTTGTGTACTGCGTGTAGAGTGTGTGTTATGTGTTATGTGTCGTGGAGAGTGTGTGTTATGTGTTGTGTAGAGTGTGTGTTGTGTTGTGTAGAGTGTGTGTTACGTGTTGCGTAGAGTGTGTGTTATGTGTTGTGTAGTGTGTAGAGTGTGTGTTGTGTTGTGTAGAGTGTGTGTTACGTGTTGCGTAGAGTGTGTGTTACGTGTTGCGTAGAGTGTAGAGTGTGTTATGTGTTGTGTAGAGTGTGTGTTATGTGTTGTATAGTGTGTGTTATGTGTTATGTACTATGTGTACAGTGTGTGTTATGTGTTGTGTAGAGTGTGTGTTATGTGTTGTGTAGAGTGTGTGATACCCCTAAATTCCACTGAATGCGTAACGGCTGGAGATCCGTCGTCGGAGCCGTTACGCGCTCATAATCAATGTGTGAGATTCCACCGACTCCAGATCCACTGTGTAGTGAGTCCGATGTCGCATGGCCATCCGTCAGCCCTCGCAACACTTGCGCAGAGCTTCTATTTTTGTTGGATGACGGAGCACGGCACATCAATTTAGCACAGAGCAGATCGTTCGGGGCAGGAAGTCGTGCACAGACACAAAATAAAACATCCGGTATATTTTCAAAATAAAATACCTCGCGTTCACGGTGGCAGACACTGTGCACTGTGCACAGAGTGTCCGGTGCTTGTTGTAAACAAACAGATATCTATAAGTGAACACCTCCTGCAGCAGCAGCACATACACACTGTACTGCAACAGAGCTAACTGTAGCTAACTGCCGCTAATGAGGTCGGCTGGCTTGTTAACAAGAGGCTCTTGTTAACAAGCCGGCCGATCGTTAGTGCTCGTTAAGACCGAGTCGCTGGATTTGTCTCCAGTCATTGATGAGGACATGTTGATTCTCTCCCGGTTATATCACTTGATTACGCATGAATTTGCGAGGTCTCGTCCTCGGGACTCCGCTGACCGCAACAGCTCGACACAGACGGATCCGGTGTGTGTTGAAACCGTTGCGGACGGACCCGTTGCGGACGGACCCGTTTCGGAGTCGTATTGCATCCAGTGGAATCCCGGTGTTATGTGTTATGTACTGTGTGTAGAGTGTGTGTTATGTGTTGTGTAGAGTGTGTGTTATGTGTTATGTACTGTGTGTAGAGTGTGTGTTATGTGTTGTGTAGACTGTGTGTTATGTGTTATGTACTGTGTGTAGAGTGTGTGTTATGTGTTGTGTAGACTGTGTGTTATGTGTTATGTACTGTGTGTAGAGGGTGTGTTATGTGTTGTGTAATGTGTGTACAGTGTGTGTGAGGGCTCTGAGGATGTGGTTCTCTCTCTGCAGCTGCTCGTTCTTCTCCTGCAGCTCTCTGATCTGATCCCTCAGCAGCTCCACCTCCTCCCTCACCGCCAGCATCAGGTGGCTCTTCACCAGGTCCTACACACACACACACACACACACACATACACACACGCACACACACACACACACGCACGCACCATAGACTGTATATAAATAATGGACGTAGTCACCGTGACGTCACCCATTGGTTTGTGGACTGCCCATTGGAAGCCTCGAGTTCAGCGTTACACTCATCGCCATCTTGTTTCCAATACGCGGAGCAGACCATAATTGGACTGTGGCGGAGCGCGAGGGATCTGACGACACTGACTACAGCCTCTCTACACCGGCAACCCGACTGAGAGAAGCCACTGCTAATTCATGTTAGCATTACCTGGAGCATTAACTGGGAAGTTAGTTTTGGCTAGCAAAAAAACAAAAACAACATGTATCTTTCTTACCTCAGAAAACTGAGCAGCGACTCCTTGGAGTGTCTGCTAGTCCAGCCAAACACTGAACAAGACATTTTTACTGAACAAAACTTTCATATAAACTGTCATTAAGTGAAAATACAGTGTGAAAGGGAGACCAAATTGGTAAACGTCCTCTTTTCTATCTATATAACGTTATATATAACTTTATTGACACTTTGCCGTGGATACGCATTGCTCTGCTTCTCTCCTGGTTGTCAGTGACCTGTCAATCAAAGCTAGAAACGCCCCAAATCATACGATTCTTTATCTTCTATTTTCTTCTAAATGGGGCCATTATTAGAACTATTGACATCAAATTGTCTTGAAGAAGATTTTTTACTAGCGATTGAGACCATAATGTTGTCCCTGAAAAATTTTTCTGAGGTAATAAATCAAGTGAGAAGTTTTCAAATTTAGCACTGAAATGAATGGGCAGATTTCTTTTGCAGCCAAACTTAGCACCCCCTACTGGAATTTTCGGTGAATTGCAGGCTTTATGCACTTCCTGGTGGCTTCCATGCTCAGGCACAGAGATTGCCACCTGGCACGCACCCACATACGCACACACATATCTCTGTATTAATGAGTACCAAAGGTGTAGCACCAGTGGAGCTGAGGTAAACTCACCATGGCCTGCTCTATCTTGTTGTCGATGGCGATCAGACTGTTACTGGAACTACTGTAAGACACAGAGAGACAGACAGGTGAGAGACAGACAGACAGACAATAAGACAGACAGTTTTCAGCTTGGATCTGATCACGGACTGTCTGTGGAGCGATCAGCCGGTGTTCTCACCTGGTTGCATATGGTTAGCTGGTTGCTATGGTCAACTGGTTGCTATGGTTACCTGTGGCAGAACAGCAGCAGTGACATCATGGCAGCATCGGAGCCCCGCCCCCTGGGTGGAGCTCTAACGGGGACTGACCAATGAGGGTGAGGCGCAGTAGGGAGCAGGCTCAGTGACCTCTGACCCCCCTTGGCGCCAGGCCAGGACTCCCTGGCACCCGACAGGCGACCTTTGACCTTCCTCCGAAACACCACAGATTCTGGTTGCTTAGCAACGAGCTGAAGGCTCCTAAGGGGGAGGGGCGGGGTGGTGGGGGGACGCCGCTGAGGGCGAGGACAGGGGGCGTTGTCAGAGACACCTCCAAACATCTCCAACCAAACAGCTCTCCGTCACACAGGACCGACCAATCACAGCCCTCCGTCTGTCAGGACCAACCAATTACAGCCCTCCTGTCCCCTGTCCCTCGTGAGGGTCTCCTGTTCCTTGTTAAGGTCTCCTGGCCCCTGTTAAGGTCTCCTGCCCCTCGTTAAGATCTCCTGTCCCTCGTTAAGATTTCCTGTCCTTGTTAAGGTCTCCTGTCCCTCATTACGGTCTCCTGTCCCCTGTTAAGGTCTCCTGTCCTCGTTAGGGTCTCCTGTCCCTCTTTAAGGTCTCCTGTCCTCGTTAAGGTCTCCTGTCCCTCGTTAAGGTCTCCTGTCCTCGTTAAGGTCTCCTGTCCCTCGTTTAGGTCTCCTGTCCTCGTTAAGGTCTCCTGTCCCCGTTAAGGTCTCCTGTCCCTCGTTAGGGTCTCCTGTTCCTCATTAAGGTCTCCTGTCCCCGTTAAGGTCTCCTGTCCCTCGTTAGGGTCTCCTGTTCCTCATTAAGGTCTCCTGTCCCTTCTTAAGGTCTCCAGTCCCTCGTTAAGGTCTCCTGTCCCTTGTTAAGGTCTCCTGTCCCTCGTGAGGGTCTCCTGTTCCTTGTTAAGGTCTCCTGTCCTTGTTAAGGTCTCCTGTCCCTCGTCAAGGTCTCCTGTCCCCCGTTAGGGTCTCCTGTCCCCCGTTAGGGTCTCCTTTCCTTGTTAAGGTCTCCTGTCCCTCGTTAAGGTCTCCTGTCTCTCGTTAAGGTCTCCTGTCCTCGTTAAGGTCTCCTGTCCCTCGTTTAGGTCTCCTGTCCTCGTTAAGCTCTCCTGTCCCTCGTTAGGGTCTCCTGTTCCTCATTAAGGTCTCCTGTCCCTCGTTAGGGTCTCCTGTTCCTCGTTAAGGTCTCCTGTCCCTCGTTAGGGTCTCCTGTTCCTTGTTAAGGTCTCCTGTCCCTCGTTAAGGTCTCAGTTCCGTCATTTTTCATTGTTTTTTCACACAGTAAAGTCTTCTCTTCCCTGTCTCTGACTGGCTGGTCCTCTGTGAGGTCACAGGTCCCTGATGAGGGTCTTGTCCAATCAGCAGCTATCTCAGGACATCCAGGTGACTCGTTAACTCTCAGACTGTGAGTGTCTCTGGGTGTCTCTGAGTGTCTCAGACTGTCTCTGAGTGTCTCTGGGTGTCTCTGAGCGTCTCTGAGGGTCTCTGAGTGTCCTCTCACCAGCTGAGAGACAATAAGCCACCCACACACTCACTCCCTGCTCTCTGATTGGCTGCTCTCTCCTTCCAGCCCCAGCCCACGCAGAGCCAGAGCCAATAGGAACGCAGCAGCAGATTCTCTCCCGCCCACTCAGAGACACAGAGCTTCATTCTTCACTTTCTACATTTCTACTGACATCAGAAATATGCTTCATATACAGACAGGAGTTATTAAAGATGTTGATGATGATGTTGTGGGGGTGCAGATGGGCTCGCTGACTGTGGTGTTGGAAAGGAAGATGCTGTCTAAGATGCAGGCCATCTTGGACAATGACTCCCAGCCACTCCATGAGGTGCTGGACAGACTCAGGAGCACCTTCAGTTAGAGACTACTGCTCCACAGAGACCCAGGAAGTCTTTCCTACCTGTGAGCATCAGTCTCTCCAAGTCCTCCCTCAAAATATCAGACACTCCAAATCAGGTCCAATAGCTTCCAATCTTGTTTGTGCAATAAATACGTACAGTTCCCTCACATGCATACTGCACTTTAAACAATCAGTGTCTTTGCTCTGTACAGTCTCCCATAAACACAAACTCTCTTGGAAGGTTTTAGATTTTTATGATGAATTTTTTTTCATTTAACAGTTACTTGTTTTTTTAGATTAAGGTTACTTGGTCTTTATTTTACTGTCACTGGTATTTATACTGATATTTATACCCCATGTATATAGTTTTAAAAGTGTATCGTGTTAATGTTTTTTTCTCTTTTGATGTGACCATATGTGTGGTGTTCAAATGTTTTTCTCTTCTCTTGCCATTTCTGTCTGACGTGTCGTTTGGGAGCTGCTGTGACAAACACAATTTCCCTGGTGGGATTAATAAAGTATTTCTATTCTATTCTCCTGGTCCCCTCAGACCCCCTCCTGGTCCCCACAGACCCCCTCCTGGTCCCCACAGACCCCCATCTGGTCCCCTCAGACCTCCTCCTGGTCCCCACAGACCACCTCCTGGTCCTCACAAACCCCCTCCTGGTCCCTCCTGGTCCCCACAGACCCCCTCCTGGTCCTATCAGACCTCCTCCTGGTCCCCACAGACCCCCTCCTGGTCCCCTCAGACCCCCTCCTGGTCCTTCCTGGTCCCCACAGACCCCCTCCTGGTCCTCACAGACCCCCTCCTGGTCCCCTCAGACCCCCTCCTGGTCCTCACAGACCCCCTTCTGGTCTCTCTTGGTCCCCACAGACCCCCTCCTGGTCCCTCTTGGTCCCCACAGACCCCCTCCTGGTCCACTCAGACCCCCTCCTGGTCCTCACAGACCTCCTTTTGGTCCTGAAGCCATTGTTTCTAACAGTTGAGTTCTCACAACAACGGTCCTCTGTTCGTCTTAATCCAACACACACACACACACACACACACAAACACACACACACACACACACACAGCTGACCTGGTGTGTCAGCTTTAACTCTGAAGCTCTTTAAAACCAGCAGTTAGTTAATTAATTATCCAATGAATGAATTGATGATTATTAGCGATCACTTTCATTTGTTTTGAAAGAGGAAAGAAACAAATTATTGACTCATGGTGGATAATATATTACTAATAATATATTATTAATAATTATCATGGAGTTCTTGCAGCTCAAATTTCTCGTTGAACTATTTGAAACCTTCCTGAACTTTGATGTTTCAGACATGAAACTGGTTCAGTCTCTGATCAGACTGATCAATGATCTCTGACTGGATCAATCCAATATTCTTCACATTATTTCACACAGACTGACTGGATTATTCTCACAGAGATTCAACTCAACAACCAGCTTCATAAACAGCTGACGGCGATGATTCCGTCCTTTGAAAATAAGTGAAAATTAATAACAAACATAAACAACAACAGCCCTGCAGACTGAGAGACCCACCTGGCGTCCCCCGGCAGCTCGAACATGGTCTGGTCCAGACTGAAGGCTGCTGGGGTCTGGACCGGTGTCAGACTGGGGTGGTACGGTCTGCCTGGGGGGGAGCCCGACTGAGAGTGAGACAGCCTGAGGACAGACTGACAGAGAGACAGACAGGTCAGAGGAGAGCAAGACAGCCTGAGGACAGAATGACAGAAAGACAGACAGGTCAGCTAAGAGTGAAACAGCCTGAGGACAGACCCACAGAGACAGACAGGTCTGTGGGGTGAGACAGCCTGAGGACAGACTGACAGAGAGACAGACAGGTCAGTGGGCAGGGCCACTGAGCTTTGTGCAATAGAAACGTGTCGTACCCGTCCTGCAGCGTCGACATCCAATCGGAGAGGAGGAGGGATGGTCCGTGGGCGGGGCGAGGGGGGCGGAGGGGCGGAGTCAGAACCCAGGGCTCCCATTGGCTCCTGCTGGTCTGGGAGCCGGATGCTGATTGGTTGTTGGGGGCTGGGGGAGGACAGGCCGCTGCGCGCCACCAGCCCCAACTCCCGGCCTCTGATTGGCTGAGCCAGCAGGTGGGCGGTGTCCTGCGAGTGGACTCCACCCCTGTCCATGTCCCGACCAATCATCTCCAGGGACTCCAGCGAGTGGGCGTGTCTCATGGTGTCCATCACCCGCCTGAGCCCCGCCCCTTCCTGTCGCTCCAGAAAGTCAGTGCAGGTCCAGCGGCCACGGCAGTACGGCTCACCGCGGCCGCCGGCCCCGCCCACCGCCAGACGCACCACCCGGAACCTGGAGGAGCAGCCCAGCCCTGCGGCCTCATGGGACACATATCTCCTCTTCAGGGAGGGCGTGGTTGGCTGGGAGGAGCTTCCCTGGGCGCTGCGGGGCGAGGCGCCTGATTGGACGACGGTCGGGACCGCGCCGGGAGCTGATTGGTTCAACTCGGAGGTAACACTGGTGATCTGGAAACCACTCCTCTTCTTACCCCCACTCATCCTCACTCACACACACACACACACACACACACACACACTACGGCCTCACTGCAATACACAAAGAGAAACCCGTTAATGTGACTTCAGAGGACGTTTCAGTTGCAATGACAGAAACGCTTTTCCTAACTCTTAAGGGTGAATCTTACTGATGTTTTTTTTTTAGGTTTTATTTTATTTGAATTTAGAATTACATATAATGACAAAGATAACATATAATGTAAAGTGCAGGGAGAGGCAGAAAACCCAAATGGGCTTATTTAAAGCCTCCACCCAAAATTTCATAGTTATTAGAAAGTAATAAACTGATAATAGAAAAAACAAATGTATAACATCAACAAGTTATAATGACAATAACAAAAACAATTAAAAACAAAAATGAACATGTTAAAAAAGTGTATTTGTGTGTGAACTGGAATTACAAAACAGCAGTTAAATGAGCTTTCAGACATCTTTTGAAACATTTCACAGAGATGGGGTCCCTTGCCAGATGGGAAAAGGTATTCCATAATTTGGTCCCCCTAAATTGAACAATAAATTGACCTCTGCATGTCAGAAATCTTGGAGGATGAAGATCTAAAGATTGACGCGTTGAATGATCTGAATATACCTTAAAAATAAAAACACATATTTGAGAAATATTGATGTCATGAACAGTAAGTATTTGGAGTTTCTGAAAGAGGGGTACAGATGAGGCATGTGACTCAAATCGGGTTGCCATCCTAACAAAACGTTTCTGAAGAACCAAAATTCTATGGAGTGTAGTAGGAAAGGTGCTTGCCCAAACAATATTACAATATGAAAGATATGGATAAATTAAACTATAATAAAGTGTAGGAAGACAGTTTGTAGTTACCAAATTACTAATCCTCTTAATTATACCAATAGATTTACTTATTGTTTGCTAACCCAGTGTATTTGTGCTTTCCAACTCAAACTCTCATCAACAAAGATTCCCAGGAATCTTGCTGTTGACACTTGAGGCATCTCAACAGACTGAATTATGACTTTACAAGAGTCTCTAGAGTATGTTTTTTTGCCACAAAATATTATATTGTTAGATTTTTTTATATTCAGAGATAATTTAATTTGAACCATGTAGTATATGAAGTCAAACAAACATTAACATTTTAATCAGAGAACTAACATTTGAGTGAGAATGAACTAGAGTTGTATCATCTGCAAACATTATTGGATAAAGAATATTTGAGACATTTGATACATCATTAATATAAATAAGAAATAATAATGGTCCAAGAATGGATCCCTGTGGGACCCCACAAAGTAATGTAGCTTTTGTTGGAGTAGCATCCATAAATACAAACAAACAAGTCTTCTGTTTGAGACATAGTTTTTTAACCATTCAAATGTAACATCATGAAAACCATATCTAAGCAGTTTTTTCAATAAAATATGATGGTTGACTGTATCAAAAGCTTTTGACCAGTCAATGAATACTACAGACAAATTCATTATTTTCTAATGCAGAGGTAACTTTATCAATCAAATGAAGCAAAGCCATATGAGTGGAATGATTTTTCCGGAAACCATACTGATGTTTGTAAAGAATTGAATTAGAATCTATATGAGAAAGGATCCTTCTGTATGTGATTTTTTCTAACATTTTTGAAAAAAATGGCAAAATAGAAATGGGTCTATAATTATTAAAACAACATGGATTGTCCGCTTTAAACAGAGGAATAACTTTGGCAACTTTTAAATCCTCTGGTACAACGGCTGTTGACATAGACAGAGGAAAAAATGTAAGCCAGTGGCTGCAAAACTGACGGCTTGACCTGTTTAACAAGCGATGCAGAAATGTCATCATGGCCAGCTGATGATGTTTTTAGTTCATCAATAATGTCACTTATTTCTTGAACATCAGGAGGCTTAAAGGAAGAAATAGAAGGATAGTTTCCTGTAATGAAATCCAGTGGATTACCACAGCTAGCAGGAACTTTACTAGCTAATTCATATCCAATGTTAACAAAAAAATCATTTAATTTTTGAGCTATATCAAATTAATTATTAAAAGAATTGTCACCATCTAAAAAGATTGAAGGTAACTCTGGGTAGGTCTTTTTTTCTCTATGCAGCAACTGATTTATAACTTTCCATGTGGTTTTAGTGTCGTTTGAACACCTCTTAAATTTTTCACAAAAAATATTTCTTTTATGCAGATCTAATGGAGTGAGTACATTTATTCATTTATTAGGGCCCGAGCAGGCAACGACCTGCGAGGTCCCTATTGTATTTCCAATGATTATTTATTAGGGGCCGAGCACTAACGGTGCGAGGACCCTATTGTAATTGGTCCGTTGATTAGGGACCGAGCACTAATGGTGCGAGGACCCTATTGAAAATGGTCCGTTTATTATTAGGGACCGAGCACTAACGGTGCGAGGACCCTATTGAAATTGGTCTGTTTTTTTCTTATTAGGGACCGAGCACTAACGGTGCGAGGACCCTATTGTAATTGGTCTGTTTTTTATTAGGGCCCGAGCAGGCAACGACCTGCGAGGTCCCTATTGTATTTCTAATGATTATTCTTTTTTTTTTTTTTTTTATTCTTCTTCCCAAATGATCGCATATTTCACTGTCTGAACATACCCCAAAACTCATGAAACTTGAAATATAAGTCACACCTGGCGAAAAATGTTATAATCTATTGTCGTCCTGAATTTCCACCACTAGGTGGCGCTATAACAAAGGAAAGTGCGTTTAGGCTAATAACTCCCACATACTTCATCGCACATTCCAAAAACTTATATCCACGCGTTCACTGAGTTGTGCTGAATCTTGTGATATAAGCCACTCCCATTTTCGCCTACCGTTTTTTTTCGCAAATTCGCGAAATGTCGCAAACATACTTTTTCGAACTCCTCCTAGGCAATTTCATCGTTTTGCACCAAACTTTGCACACAGCATCTATGGACCCTCATGACAAAATGTTATTAAAAGAATTTTGATTACCCAAAGAATACTCAAGTTATTACATAACAACTTCCTGCAGGTTGCACTATTTTCAACAAAAAACACAAAGTGTTGCATATCTCCACATTGGTGTGTCTGAATGACATGAAACTCAGGTTACTACTTTCCCATGAGCCCCTGAGGCTTGCTGCAAAATTTTGGACGATTACCACTAGGTGGCGCTCTTTAAATTTAAGTATTTTATATCTCCAAATCGGTTGGGTGGATTAACACCAAACTTGGTATACTTATTGTCAATACCCTCCTGAGGATAACCCTTAAAGATTTAATTGATCGGCCCCTAGGTGGCGCTCTGGCGGCAGTTTAATTTAATGAGTGCCAATGTGCCCAGACCATAAGACTTAAGGCAATGAAATTCATAGGGGTGGTATAGCCTGGCCCCTGTAACGCACAAACCCCGACGGCAGCATGCCCCGACACGCGTGTACTGCGAGGGCCCGTTCAGTACTGCACGCAGTCCTAGTTATTCTTTGTCTTCCGGATTATGAATCGCCTTTTTGGGGGCTTTATCATATTCAAAAACTCGACATTTTTGGAATATACATAAATCCCCACTGAAATGTACGTATTCTAGTGGTCACGGGAATGGGCGTGGCAAAATGACTCAACAGTGCCCCCTTGAAAGTCAAGAAAATTAAGCCCCTCGCACAGGAATGTCTTAGAGACACGAAATTTGGTACATACATGTATCATGACAAGACGCACCAAAAAGTCTCAAGAACCCATACCCTAAAACGTACAGGAAGTCGGCCATCTTGGATCGAAAATGGCGTTTCCTGCTGTTTTTGCCCATTTCCATGCCGCATACTTTAACGAACTCCTCCTACAGATTTCATCCAGTTCTCTTCAAACTTGGTCAGTAGCCTCACAAAGCCTTTGGGATCAAAAGTTGTATAAATCTTTACCGCCGGTTACACTATGTGGGCGTGGCATGGCGGCAAAATATGGCGTCTCGCCATAACACACGAGACTGCATAACTTGACCATACATTGTCCAATCTGTCCCAAATTTCAAACACGTGATTAGGGTCCAGCCCGGGACACACCCACGTGTCAATAGTGACACACTGTCATAGCGCCCCCTGCTGGCTAAAGCAAGTATTATGTTTTACACCTACCCCGAGCACAGTGGTAGGAGACACGCCATTTGGGACGCATAGGGACTGAGCCCACATCGCCACGCCCGACGTGGCCTCCCTCGACGTGCCCTCCCCCGACGGCTCCACTCTGCTCAGTCCCGTTCAGTCCTGCTCGCAGGCCTAGTTATTATTAGGGACCGAGCACTAACGGTGCGAGGACCCTATTGAAATTGGTCCGTTTTTTATTACCGAAATGAATTGCCTTTTTGGGGGCTTTATCATATTCAAAAACTTGCCAAATTTGGAATATACATAAATCTCACGTGAAATTTACGTATTCTGGTATTCGCGGGAATGGACCTTGCAAAATGACTCACTAGCGCCCCCTTGAAAATTTCAAAAGAGCTGCACAATATAGGATATTTTCACCTACACACACGAAATACGTGTATCATGGGAAGACGCACCAAAAAGTCTCAAGAACTCATACCCGAAAACGAACAGGAAGTCGGCCATCTTGGATTGAATATCGCACTTTTCATCGTTTTTGGCCATTTCCAGGTCACATACTTTAACTAACTCCTCCTACAGATTTCACCCGATTGACTTCAAACTCACTCAGTACCATCACAAGGCCTTTGGGATCAAAATCTGTATAAATCTTTACCGACGGTCACACTATGTGGGCGTGGCATGGCGCCAAAATATGGCGTCTCGCCAAAAAACACGAGATCATTATAACTTCTCCATTCTTTGTCACATCTGGTCCAAACTTCTCATGCTTCATCAGAGTCCAGCCCTTCACACTTCTAAAGAACAATATTTCATAAAACCCCGCCCCTTATGCTACATCCACGCCCCCTTTCATCACATGACCACCTTGCATACTTTACATAACTCCTCCAACAGATTTCATCCCATTGACTTCAAACTTGGTCAGTACCATCATAAGGCCTTTGGGATCAAAAGTTGTATAAATCTTTACCGCCGGTCACACTATGTGGGCGTGGCATGGCGGCAAAATATGGCGTCTAGCCATAACACACGAGACTGTATAACTTGACCATACATTGTCCCAACGGGTCCAAACTTCTCATGCTTCATCAGAGTCCAGCCCTTAACACTTCTACATCACAATATTTCATAAAGCCCCGCCCCTTATGCTTTATCCACGCCCCCTTTCATAAAATGACCAAGTTGCATACTTTACATAACTCCTCCAATAGATTTCACCCCATGGACTTCAAACTTGGTCAGTACCATCACAAAGCCTTTCGGATCAAAACTTGTATAAAGCTTTACCGATGGTCACACTATGTGGGCGTGGCATGGCGGCAAAATATGGCGTCTCGCCATCTAACACCAGACTGGATAACTTGAACATACATTGTCCAATCTGTCCCAAATTTCACACACTTGATTAGGGTCCAGCCCTGAACACACCCATGTGTCAATATTGACACACAGTCATAGCGCCCCCTGCCTGCAATCAACACCCCTCCTCCCTCCCTTCACTGGTTACCAGTGGCTGATACGCTTCAAGACTCTAGCTCTGGTCTACTCCGCTGCTAATGGTTCAGGTCCTACTTACATCCAGGTCCTAGTCAAACTCTACACCCCTGCTCGCCCTCTCCGCTCTGCATCAGCCAAACAGCTGGAGACTCCCACCCTTTGTGAGGCGACTCGCCTCAAAACCACCTCCAGAATTTCTCTGTCCTGGCAACCAAATGGTGGAACGAGCTCCCCACCGACATCAGGACCTCAGACAGCCTGTACATCTTCCACCGCAGGCTCAAGACCTACTTCTTCAACAATACCTCGGTTAAGTCATGGTCGTCTAACTATATATAACTAAATAAAAACACTCTTCTCTTCTTCTTCAGCTTATATCACCGATGTAGCGGTTCCAGTTGGCTCTTAAAGTTCTGTTCTGACTTGGTTCCTGTGGTCTGAGGCTAGAACCATCAGGTTGAATCACTTATTGTCAGCTAAATGACATGTAATGTAATGTGATGTGACTCAAAGTCCTCAGTCTGTCTCACAGGGCACGTCCTCACAGAGTCTATATGTCCCAGTAATGTCTCAAAGTACTCAGTGTGTCTGCAGACTGAAAGTTACATTTAACCTGTCTCACCACACATCCTGTCTCTCTCTCTGGTCAGGGTCTCTCTCTGTCTCTCTCTCTGGTCAGGGTCGGTGTCTCTCGCTATGCAGCTTTCGTCTCACACTCATTTTCTTCTTCTGTTTCCTGTTTCTGACTCACTCTGCTCAGCTGGTTGCACAACCTGGATTAACGTCTCTGTGTGTGTCTGTGGTTTTATGTGTGTGTGTGTGTGTGTGTGTGTGTGTGTGTTACTGTGGCTTTATGCGTGTGTGTGTGTGTGTGTGTGTGTGTGTGTGTTACTGTGGTTTTGTTTGTGTGTGTGTGTGTGTGTGTGTTCACTTCAGGTTCTGCAGGATCTTACAGTTGAAACACAGTCTTAACCTTTACTGTTCAACTGAGTAATCAGATAAAAAGTAACCAGATTACTTGTAAAAGAACAAACAACAAACTTTAAACACAAACAAATAAAAACTAAAACGAACCAACTTTGAGCTGAAACTTTAACAACAGCCCTCTGACGTCACGGGTGTAAACAAACTCACGTTCATGTGTTCCGCTGAGGCGCGCTCTCGACACTCCTGGTTGTGATTTGGCTCAGCGGCCGCGCGCCCCACTCCCGCGGTGACGTCACCGCCGGTCCCGGTAAGACAATCGGTCCATTTAACGCCGCTGCAGCCAAACACAGTGAGCATGCGCACTGCAGCCTCAGGCCGTGGGAGCGCGCTCAGAGTTCAGGGAGGAGGAAAAGTTTGAACGGGAAGTCCTCCGAGTTCTTCTTCTTCTTCTTCTGCTGCTGCTGCTGCTGCTGAGAGGGTTAATGCTGCTGCTGCTGTTGTTGTTGTTGTTGTTGTTGTTGCTGTTGTCCATCACAGGGCCGAGCCGCGGCCGGAAGTCACACACACACTCTTCTCTCCGTCTCTCTCTCCATCCTCTGCCACGGCGCGTGACCGAGCTGAGGGCGAGCACAGCGCGCGCCCTTTCGACAGAGGCGCATGCGCAGTGACGGAGGGGGTGATTGTTTATTGTTTATTTATATAACAAACTGTGATAAGTGTTTAAATATATTTTAAAGTTTCAGACTTTTTTTCAGGCTGTTGAGTCTCTAAAGGGTTAAAGGGTCCTGGTGTGTCCTGGTCTGTCCTGGTCTGTCCAGGTGGGTCGAAGTGGGTCCTGGTGGGTCCTGGTGGGTCCTGGTCTGTCCTGGACTCCATCAGGACCCTGTAGAGCTCTGAGTCGCTCCTTCATATTGGAGCATCTCAATAAATCAGAATATGATATACATTTTATTTATGTCAGTAATTCAATTCAAAAAGGTGAAATAACACATGATATAGATCCATTACACACAGAATGAAAAATGTCATGTCTTCATTTATTTAATTTGTTCTAATTATAATGAATATGGCTTACATTTGATGAAGACCTGAAATTCAGTGTCTCATAAAAAATTGAATATTATAAAAGACCAATTTTAAAAGTCTGTTTAATATGTAAATGTTGTCTTCTGAACAGTTTGTCATCTATATGACTCAATACTTGGTTGACTTTAACAAGTGGAAATTTACTTTCATCAAACTCTGATTTATTGAGATGATCCTGTACATATCTATCATATTTATCGTCATATTCATATCTGCAGTCAGACTGACCAACAGCAGCTCCACATCACACAGCACTGTTCATAGCAGCAGCTCACTTTATTTATCTGTTTACACGTGAACACATCAGACCTGATGTGTGTTTTTCACATTGTGAGGATGTCCAGCTCTAACAGCGTTAACACTATGGAGTTTTGGGCTATTTAGTCCATTTTTGACTCCTTTTCATCCTGCCTGTATACACCACTTAAAAAATATTTAAATGCCATGTCGCTATATTTATTTTTACCTATGACCTAATAATAATTGATTTTTTGTTCTGACTTACTGGATCAACACAGAAACAAAGAAAAACCAACATAAATGTGATCTTGTGATTGTTTGTGATCCTGTCATCCAACTCTGGTTTTTAATTCCAGTGGGGCTCTATTTTATTTGGGTCTTATGTGTTTAGCCGAACAAATTTGGTCATTTTGTGTCTTTTTTAGTCATTTTGTGTCTTTTTTGCTCATTTTGTGTATTTTTTAGTCATTTTGTGTCTTCTGTGTTCTTTTGGTAATTTTGTGTCTTTTTTGTCATTTTTTTGTCTTTTTGTGTATTTTTTGGCCATTTTATTTATTTATTTTTTAGTAATTTTGTGTCCTTTTTTGTCATTTTGTGTCTTTTTTGGTTATTTTGTTTCTTTTTTAGACATTTTGTGTCTTTTACATTCCATTACATGTCATTTAGCTGAGGCTTTTGTCCAAAGCGACTTACAATAAGTGCATTCAACCTGATGGTACTAGACATAGACCACAGGAATGAAGTAAGTACATAACTTTAAGAGCCAACTGTCATTGCTACAGGAGTGCTATATGTTAAAGAAGAAAAGAAGAGAAAAAAAAGAAGAGAAGAGCATTTAAAAAAATAAAAATATATATATATATTTATATATATATGCTAGGTGACCATGACTTAATTGAGGTATTGTTTTTTTAGTCATTTTGTGTCTTCTGTGTGTTATGTCACGCAAAGTTTGTTAATTCTGTTGAGCACTTTCATGTCAAGTTAAATCACTCATGTCTAGTCTTGTCGTTCACTTCCTGTTTTATTTTGTACTCACCTGTTCCCATCTTGTTTCAGGCACTTCACTTCCTCCCTTTGTGTGAGTTTTCCCTCCACTGTGATCGTCTCCTCGTTACCTGATTCATCTCACCTGGGCTCCCCTCCCTCATGTATATATAGACCCTGTCTCCCTTTGTCTCGTGTCAGTTCGTCGTGTCTACTATGCATGTTCCACGTCCAGGAAAACCAGGTTTTGGGTCTCGTTTCTGTTTTCCGTATTAGTGAGCCTTTTGTAGTAACCTCCTGTGTGAGCGCTTTATGTTGTATTTTTGCAGCCTCCTTGAGAGCGTTTTTTGTTCTGCCTTTCATTCAAGTAAAGACTTTTTGTTATACTTCCTGCTTCTGAGTTTTTGCTTTTGAGTCTTCCGTTGAAGTCAAAGTCCCTGATAGAACGAACTGACCAGAGATGGACTCAGCAGACTCTGAAGCTGTGAAGGCAGCCCTGCGAGCCCAGGGTGCTCGTCTGCATGAGCACGAGGGACACCTGTCCACCATACAACAAGGTCTCCGGGATCTCACTGAGCAACAGGGGGGTTTCCAGTCCTCGGTCACCAACCAAGTGACCCTCCTGACAACGCAGCTGAATCTTCTCATCAACCACCTCAAGGCTGATCCCTCGGAGCCCCCACCTGCCACGACACACACACCCGCTGCTGGAAACGCTGCTGCTTTGGACCAGGCCCAGTCTCCACCTTCTGGACTTCGGCTGGCCGCCCCAGATAAGTTTTCTGGAGACTCAGGAAACTGTAGGCCATTTTTGGTGCTATGTGACTTACATTTTAAACACAACCCGGCTGCCTTTGTTTCTGATCAGGCTAAAATTGCTTTTATTATGTCCCATTTGACGGGTAGAGCAGCAGCTTGGGCCACTGCTGAATGGTCCAGAGACTCAACCGTTTGCCAAACACTCCCCATGTTCACCAATACTATGAGCCGGGTTTTTGATCACTCCTCCCCAGCAAGGGAGGCGTCCAGGGTGCTTATGCAGATCAAACAGCACAATCGCCGAGTCACAGACTACGCCATCGAGTTCCGGACTTTGGCAGCAGACAGTGGGTGGAACACACCTGCGTTAATCGACGCTTTCATGAACGGACTTACAGACTCTATCAAAGACCAGTTGGCACCCCTAGAGCTTCCCACCGATCTGGACACAATAATCTCCATGGCCTCTCGCATAGACCACCGTCTTCAAGAGAGACGCAGAGAAAGACTGCGCACGTCTGCCCCGGTTCCCAGGACAGCCTGGACATCAAAGCCCCAGCCGCAACCTTCTCCAGAGAGACCAGCGTTCGCTACCGTTCCCGAGGAGCCCATGCAGTTGGGCAGGGCCAAGGTCACACCCGAGGAGCGACAGCGTCGTAAACAGGAGGGCTGCTGTTTCTACTGTGGCCATCCAGGTCATCAGTTGTCATCCTGCCCGGCAAAAGGACAGGCTCGCCAGTGAGGAGGAGGGCGCTGGCGAGCCGACCCTCTGTCCTCAACTTCCCTTCTCGTACCCTGACTGAGGTCCAGGTAATTATTCGTGACCAGACTGTTACTCTGGGGGGGTTGGTTGACTCGGGGGCAGATGCAGATCTCCTGGACTGGGGGATGGTTCAAAAACTTGACATTAAGACTGAGATCCTGCCTAAACCCATTACTGCCAGGGCGCTAGATGGAAAAATCTTATTCAACGTCACCC
The DNA here is from genome assembly GCF_030273125.1 of Centropristis striata. Lineage (NCBI taxonomy): Eukaryota > Metazoa > Chordata > Actinopteri > Perciformes > Serranidae > Centropristis > Centropristis striata. Next base: position 6,679,149 of record NC_081533.1, on the reverse strand, counting down.
ATGCCACAGAACCCATCACACTTACATTTGACGATAAACACACGGAGAGCATAAGATTCCATTTATTCAACTCTGCACAGCACCCACTCGTATTAGGCTTCCCATGGCTGACCAGACATAACCCACATATAGACTGGAGATCTGGCAGGATCAAGGAGTGGGGATTAGATTGCCGCAAAGTGTGTTTCAAAAAGACCAGTACTGGTAAGAGAGACCAGATCCACACGACCGACGCCAGTCTCGCTATCAAGACCGAACTAGTGGAGCATGACAGGGACTCTGACTTCCCAGACTTGACCAATGTACCGCCATGTTACCTTGACCTCAAGGAGGCGTTCAACAAGACTAAGGCCTCATCACTTCCCCCACATAGACCCTATGACTGTGCCATAGACTTGATCCCTGGGGCTCCCATTCCCAGAGGCAGACTGTACTCTCTCTCAGGTCCTGAGAGAGAGGCCATGACTGACTACATTAACTCCTCGTTGAAGGCTGGATTGATTCGGCCTTCCTCCTCACCGGCTGGGGCTGGATTCTTCTTTGTAGGGAAGAAAGATGGGTCTCTCAGGCCCTGTATCGATTATGCCCCATTGAACGACATCACAGTTAAAAACAGGTACCCCCTCCCACTCATCTCCTCTGCTTTTGAACTCCTACAGGATACCAAGATTTTCACTAAGCTAGATCTCCGTAATGCTTACCATTTGGTTCGAATTAGGGAGGGGGATGAATGGAAGACTGGTTTTAACACACCTCATGGACATTATGAGTATCTGGTGATGCCTTTTGGTTTAACTAATGCGCCTGCAGTTTTCCAAGCTTTTGTCAATGATGTGCTCAGAGACTATTTAAACAGGTTTGTGTTTGTATACCTGGATGACATTTTAATTTTCTCTCCTGATGAGAAGACTCATGTCCAGCACGTCCGACAGGTCCTCCAGAAGCTTCTGGAGAACAACTTGTTTGTGAAAGCTGAGAAGTGCGAATTTCACGTAAATACTACCTCATTCCTAGGGTTCATTGTCTCAGCCAACCAGATCCAGATGGACCCTAGCAAGGTCAGTGCCGTTGTCAATTGGCCCACACCAACCAGCCGCAAAAAACTGCAACAGTTCCTAGGGTTCGCTAATTTTTACCGGAGGTTTGTGAGAAGTTTCAGTAACATAGCGGCCCCTATGCATGCTCTCACCTCTTCCAATGTTCCATTTGTGTGGAATCCTCAGGCTGAGCGAGCTTTTCAGCTGCTGAAGGAGAAGTTCACCACGGCTCCCATACTCACGGTTCCTGATCCTCAGCGGCAGTTTGTGGTGGAGGTGGATGCTTCAAATGTCGGCCTTGGAGCCATCCTGTCGCAGAAGTCGGCCAAGGACAACAAACTCCACCCTTGTGCCTTCTTCTCACGTAAGTTGACTCCAGCGGAGAAGAATTATGATATTGGCAACAAAGAACTTCTAGCAGTCAAAGTGGCATTAGAAGAGTGGAGGCACTGGCTGGAGGGAGCTGAGCAGCCCTTTTTGGTATGGACAGACCATAAAAATCTTGAATACCTAAAGAATGCCAAGAGGCTGAACTCTCGCCAGGCCAGGTGGTCCCTCTTTTTCAATCGGTTTAACTTCTCGCTTTCCTACAGACCGGGTTCTCAGAATTCCAAGCCTGATGCCCTGTCCCGTCTGTATGACCCTGAGCCTGCTGCCAAGGAACCTGAACTTATCCTACCACTTAACCATGTGGTAGGAGGGGTTACCTGGCAAATAGAATCAGAGGTGAAGCGCGCTAATGAGGTGAGCCCAGCACCCAGTGGTTGCCCACGAAACCGTTTGTTTGTCCCTGTGTCCCTCCGTCCACAGGTAATCCACTGGGCTCACACGTCGGTGCTCACCTGTCATCCAGGGGTAAGGAGAACAGTGTTCTTCATTAAGCAGAGGTTTTGGTGGCCGGCCATGGAAAAGGCAGTCAAGGAGTACGTGGGGGCTTGTCCGGTCTGTGCACAAAACAAGTCTTCCTCCAGGGCCCCGATGGGACTGCTCCAGCCCCTCCCTGTCCCGCAACGCCCCTGGTCAGATATCTCCATGGACTTTGTCACCGGTCTCCCCTACTCTGAAGGTAACACCACTGTGCTGACGGTGGTGGACAGATTTTCTAAAATGGCTCACTTCATTGCTCTACCCAAGCTCCCCTCGGCCAAAGAAACAGCAGACATCATGATGAACCATGTTTTCAGGCTCCATGGGTTCCCCAGAGACATCGTCTCAGATCGCGGACCGCAGTTTATTTCCAAGTTTTGGAAGGAGTTCTGCCATCTCCTAGGAGCCTCTGTCAGTCTCACTTCTGGTTATCATCCTCAGTCTAATGGCCAGACTGAGAGGCTTAACCAGGAGCTGGAGACCTGTCTCCGCTGCTTAGTCTCCCAGAATCAGGCCTCCTGGAGTAAGCACCTCACGTGGGTAGAATATGCCCACAACACTCTTCCTACCTCTGCTACAGGCCTCTCACCTTTTCAATGTGCATATGGATATCAGCCCCCATTATTTCCAGAGTCGGAGAGCGAAATCACGGTCCCCTCTGCCCATGCCTTGGTCCGCCGCTGCCACCGCATCTGGGCTGCAGCTCGCAAGGCCCTGCTGCGAAGCGCCACGAGGATGAAGAAGGTTGCGGATCGGCAGCGACGCCCTGCTCCCTGCTACAGGCCAGGTCAGAAAGTCTGGCTGGCCACCAAGGACTTACCTCTCCGTGTCATGTCACGTAAGCTAGCGCCCAAGTTTATTGGTCCATTTTCAGTATCCAACTTGGTTAATCCTGTGTCTGTGAGATTAAAACTCCCTAGGTCTCTGAAAGTACATCCCACATTCCATGTGAGCAAGGTCAAACCACTCACCGAGAGCACCTTGGTTCCCGCCTCCAAGCCCCCACCACCCCCCCGGATTGTGGATGGTGGCCCAACATACACGGTCAAAAAGCTTTTGGCTGTCCGTAGGAGAGGACGAGGGAGACAGTTCCTGGTGGATTGGGAGGGTTATGGCCCGGAGGAGAGGTCTTGGATCCCATCCAGTTTCGTGCTGGATCGGACCTTAATTGATGACTTTTACAGACACCAGCCTAAGGTGCCTGGGACGTCAGGAGCCGTCCTTAGAAGGGGGGGTACTGTTATGTCACGCAAAGTTTGTTAATTCTGTTGAGCACTTTCATGTCAAGTTAAATCACTCATGTCTAGTCTTGTCGTTCACTTCCTGTTTTATTTTGTACTCACCTGTTCCCATCTTGTTTCAGGCACTTCACTTCCTCCCTTTGTGTGAGTTTTCCCTCCACTGTGATCGTCTCCTCGTTACCTGATTCATCTCACCTGGGCTCCCCTCCCTCATGTATATATAGACCCTGTCTCCCTTTGTCTCGTGTCAGTTCGTCGTGTCTACTATGCATGTTCCACGTCCAGGAAAACCAGGTTTTGGGTCTCGTTTCTGTTTTCCGTATTAGTGAGCCTTTTGTAGTAACCTCCTGTGTGAGCGCTTTATGTTGTATTTTTGCAGCCTCCTTGAGAGCGTTTTTTGTTCTGCCTTTCATTCAAGTAAAGACTTTTTGTTATACTTCCTGCTTCTGAGTTTTTGCTTTTGAGTCTTCCGTTGAAGTCAAAGTCCCTGATACTGTGTTCTTTTGGTATTGGGATTTTGTCTTTTTTGTCATTTTTTTTTGTCTTTTTGTGTATTTTTTTGTGATTTTGTGTCCTTTTTTGTCATTTTGTGTCTTTTTTTTGTCATTTTGTGTCTTTTTTTGGTCATTTTGTGTCTTTTTGTGTCTTTTTTAGTCATTTTGTGTCTTCTGTGTTCTTTTGGTATTGGGATTTTGTCTTTTTTGTCATTTTTTTTGTATTTTTGTGTCTTTTTTTGTCATTTTGTTTCTTCTGTGTTCTTTTGGTAATTTTGTGCCTTTTTTGTCATTTTTTTCTTTTTGTGTATTTTTTGGCCATTTTATGTCTTTTTTTTATTAATTTTGTGTCCTTTTTTGTCATTTTGTGCAATTTTGTGTCCTTTTTTGTCATTTTGTGTCTTATTTGGTAATTTTGTGTCTTTTTTGTCATTTTTTGTCTTTTTGGTCATTTTGTGTCTTTTTTTAGTCATTTTGTGTCTTTTTTTTTAGTCATTTTGTGTCTTTTGTGTCTTTTTGGTCATTTTGTGTCTTTTTAGTCACTTTGTGTCTTTTTTTAGTCGTTTTGTGTCATTTTAGGTTTTTTTGGTAATCTTGTGTCTTTTTTAGTAATTTTGTGTCTTTATGTTATTTTGTTTCTTTTTTAGTCATTTTGTGTCATTTTGTGTCTTTTACATTACATTCCATTACATGTCATTTAGCTGACGCTTTTGTCCAAATCGACTTACAATAAGTGCATTCAACCTGATGGTACTAGACGTAGACCACAGGAATGAAGTAAGTACATAACTTTAAGAGCTTTAATATATATATATATATATATATATATATATATATATATATATATATATATATATATATATGTATATATATATGTATATATATATGGGTGACCATGACTTAATTGAGGTATTGTTGGAAGAGGTAGGTCTTGAGCCTGTGGCGGAAGATGTACAGGCTGTCTGAGGTCCTGATGTCGGTGGGGAGCTCGTTCCACCATTTGGGTGCCATGACAGAGAAAAGTCTGGAGGAGGTTTTGAGGCGAGTTGACCCACGCAGGGTGGGAGTCGCCAGCTGTTTGGCTGATGCAGAGCGGAGAGGACAGGCAGGGGTGTAGAGTTTGACAAGGTTGACAAGGATGTAAGTAGGACCTGAACCATTAGCAGCGGAGTACGCCAGAGCTAGAGTCTTGAAACGTTTCCGTGCAGCCACCGGTTGCCAATGAAGGGAGTGGAGGAGGGGTGTTGTGTGTGAAAATTTGGGAAGATTGAAGACCAATCGAGCAGCTGCATTCTGGATGAGTTGCAGAGGTCGGATGGCTTTGGCAGTCAGACCTGCCATGAGGGAGTTGCAGTAGTCCAGGCATGAGATGACCAGCGCCTGGACCAGGACCTGAGCTGCCTTCCGAGTGAGAAACGGGCGGATTCTCCTGATGTTATGCAGCAAGAATCTGCAAGATCTGGTTGTGGCGGTGATGTTTGTGGAGAGGGACAGTCTGTTGTCAAGAGTCACGCCAAGGTTTTTGGCGGTTTCTGTGGAGACAACCACTGTGTTCTGGACAGTGATGTGGAGGTCAGTGGTGGGGGAGCGCTTCCCTGGGAGGTAAAGTAGCTCAGTCTTTCCCAGGTTGAGTTTGAGGTGGTGCGAGGACATCCACTGGGAGATGTCGCCAGACATGCAGAGATACGTGCTGCTGCCTGTGTTTCAGACTGGGGAAATGAGAGGATTAGCTGGGTGTCGTCGGCATAGCTATGATAGGAGAAGCCATGCGAGTGGATGAGGGAGCCAAGGGAGTTGGTGTATACCGAGAAAAGGAGTGGACCAAGGACAGAGGCTTGAGGGACCCCGGTGGTGAGTGGACAGGGTTCTGAAACACAACCCCTCCAAGTTACACGAAAGGTGCAGTCCTTGAGATAGGATTTGAGCAGAGACAGGGCAGAGCCCGATACTCCCAGGTAGTGAAGGGTGGAGATGAGGATCTGATGATCAACAGTATCGAAAGCTGCAGAAAGGTCCAGTAGAACCACCACAGATGAGAGAGAGGCTGCCTTCGCCTTGTGAAGCTGTTCAGTCACAGCGAGAAGGGCAGTCTCTGTTGAGTGGCCCTTCTATTTATGGGTAATTTTGTGTCTTTTTTGTCATTTTTTGTCTTTTTGTGTATTTTTTGGTCATTTTATATCTTTTTTTAGTCATTTTGTGTCTTTTTGTCATTTTGTGTCTTTTTTGGTCATTTTGTGTCTTTTTAGTCATTTTGTTTCTTTTTTGGTCATTTTATGTCTGTTTTTAGTCATTTTGTGTATTTTTTTTGTCATTTTCTGTCTTTTTTAGTCCTTTAGTTCAACATAAAATGTGATTTTGAATCTTTTTTTTACTTTCAAAACACTATCATGCTCAATAAAGAATTTTAAATGTTGCAAATGTGAACAACGATGTCAAATACAACATATAAGTTACATCCAGTTCTATCACTTTATACTAAATCTATTTGACCTTGTCTCCAGTTTTACTTGGTATATCATCATCAAACTGAAACTGGCCTCATGGAAATATTGTTATGTAGAACTGTTCAGTGAAGGACCATCATCATGCTTGACAGGTTTGAGGCGGATTGGACAATGTATTAAGTTATACATTCTCATGTTTTATGCCAAAGCGCCATATTTTGCCGGCATGCCACGCCCACCCACACACATATAGTGTGACGACTGCAAAGCTTTTAATAACTTTTGATCTCAAAAGCCTTTTGATGGTACTGAACAAGTCCGAAGTCGATCTGATTAAATCTGTAGGAGGAGCTTGTTAAAGTAAGCAGCGTTGAAATTGCGAAAAACGCATAAAGCGCCATTTTTGATCCAAGATGGCCGACTTCCTGTACGTTTTTGGGTATTGGTTCTTCTTACATTTTGGTGCGTCTTCCCATGATACATGTATGTACCAAATTTTGTGTCTCTGTGACAAACCTGTTTAAGGGGCTCAATTATAGTGGGTGCTAGCAGGTCAATTTGCCACGCCCATTTCTGAAACTAATGAAATACGTCAATTTTCGAAGGGATTCAATTTTGTCCCAAGTTTGGTGGGCCCTAAAAATGGACCCTAAAAATGTGAAATTATATATCAATGTGTTGGTCTTGACGTGTCATAAAAGGTGAAAAAAATAGTTAATACATTTTTCTACATGTCCTGAAACCAGTCTGATGCCACAGGGTCCTTTCTGACCCCTGAGGACCATGGGTGTGTAGTCGACGGGTTAGTTAGACGAACAAGGGTTAAAGGGGATGAAAACGTATGCAATCATTTATTTTACCTTATATATTTTTAATTCATTGACATTATTTTGTAAAAATCTGTTTTCACTCAGCACACCGTCTTCATGACGTCACGACGTAAAAATGTTCAGCAGCATGTTTCCCTGCTGTCAGCTGAACTCTAAAGCTTTGGCTTTTCCACAAGTTTACATGTCCAATTTAATGCATCAACTCTTTTTCACCAAAGGTAAAAAAAAAAAAAAAACACCTCGACCTAGTGTAAAGTGTTATTTTTTTTCCTTTTTTTGCAGATATTTTCAAATTCTGCAGTGTTCACTCAGCATTTTTAATGTTATCTTTTGTGTTTAAGGTTTTTTTTTGTGATTTTTGTGTGTGTTTTATGTGTGTTTTTATGTGCGTTTTTTAAAATTTTTGTGTGCTTTTGTGTTTTGTGTGTGTTTTTTGTCATTTTTTTGTGTGTTTTTTGTAAAAACAAAATTATATGTTTTTCGGTGAATTTTTGTGTGTCTTTTTAAGTGTCTTTTTTGTGTGGTTTTTGTAAAAAAAGTATATGTTTTACAGTGTGTTGTTTGTGTTTTTAATGTGTTTTCTGTGTTTTCTATATGTGTTTTTTTGTCATATTTTGTGTGTTTTTGTGTGTTTTATGTGTCTTTTTTGTATTTTTTTGTTAAAAAAAAAAGTATATGTTTTTCGGTGTGTTTTGTGTTTTTGAATGTGTTTTTATGTCTTTTTTGTAAAAAAAAATGTTTTTGTGTGTTTTTTGTGCTTTTGTGTGTTTCTTTGTCATTTTTCTGTTATTTTGTGTTTTTTGTCATTTTTTGTATGTTTTTTCATTTTTGTGTGTTTTTTATGTGTTTTTTTATGTCTTTCTTTGTGCGTTTTTGTGAGTGTTTCTTGTAATTTTTTGTGTGTTTTTTTTGTCAGTTTTTATGTCATTTTTTATGTGTTTTTTGTCTTCAAAATGTTGATCCAGTAAGTCAAAATGAAAAAATGATCAGGTCATAAAGGTTGTGCTGGGAAAAAAACGATGAGTGGTTTATAGAGGCAGAATGAAAAGGAGTCAAAAAAGACCCAAACTCCAAAAGGTTAAAGAGTTGTTATTTTCTTAATTCTTTTAATTAGACCAAATGATATTGACCATGATTTCATGTGGAAAAGCAACAAAAGGGTGAAACATCCAAAGGATCAATCCTGTTCTCTGATTATATTTCATATATTTAGTCATTCATGTTCACACTTCATGCAACAACCTGCTTCACCTGTTTAACATGCTGATATATTTTCTCTAATGTGCAACATCTGCAGCAATCGGGAAAACAAACAAACACAAAAATAAATATATAACTACAAAATTTCTAAAGAAATTTTGATTGTGTGCTTGCCTCTGGACCGTCATTCTCGTGGCTTAAATCAGCAGTTAAACAGGGACTCTGTACTGAGTTCACAGACACCTCAAAGAAGTATCTAGGACAAACGGTTCATTAGTTAATAAAGGGGGCGCGGCTAATCAAAAGGGGCGGGACTTTATGAAATATTGTTATGTAGAACTGGTCAGTGATGAACCATCATCATGCATGACAAGTTTGAGGCAGATTGGACAATGTATGGTCAAGTTATAAGTTCTCATGTTTTATGAAAAAACGCCATGTCTGTTGAGTTAGAGCAGTATGGCGTCATACTTGAGTCAAAAGTCGCGCGATCGATAACACATCTGCACACGCATTTATTTCGTGTCACGCGCGCAGATTTCAACTGCCGCGCGCACTTTTTTGATCTTCGCGCAGCAACTGAGTGAAGCAGATTCTCCCCGTGCTCGCTCGCGGCGGAGCTCTGCTCGCGCTGAGCGAGGACTTTTTACACATTGGGGGCGTGGCCAAGGATGACCCAAGGCCTCTTATGATTGGTCATTTTCCAGCCCTCCACGTGGGTGCCTTTTCAGTTTACTGCTGACAGCTGGTAGCGGCGGCATCATCTAAACAACAACAACAAGGGTTATTTCATGACGTTCACGACCACAACTCTACGCTTCATCACTGATAATAAAAAGGTAAAAAAAATGCTGTTTCTTGTTTCTAAATGATGATACAGTAGTTAAAGTGTCACGCCTGGATTCCACTGGATGCGTAACGGCTGCAGATCCGTCGTCGGAGCCGTTACGCACCCATTATAATCAATGTGTGAGATTCCACCGACTGCAGATCCACTGCGTAATGAGTCCGACGACGCATGGCCATCCGACAGCCCTCGCAACACTTGCGCAGAGCTTCTATTTTTGTCGGACGACGGAGCACGACGCATAAATTCAGCACAGAACAGATCGTTCGGGACAGGAAATCTTGCACAGACACAAAATAAAACACCGGTATATTTTCAAAATAAAATACCTCGGGTTCGCTAATGAGGTCGGCCGGCTCGTTAACAAGCCGGCCGACCTCGTTAGCGCTCGTTAAGACGGAGTCGCTGGATTTGTCTCCAGTCATTAACGAGGAGATGTTGATTATCTTCCAGTTATATCAATTGATTAGGCGTGAATTCGCGAGATCTCGTGCGTCCTCGGGACTCTGCTGTCCGCAACAGCTCTGACACAGACGGATCTGGTTGGTGTTGACGGACTACGTAGATACGCAGCCGTTGCGGACAGACCCCTGTCGGAGTCGTTACGCATCCAGTGGAATCCCGGCGTGACCTGGACCATACCATTAGGGATGGGTACCGAATTCTGTACTTTTATAGGTACCGACCGAATTCCGTCGGTACTACTGAGTACCGATTCATGTCAAATCAAACGGTACCATGTTTCGGTACCTAAACGGCTTCCTTTAAATTGATCATTGATTTCAACCTATTTTCATTGGAGTTCTTTGATTAACAAACGCATCCTTGTCACCGTGAACGCAGCATTGCACGCACAAGAGCGTCATGACGTCAGTAGTCGGGGGTTCAGTCAACAAAGCAAGCATGGCTGAGAGAAAGCGCTCGAAAGTATGGCTCAACTTTTCAAAATGCGATGCAGATTACGCTCGCTGCAATATTTGTGACGCAAAGTGCAAGGCCAGCAGCGGGAATACTTGTAATCTGAGGAAGCACCTGGTTAAGCACAAGATTTTTCTCAATGCTGAAGAGTGCACAATTTTCGACAGCCTCAGATCAACGGCTACAGCTCCTGCTTTCGGCACCGTTAGCACGCTTGCATCCGTTAGCAACTCGTCATCTGCAGCCAGCAACATGGGAGAAGAAACATTTGGTGATGGCAACAGCGACAATGACGATGCAAGTGAGGCATCATCATCTTCGTCTGCTCCAGGTAAATAAGCCTAGTGTTTAAGATTATGTTAGCTTGGCATTTTAACTTGCATTAGTTATCATCATCAGCTCAGTTCCTCGTACTTTGTAATGTTAATGTAAATGCTTGTATTCATATACAGGTCCGTTGGACACATTGTCAACCCGCCCTAAAGTTAAAGTGAGAGCTGCAACGGTGACGCCCTTTACAAAAGCCAAGGAGACAGCTTTTTCCCGTCAGCGGGCAGATGTTTGTCACAGGGCTGTGACTGCATTTGTGGTAAAAGGAATGTTGCCCTTTACAACAGTGGACACCCCATGGACATCCATTTTAGGTAAATTATTACTCTGCATAAAATTAGTGTTCATGTGTGTGTGATGGAGCAAGCCCCCCAACAGAAGGGATATTTGCAACACATTAATACCAGCTTGGTATAATGTTGAAAAGCTTAATGTGAAGGAGGAGCTGAAAGCTGTAGATCATGTTGCAGTGACTGCAGATGCATGGAGTAGTGTGGCTCAAGATCACTACATCACAGTCACTGTCCACTATGTAGTGGAAGCTGAGCTGAGAGAGAAAGTCCTCCATACAACAGCAGTATATGTCTCCCAGACAGGGTCTGCTGTAGCTGAAGAGATAGACAGCATCCTAGATGACTTTGAGGTGAAGTCCAAAGTGGTAGCTATTACCGTTGACAACGCTGCCAACATGGATGTAGCCGTTAAAAAAATGCACGTTATGAAGATGGGGTGTTTTGCTCATACCCTGAACATAGCAGCCCAAAAGCTGTACAGTGTGAAAAGCATTGCTAACTGGTCAGGAAGGATACGGGCTGTTGTGCTTTGGCTAAGAAGAAATAGTCTTGCCAAGCCTGTCCTTAAAGAAAAACAGAAACTCCTAGGTAGGTAGAAGGTTAATAAAACACATGGAGTGTTCCTGTCTTTACTATTTCAGACATGTAAATGATTTTAAATAATTCCACCGATTTCTACATTATTAATATTCTTACAACTATGTTACACTGGGGCAATTGTATTTGTATGTAATGTAATTTTTTTCTGTCTTGTCAAAGGCCTTGATGATCATTCCCTCATACTGGATGTGAGAACCAGATGGAATAGCCTCTTCCTGATGGTGGAGAGGTTCATAGAACAATACCCTGCCATCCAGGCTGCTTCGAGGGACCCACGCATCAAGAAGGCTATGGACAGAGACAGGTATAGAAAATTGATCTAAAAAGTTGTGATATAACCAGTGAAAAAAATGAATTACACTTCTGCTGACATAAAACATTCTGTATCATGTTGCACTTTGGATTTCATTCCCAGATTAGAGAGTGTCAGATGATGACATTAGCAAATGTGAGGACTTTGTGGACACCATGAGGGTCCTTTACACGTCCACAATTTACACAGCCACTGCTGGGCAGATCCTCCCCATCCTGGACAAACTGAAGGCCAAGTTTGAGGTGAAAGATGATGATTCTGCATTCAAGAGAGCCATCAAGGAGAAGGTCTGGGCAGACCTCTCCCATCGTTACTCAGTATGTACTTAATTGATACTTTCAATTGATTGATCATTTTGTTAATCGTCAACTTATTGGCGCAATTACTCATACTTAAAATGCATTATACAATTTTTTTATGTTTAATGTTGATAGAGGGAAACAAACAAAGAGCTTCAAGAGTTCCTTGAGGAGGCTACTGCTCTTGATCCTCGTTTCAAAGTCAAGGTTCATGATGAGGCTGTTTGGACCCGCCTAGAGAATGCAGCTGTAGCCCTCTTAAGTGGAGACAAGGTTTGTTCATTGTGATTTTAATGTGGACAACTGGACATATGTGTTCTGTTCTAATACAATCATATTATTTTAATTACTTGTTGTATATGCTTTATTTAAAGGTTGGAGAGGTGACCCAGCAGGAGGAAGAAAGAAGAAATGAGCAGCAGGAGGAAGAGGAGGATATGTTTGAAGGAGAAGAAATGGTAGCAGCACCTGTAAAGAGTAAGAAAAAACTTTCAGCTCTTGGGGAGCTCTTTGAGGATGAAGACCAGGCAGTGCTACTACAGACTGAGGCAGACATCAGTGCACCTTCGTTGGCTGAAAAGGCCAAGAACGAGCTGCAGATCTACCAGAGCTTTCCAGCAGTCCTCAGCTCAGTGCATCCCCTCTTGTGGTGGTGGAACAAGAGGGATCAGATGCCTATGTTGGCCAGCTTGGCCAAAAGATATCTTTGCGTTCAAGCCTCTTCCACTCCTTCAGAGCGAGTTTTCTCCACAGCAGGGGATACAGTCAGTGTGGAGCGGGCTCGGCTCTTGCCCGAGAAAGTTGACCATGTTAGTGTTCTTGAAAAAGAACTGCACAAGAAATGAAGATAAGCAGTAAATGTAGTTCACAGCAAAGAAGTCTGCTTCACTTTCATTTTTAGTTTGTAATACTTTTTTTGTAAAAACAAAATTTGTAAAATATATTTTCCTTTATTTATTTTTTTAATCCATCCTCTTTTGCTCATTTGTTTTAAACTTATTTGCCCTCCAAACAGTTGGATGTTGTTTTGATATATTTTTTAAAGTTTATATTGTTTATATTTTAAGTTTATATTTATATATGAGAAATAAATATGTTGAATTGAAAATGTTTGAGATTTTATTATTAAACAAATTAACATTTATTATCACATAAACAAAGGCAAAAGTACCGAAAATTGGTACCGTTGAGTACCGGTACCGATTCCCGGGTACCGAGTATCGGTACCGTATCGGTTCAAATGTGAAAGGTACCCATCCCTACATACCATGCGTGGTGAAGCATGTGTAACAATTGTTCGCACATTTGGAGTACTGTGCCGGGAGGAGGACGTGCTGTCCCTGAAGGATGTCCGAGCTGAAGGATGTCCGAGCAGAGACACCGGAGCGTCCTGTCAACAGCAGGTAACTAGGTCAAGCTAACTAACGTCAGTAATCGCCGGTGGTTTAACGTAAAATATAATAAATAAACGCTATAGTGAGACGGGAATATGATGGAGAAGATGCGAACAATGATTCCATTTTCAGTAGTTATCAGACGAAAACGTTTTGGTTCATGTCGCTCCATGCTAACGGTAAAAGCTAATTACTAGCTAACATTAGCGTTAGCTAACAATGACATCAAATGGCCGGCTAGGTTGAAAGAACACGTTTTCTTGTGGACAAAAGAGTGTGATGCAAAACATGTCTGAGAAGTCTGGGTGACAACATGATGGCACATGATGCATTGTTTGGCTTGTTTGTTTATCTTGTATGGGCCAGCACGTTATGAGGAGGGGAGGGGGCAGGAACATTTGTGGTAACAGCACCAGCTAATGTTAGGTACAGAGCACCATATACAGGGACTGTCACCCTATAAATTAACCTTATATTAGCTATTTGCACAACTACACACAACTATTTTATGAATGTAATAATTTGAGACAGCATGACTAGTTCTGGAGTTGATATGTATGAATACATGTGGTAAAACTAAATCTAACCAATTACATATTTTTATCAGCCTCTTTAGGTTGACTGCATCCAGGCAGTTAACTCTTTGGGCCAGGGGGCATTTGGGGAAGAAGAACAGGATCCTGATTCCAGCCTGTCATCAACTCCATAAGAGCGGTTTCCCCCTGGTATATCATGGGTTTGAGTATACTTATGATGATTTATGAATGTTGCATGAAATTGATTGGCATTCTGAGGGATGTTGAACATAATGATATTAATGTCACATTCTTTTAGAAGCCAGGGTATTATTCTTCTGTGACTATCAAAAGTATCAATATGCAGTTACTTCTAACATTTATGGACAATCATGCACCTTACTATATTAGCAATAACCACCTGACTTCACTTATGTACAGTGCATAACATATTAACATCATTGTGCACTGTACACAGCACATAGTGTAGCATAGTTATGGTTATATCCAATTATTTTTCAAAACATTTTCCATTTGCATCAAGTACTGTATAATGTGTTATTAATGGTTTGTATTCTGCTCTTCACTTTGTTTTCTTTTTTTACTAAGTGATGTAAAAGTTGCTAGTAATAGTTATAGAAACTGATTATGATAGAATCTCAAATACAAAAGCTGGAGTAGGCTCAAATACTGAAAATTCGCCATGTTGATTAATATAATATACTTGGTATACTGACGCTACTATTGGTTCATGTTGTTGAGCTGTCAGAGCCAGAGCCAATCAGAGGCAGGATAGGGCGGGTCTTAATGGAACACGGGGTTCAAAGGTCAAAGGAACCCATGTGACCTAAGGTCAGCCTTTTTTTTTTTAGCTAGCTACTGTCAATACTTCTGTTGAGTAAAATATTTTTCCAAAAGTAAATGATTGTGCATTGTTTTTGTTCGTGTTGGCAAAGCTTTTTTTTTATTTTTAAAATCTGCCACTACACATGGATTTGAAGCAGTTAGGCCAAGTAAAGGAATAGCGCATGCTAAACTGCACGCATCACAAGAATATAGCCTGCAAAATGTGGTGAGGGAGGTCGCAGAATTTAGGATAACCTGACTGACTGACGTGGAGAACGTGGAGTCACGGTAAGAAATAATAAGTAAAAATAATCATTTCTTTAGAGGTTTGCATCAGCTGTGAGGAGCTCCACTGGCCAAGGAATTAAATTATGTTGATATGGAATTATTTGGGTTTTAAGACAGGTGTTTTTTTTTATATTATTGTGGTTACTTTTTGACAGTCATTTCAGACCAATCCTGAGCTGCAGATATGTTCATGTTTAGGCTCAGAGTGGTGAGGGTATTTATGAGGGCTGCTGTTTGAGGTGAAAGGTGTGTTTAATAAGAGGCTCACAGAGGGAGAGTCGGACAGCTACGTTTCAATTATTGTGTTTGTGTATACGGTTTGTTTTGGAGTATGGACATAGTTGATGACTTAATACCTGCTGACTTAACTTGACCTGTCTTACTGCTCTCCGAAGTTTGTGAAAATGGACTGTTTTGTCCTCGGCCTTAACTCTGTAAAACTCATTTTACACCCCAGTACAATACAGTAGTGTCCTCCTTTCTTTCTTCTCATCTCCTTTGGCTCACCAGTCTCCATCGTTCCCTCTGTTATCCCTGGATAACAGAGTCCCTGGATTTGTCTCCAGTCATTAATGAGATGTTGATTCTCTTCCGGTTATATCACTTGATTACGCGTGAATTCGCGAGATTCACTGATACACTGCACTCTGTTGGAAGAGCATTTAATTGTTCTGCCTCTCACTTCACGCCGCTCACTTAAGAGTACCGCGGAACAGCGGTTGGGAATCACTGGATTGGAGCACAGTTATGGGGCGAATCTGATTGGCTCCTTGTGTTTTGGCTTGATGTAAATCCTGTCCGCTGGCGGGACTCGGCCTCTCTGGCTTTTCGTCTGAGGTAAGAAGACGTGTTTTGCTAGCATACTACCGTTACAATTGTGCCTTACAATGTTAACATTTTCATATTTGAACTTTTAAACTACTGTCGAAAATTTTGTGAAATGTAGTTGCAAGTTATGAGTTTCAATTGGACGATGTTTGTCATTTTATTTTGCTAATTTATTCGCGGCTACTGGTCTTAGGTCTGAGCTAGCACTCTCCAGCGAGCTAGCTTTAGCATCATGTCGAAGCAATTTATAAATGGTCCGTCGAGGCAGAATATCTTTACAGTTACTCCATGTTACAGTTACCATGATGCTAACAGTTGTTATAACAGTAGATGTTTCCGGTGTTAGCAAACACTATTGATTCTAAGAGTGCATTGCATAGTTTGACTGATTTGATGCTACTGACAGACGGCCTATAATGCATTGTGGGTTGATAATCTAGGCCACAACAGTTTATGATTGCTGTGTTTTGTCTTGTGTCTATCTGGGAAGGTGTCATTATGCTAATAATAATATAATAATGCTAAAAAATTACTATCTTATGCTATTTTCCTTGATTAATGTTGTCTAAATGCCATTTTTAATGTAGGGTTTGTGTACAATGTTGGCCTGACTAATTTTTTTTTTAACTTTGATATGTAGCTAATTGTATGTGGATTTTGATGGTAGCTTCTTGATAATAGTCCTGTTTTTTTGTGAGGATGTTTTGGTATTCTTATGTAATAAGGTGTAATAGTAATACCAATGTCATACCCATCAATGGCTAAATTTGAACATTCGGTGTATTTGGACAATATGAAACTGAAACTCATGTCACTTGGTAATGAGAGGTTAAAAAGAAAAGATAATCATGGGGATATACATTTAACCATGGAGTCAGGGCTGTAAAAAAAATACTGTAATGATGAACTGGTAGTTTACTACACCATTTAAGATTTACATTGTGTCAATGTCAATGTTACTCACTACTGTTAGCAGACTATTACCCAAACTATTACCATTTCTTTTTTCCAATTTGTCATGTCAACTGGTACCTGAAGTATGTGCTCCAGTGACTAATATTAATGTACTCTGTGTGTGTGTGTGTGTGTGTGTGAGAGAGAGAGATTTATTGGAAGTTGAAAATGTAGGCTTAAACAGCTTTGGATAAATTCATGTATGTGTGTGTGTGTGTGTGTGTGTGTGTCCTCAAGTGGTGCTGTGAAGCATTTTCGTTGTAGGCTTTAATCCTGTTTTCTTCTGATATTTCAGAACAGATGTGTTAAAAATAACACATCATGTGTTCATTTTTAACACATCAGCGTGTCTAGTTAAGGACAACACATTTTGTGTTGCTTTTAACACAATCAGTGTGTAAGCACATTGAACACATATTGTGTGTTCAAAATGTCAACACAAAGATGTGTTAAAAATAACACAAAGATGTGTTGTTTATACTTTTTTTCTAAAATAGGATTTATATGCTTGAAACCCACTAAACCACTCATATTTTCATTCATTTACAGTGACTTTTATTCAAAATTCTGTCACAGCAGAAAATTTAAGGAAAAACAGCTCATGGCAAACATTCAAATTCCATTAAAAAAAAATCATCAACATTCAAACAATTAATCAACAATGGGATAACCTGTAAATGATCGCTGCAGGGGACATCAGGTCACACCGTCATTAACTGCATGACCACAAAGCAGGATAAACCATTAACTATTCTTTACACGCAAGTGACTGACTCAGGTGTGTCTCAGGTAAAGCTTTTCACAGTAATGCAAATTTAAACAATCAGTTTGTATCTTGGATTTACATATAGTGCATTTCCACTGAAAGATGACAGCAAGTCTAGTGGTCTGATGTCTGCTACATCTTTTACATTCATCATTTCATACTCTTCAGTCCGCTCCACCACATATGAAAACAGATGGTCATTAAAATATTTCACAGTTAAAATTTTGAGAAAAAATAGCACCTCCTCCTTTTCACAATTGGGAACCATGTGTACAATCTCTCCAAATAGACGCTCACCTCTTGCATCACAGTTTAAAGCAAGAACACAACCAGTTTTATATGTCTGACCAAGCCAACAGACAGAGTGAGCCACATGAATTGTGTTGCAAGTACCAATATCATACCCATGTGCTTTCAGATTTTCAATTAACAGATTACTTTTTTCCAAAGATCCAACCATCACTGACAAGGCGTTTGGGACAGTCATTTTTTTCATCAGTGGGTCACTAAATTTCCAGTTATACATACTTTGAACTTGATTCTTGTAAGCTAAAGTCTTAGAAATATTTATGAAATTACACACAACATGGGCATGTCTTTTCAGGGGACCATGCTTACTCTCAAATCTCATGCACCATAACTTCAAAAGTGGGCCAAACTTTATCATAATGCGCCAATAGTGAGTCATAAAATGATGTTTCGGGGTAAGTGGTCTGTCTGGATAAACAATCTTGAACAAATTATGGTGATCTATAACCAACTGCTTTAAAAAGACAGAAAGTCCAATGCTGACAACTGGGGCAAATATTATGCTACAGATTTCTCTGAGGAGAAGGAACAATTTCCAATGTTGATCATGTTCACTTACAAAATCTCCAATTAGAAAGGGTAAAAAGAGCAAAAGACACCACATCTGACTTGCTGTTTGTTTTATGGGATTATCTGATGTTCTCAAGTTAAGAATGACAGTTGGTTTGTTTTTTTCATTTGCAAAACCGTAATCGAATCTTACCAATCTGTCATTAAACTGCTCTAATGTGAACAACTTTTCATCGTAGATGAAATGTTTTAACATCAGTTTTAATTCAACCAAGGCAACACCCTCTAAAATGTCGTGCATAATGTCTACACAAATATTTTCAGTCACGTGAAAGTAATTCAGTGAGTTTAAACAGGAATCCCCTTTTATACCTGTTAAAGTTGGATCGTTATGCACAACATGTTCTTTATAGTTTACTTTGTTACGAAATTCCTGGTGATCATCATCAAACACATACTGGGCCGCTTGTTTGTCAGTTAGACAAAAATGGCAAAATCTGTTTGCTGAAAAGCTTTCTAAAAACCCTCCAAGTGAATGGCATGCAAGATTATCTGCAGTCAAAAGGCAGACAGTACCATGGAGAAGAGAAATCTGACCCTCAATTTCAACGTTTATCCCATCCGTTTCAAGAGATCGAATGTCATCCAGCAAAGGTGCAAATATTTTGTCAAAGCCATACACTTCCCTGTCTATAGAATTAAAAAGTAGACAGAGATGGATGTTCGCAAGGGAGGAGTTGAATTCCACAGGCAAGTTTCTCAAGCAAAAGTAAACAGCTCCCATTTTGTGAACTTTAGTTTTTGACCCCAAAGGATTAGTCGTTTCCAAGTCATCAAAATATAATTGCATTTGTAGGGCATTGGGATACCTGCTATATAATGTATGATTTGCAAACTGTGTGCCATCACAATAATCGCGCATTTTACCATCAACACTTTTGTTTGATTGCTTATAGAGTTTCTGCATCTTTTCACTGCCAAAGAGAAACTTTATAGTATCAACAATAGAGATATACTGGCAAGTGTCTGCAGCCAGTACTTGAGTCAATTTACCCTGCTTTCTTGCTGTGTCACCTCTGTATCCTAAGAAAATTTCTGTAGGCTTGACAAGGGAGTGTTTTTCAGAAAAATATTTGCACATTTTGTAGGGCGTGTCTACCTCTGAAAACATATTTTGTGCATTTTCAAAATCCTGCATCAAAAATTGGACAGCTTCATCATCAATTGAAATGGTGTAGCTATTAAACACAGATGCAGTTTTCTCCTTTAAAGAGTCCAACGTCTTCTCTAGTAGCTCTTTGGTGCATGTAATGCTTTTCTGTACATCAGTTAAGGTGGAATTTGATGAGGAATACATTTTGGCAACATACGATGCTGCACAGTCACGCTGGTCTGAAAAATGAACACCCATAGGGGTGTCCAAATCAGTGTCCAAATTACTTTTAGAAGGATCCATAGCATGAGAGCAAGATGGCATAGAAACATCCTCCAATACATCACTGAAACTGCCTTGTTCAAAATGTTGTGGATTAGCAACTGGAATGTGTCCCCTGTTGAGATGTCTGGTGTAAGAATTTAAGTTATGGTATGTTCTTTGACAGTGGTTTTGACTACATACAATTGTAAAGTCCTGTCCATCAGAAATGGCATGAACTTGCCTAAGATGTCTGATTAGTGTCCTTACTCTGTTTGAAATTGACTTCTTGCACTTGGGACACGTGTACATCCTAACTTATACAACTGCTTGAAGCTTGGCAATTAACTCCAAAACCTTTGACCTCTTTACACACGAGATTGGTAAGTCATAAACATGCTCAAAAAAAGAATACACTGAGTCAAGTTGGGCAGGATAGGCTATGTTACAAACCCACAACATTTTGAACAACTTGTCCAGTGCGCATGTCAATCCTTCGTCTTCAAGGGGAATGGCGACTTTGTCATTCTTTGCCACAAGTATGTACTGAGCTGTTGTTGCACTGGGATGTCCTAAACACACAAGCCTGGGCTGGTGGACTCCCATTTCTGCTCCTCTGGCTGCTGCCACCAATGGTCTTTGTAGAAGGCTGGGGATGCTTGTTCCAGTCTGAGAAAACACAAATGTCACATGTTATTATGAAAACGTAAAAAGTATTTTAGTATGTAAATAGTTATTTATTCTGACAGGTTCATCAAAAAGTATTATGTCTGTGTAAACTAATATGTAAATAGTAATTTATTTATTGAGATAATTATTGTATTTATTTATATATTATTTATTAATTAATTTATTAATCCATCCATCCATCAAACATTGTATGTCACACATTACACCACCAAAGTAAATACTCAGTCTGTTGGGGAAGGACTGAGTACTGTAGCATTAATCTCCTTACCACGGACTCAAGTATGAATTAAATCAATCAATATCAAAATGTGGTTTTCCAAAACAAAGCAGATACTACTGTATCCTTTGTATCATACTACCACTATATTTCATGATTTATATTCAAATAGTTATGTTGAACTAAAACACATTACTGAATTATGTGACGTTTCATTTTTATTATGTGTGAACAAAGATGATGACAGAGAAGGTCAAGGTGCAAAATCAGAGAAGAAAGACAAAACCTACTGGTTTCACTTCCAATATGTAGGACAGGGCTGATTTGACACTGCATTTTGTCCACCCTTTGTTCCTCCCTGATGCAGTTGGAGGTAGATAACGGGTGAGTAACTTCAGGGCTCTGAAGCAAACTGACTCTGCAAAGAGCACAAAAACAAACAGACAGACATATAATTAGTACTTACAACTCTTGACATAGGTTGTCCAACAAACTGCCATGACAGAAAAAGCAGTGCCCACAAGGGTGTGCTGGACAAAATCAGACAAAAATAATTACAATTTAATTTTCTTTTCTTTTTTAAACCATTCAGCCCTAGTGGGAATATGATAATATGATAAGCCTAATAGGTCATGAGGCCCTAGGATTCCCCTCAGACACAAAAAAAGGACATAGGCCTAATAGATTGACATCGTATCTTGTATACAGGGTAACTAACTTACCATCGCTCTCCTCACTAGCTGGCAGATCACTAAGATCATTTTCATTTTCAAGTGTAGCCACTTTCAGGAGTTTTGGAACAATCTGTCCTTCCCATTTCCGAAGGAAGAGATCTTCCTTGCCCGGAAACATTCTCGCAAACTCTGCATCAAGCTGAAGAGTAACAATTCATAGTAGCTTATGTTCACATATAGTGTACTATCTATTTTCTAGACTCTTGATGTACATCTATAATACAATATGCTGAATACTTACCAAATATGGCATGTCTACAAAGCGTGGGTACTCCTGGAAAATCTCTGCTACTGTTGGTGACTGGCTTGAGATCCAGAATCTGCGGTTGTTGAAGGTTTTCTCCATGCCCATTTTGATAGATGCGAGGTTCTCAGGAGATGGTCTCATCCTTTTGGTGGCTGTTATCCAATCCCTTGTGGACTCTTCTTCCCCTTCTGCAATCACTTGTAGAGTTACAGTTGCTCCAGAAGGCTCACTGGATCTCCTGCGCTTGTGATACCTTCTCTGATCCTCACAAAGGTTTCTCCGCAGGTTCCTCAGTTTCATCTCAATGAACCCACAGTGGGACACCGGATCATAAAAGTGCTCCTGGAACACATTTAAACAAATCGATTGATCGATTAATAAAGGGCATTTTCACCATTTTTATGGGAGTCACATGGTACCGTTTCCATTATGAGCTCATTTCAGATAATATGTTTTCCAGGACCAATTATATCAGTGAGTAATTTGCTTGATATTGTACACTTGACTGCTATTGGATTTGTCTAAAATTGTGTGTGTGGGGGGGGGAATATGCATGCACAGACAGTTACATTAATAACTTTGAATCTAATCCCAAAGTCTCTGGCCCATTCCAGCTCACAGGAATTTTAGCTCAAGCGGCAGAAGGAGAAAAAAAAAAAAAAAAAAAATATATATATATATATATATATATATATATTTATAGACACAAACACACACACATCTGTTCTCACTTACAAATCCTTCATTCTCTTCTTGCATCTTGATCTTTAGTGAGGGGAAGACTGTTGTTATGCTTTTGGCCAACATCAGTTTGTCACCACTGGAAGGGTAACTGAAAGCAAAATGGAGAATTTTGAGCCCAGAAAAAAAGGAAACTGCAAGGCTTACAACAGGCAGCTTTAAAGTATAATTGACAGAATAAAAAAAATAAATAATTTGGTTACTTATTAAATGAAAACCTCAATTGTGCGTTCATAACCTTATAATATATCATTATATGTAAGTATGTTAACTATTCAGTAACTTTTGCATTTTCTCCAGAACTGCACAAGGTTACGGGACCTCTTGCTCAATCTAAAAAAAAAAAAATCCACATTACTGGACTGAGCTTTTTTTATGCATCAATTTTCAGCTTGGAGCACATGTACTTGGAAAAAAAGAGAAAAGTCTAGATGAATGACTTTGAATCAACTCACAATCCCTTTCGCTCAACCAGATCGCTGACACCTGTTCTCACAAGGACTTTTCTGGATGCCAGTGAGAGCGTTCCAGATTTTTCATATTCTGAAAGTACACTTGGGGCTTTGTTCTTAATTAGCGCCACCAGACTGGCTGCATCAAATCTGTGCATGCTATCAATTTGTTCATGACATTTCTGTGAAAATAGATGACAAAGCACATATTCCATTATACATGCCCCCCCCATGCATAATAAAAACATTAGGTCAGTAGTGGAAGTGGAATCAGTTAACAGGAAATCATGAGAGATGATATGATGAATTTATGGTGAATTTATGAATTTATGTAACCAATGGAAATTGTAAATACCTCCAGTGGGCCACTTTGACAAACTTCACCAGCACTCAATGGTTCAGTCTTTAAAAGAAAATAATGAAATATGAATATGAAATTATTTTATGCAATATCATTTTGCACTAAAATCAGCCCATTATCTGATACTGGTATATGCATCTCTCAGACACGTACCTCCCAGTGAACACTTGGACCACCTGCATCTTCAGTGTGTGGTTGATCCTTAAAGATAACATAATGTTACTAACTGACCTGGATGGGCCGGGTTCCTAAAGAACATGCACAGGCTCAGGTTTTGGGCCGTCCTTGGAAATGGAGTAATAAAGTGTACCTGATTTTGATTTTCCTCCAAATGTTCAACCCAAGTCCCTTGCGTTGATAGGAAGATGTGATATTTATCCAAATCCTTCAGTTCCTCCTCATTCATGTCAACATCAATATATTCCATAAAATCACTACTATACTTTAACAACCTGTCAAGCACGCAGCCAGTTTGCTTGGCTAGGCTTTGATCAATTATGTCCATGACACTGTTAACATGGAGAATTTTTTTGGCAATCTCTTTGTCATTTTTAAAAGTGGTTACAAGGACTCTGGATCTGCTGGATTGCAGGTTATCCTGTGTGTTCTGAAAAAGAGGAAGACATAGCTACAATGATTACAACTATCAATACATGAAAAGCAGTAGTAAAACTCTTAAAAACCCACCACCAGCCCCACTCTCCCCGACAACGCGACGGGGGAAAATAACGGTAATCAAATCAAATCAAATTTTATTTTTATGGCACTTTTCATACTTAAAGCAACACAAAGTGCCTCACAGAGGCTAAAAACAACAGTGACAAAAGAGAAAAGAAGAAAGACCCAACCCTCCCACCCCACATAAATACCCAGAGAGACACAGACACACGCGCACACGCACACACACACACGCTCAGACCCGCTGCATATACTGCATATACGGCTGCCGTGCGCGCTCCCGCGGCCAGAAATCAGATTCTGGCAGGCAATCACTTTTTGGCACGACACCGCCACAAAGACAGCCCCGACCCGGGCAGACAAGAGGCCTGTTACGCCAGGACGATAACCAGCCCCAATTCAAAACCGAACTAACCGGAGGAAAAGCGGTGAAAAAAAAACTCACCACCGCGCACTTTAACGTTAGCTCTCCCCACCGCGGTGTCGGGAGAGCTAACGCGAGGCCGGAGGTAACCGGCAGCAATTGAAACCACTACCTGGAGGAAAAGCACCGTTATAACACACAACTGCCAGCCCGACCTTAAAGTTAGCTCCCCAATGCAAAGCAAGGAATTCAAAACCAAAGTAACACAAAGTAACACACTGACCTGTGCTTGTTTAATGGATCGAAACGGTCTCTCCTTTCACAAACCACTGTGCGCGTGCACCAAAACGGCCGTTAATGGACGCACGCGCACAGATATAGCTATAGCTGCAATTTGAGATGTTGCTCGTTAAAATTCACCGGGTTTTATGCTGAGTTTAAACGAGCGACTATTTCAAGTTGTAAACTGAATTTTACGTCGCGTAAATTCGGTAAAGTGGTCTAAAGAAATAAACTTCAAAGTCACAACAGAAGTCTGCTTTGTGCTTGCTAGCTCACAAGCTCAAAACGTAAAGGGTTAGCCCTAACCACTATCATGAATTCCCGTTAAAAATACGATTTAGTTGGTGGATTACTTACATACCGAATTTACCCTGAGACTGTACAAATTGATAAGATACACTAAGGTAATATATTTATGGATACTTACCAAAGTGTAGTGGCTCAGACCAGGTGAAGCAGCCTCCATCTTCGCTGTCTGTGGCGTTAACGGCAAATAATGAAGAAGGGGCGTTCCTTCCCGCCCCAAAATAACACAGATTGTGTTATTGTCCAATACAGTAAGTGTGTTAAGCCTTTTAGGCTTTTTTAACACATCTTGTGCTGAAATCAACACAAAATGTGTTAAATATGTGACAACACATTTTTTGTGTTATTTTTTAACACATCCTTTCTGAGAGTGTGCAGTACTATTTTGATAATAGAGGTTATTATGTAATAAGGTGTATTTGTAATACCAGAGTCATAGCCATTAATGGCTTATATTTAGTATAGGGTGCATTTGGGTACTATTACACTGAAAGCTTTTGAAAGTATTCGCCACTATTATCAGATTATTACCTAGCTATTACCATGGTGTTACCGAGCTGTGGTGTCAATAGAATTATCAACCTATCCATTCATATTCATCTTCTTTGCAAGCTTTAATCCTGTTTTTCACCTCACAAATTTACAGCTTGACCATTTATTTACAGTGTTTGTCAAAGACTGTTATTAACATTACATTTTTTACATTACATTACATGTCATTTAGCAGGAGCTTTTGTCCAAAGCGACTTACAATAAGTGCATTCAACCTGATGGTACTAGACATAGACCATAGGAATCGAGTAAGTACATAACTTTAAGAGCTAACTGTCATCGCTAAAGGAGTGCTATGTGTGTATATATATATATATACTGTATATTATAATGAAAAAAAATGAAAATGAAATATAATTTTTTTTGGTCATGAGTCACCTTAAAAGGTGAAAAAAAGTTAGTAATATTTTTTTCTACATTTCCTAAAACCAGTCTAATGTCATGAGGTCCTTTTTGACCCCTGAGGACCATGGGTGCTATAAAAATGTATAAAACACGTAAAAATGTATGAAGAAAGTTAAACATTTATATTATCTATAAAGGATGCAGAGGGGCACATAGGCTGAAAATGTTGCTATGTTTCTAGAGGTGCTATGTGTGTATTTAATTCAAATGATTATATTCAGCTTCATACTGATTTTTATGAATAAGTGATACATTAATTCAGTTATTTAAAACATTAATAACACATTATTGTTACATTGCTGCAATGCTCACGGTTGTCATCCTGTTCTAGATAAACACTACTTCACCTAAGAGACTTGAGTATCCAGTTCTTCGTTGACCTTCAGTATTCAGTTGTTTGTCTTCACCTTTTCAGGTAAGCAATTTAAAAAAAATGCTTTTGTAGTGTTGAGAAACACTGAAATTATTATTCATAAAGAACTTTCAACCACTGTTCTGTGATGTCATGTATAGTGATATACAAATATATCTGAAGGAACGGTGTATTTGGGATAATCAATATTATTAGTATTATTCATGTATTTATTTATTTTTAAATCAATTAATTCACAATTGAGTATTTATAATGTATGAATAAATTTGGTATTGTGTGTCATCAGGTTCTGAAAATACAGACACCCCCACAGTCCAAGAACAGCTGGATGACCTCTGGACCCACTTGCCCCTGCTCACCAGTTGAAAAGGTAGGCTTTTTAAAAAATTCTTCAATTGTTAATTCTGCACAAAGTGATAGACAAAACATTGTATGTATTCCATTTCAACAAACACAAACATGAAATGTATATTTAAATACATGACTTAATGCAAATCAATCATACTAAACATCTTTTTTTTTTAAACCAACCATTGCACAAACATCCATCCAAGGAGAGGTTACATCTTGATGGTAACTTTTTAGATGAACAAAACTTTTGTGAGATTTGTAATTGTTGTTTCTGGGGAGGGGGCGGAGAGGATAAGTCTAAACATTGCATGCAAGAGACCAACAGCGGCGTCTCAGGGGAAAGCTATCTGTATACACAACTATCAATCTACTTGGTTGCTTCAAAATTTTACGATAGTTTTGCAAATCCTGACCCAGAGAGAGCACATCAAACAAACAAAAAAAGCAATGGTAGATTTTCAAGGCCTTTCAATGACATCAACATTATTTTCAATGACATTCATTTTGCAATTAACATTAGTTTTATCTTCTAAAACATAACTATAATGACATTCAAATGTAGATTACCACAAACACAATAATAAACTTCAAGTCTCATTGGATAAAATAAAAAATGATGGTAACACTTTCTATGAAGACTACATCTATCGCATTATGAGCGCATTCATAGTGAATTATAATGCTCATTATAATCAATCATAATGCATTATGACTGCACTCATAAACACATATAAAGCTTCATGATGCACTATATCAACAGTTATAAATATAGCTTATAATGACTTATAAATCCAAGTGTCTTATGAGTGCTCTTGACTGGTTATAAACTACAGGCTGACTGATGAGGCTTATAATACATTACAACTACTCATACCCCTCTATACACACACCTCAACAATCAATTGTTATAAGGACTCATAGGATGCCATAAGTATAAATAAATGATCAATGTATGCTTTAAGTAAAGTGAGGTTCATATAGACGCATCTATAATGCAGTATAGCTAATCATGATGTTTCATTGTTGGCGTTAAGTAAAGTGTAACACATTTTCATGCATTTAAAAGAAGCTATGCGGCATCATAAGTCATTTCGTCAGATACCAAATATAGAGAATTACACTAAGATTAGGAATGTAACGGTAAAGCTCAGTTTCAACCTGTAGGGGGCAATCCACGTGCATATTTTGTCCACAAAATGTATATTTTTAAGATTCACAGATTTGGAGCTCAATCAATCACCAACACTACTTAATACATAGATATAAGGGTTTACATATGAAAACTTTGGTTTTGGGATTTAATTACAGTTTAAGGAATAAAACAAAAAAAAGAGAGAAAAAGACAGTACATTTTTCAAGCTTTATTTTAATAGTCAATCAATTAAAACAGTCTTAATCAACATTATATTGATATTTGAAAATATACATTTTTGTGGACAAAATATGCACGTGGATTGCCCCCTACAGGTTGAAACTGAGCTTTACCATTACATTCCTAATCTTAGTGTAATTCTCTATATTTGGTATCTGACGAAATTACTTATGATGCAGCATAGCTTCTTTTAAACGCATGAAAATGTGTTACACTTTACTTAACGCCAACAATGAAACATCATGATTAGCTATACTGCATTATAGATGCGTCTATATGAACCTCACTTTACTTAAAGCATACATTGATTATTTATTTATACTTATGGCATCCTATGAGTCCTTATAACAATTGATTGTTGAGGTGTGTGTATAGAGGGGTATGAGTAGTTGTAATGTATTATAAGCCTCATCAGTCAGCCTGTAGTTTATAACCAGTCAAGAGCACTCATAAGACACTTGGATTTATAAGTCATTATAAGCTATATTTATAACTGTTGATATAGTGCATCATGAAGCTTTATATGTGTTTATGAATGCAGTCATAATGCATTATGATTGATTATAATGAGCATTATAATTCACTATGAATGCGCTCATAATGCACTATAGATGTAGTCTTCATAGAAAGTGTTACCAAATATTTCATAAAGCCCCGCCCCTTATGCTTTATCCATGCCCCCTTTTACAAAATGACCACGTTGCGTATTTTACATAACTCCTCCAACAAATTTCGTACCATTGACTTCAAACTTGGTCAGTACCATCACAAGGCCTTTGGGATCAATAGTTATTGAAAGCTTTACGGACGGTCACACTATGTGGGCGTGGCATGGCGGCAAAATATGGCGTCTCGCCATGAAACACGAGACTGTATAACTTCACCATACATTGTCTCATCTGGCCCAAAATTCTTACACGTGATAAGGGTCCACCTCTGAACACACCCACATGTCAATATTGACACACAGTCATAGCGCCCCGAGCTGGCAACAGGAAGTAACAACTTTCACGCCTAGCCCCAGCAGTAGGTTTCACGTACAGACACGCAATTTGGTACACACATTAATCATGTGGAGACGCACCAAAAAGCCTCTTGGACCCATACCTCAAACCCAACAGGAAGTCCGCCATCTTGGTTTGAATATCGCACTTGTCATCGTTTTTGGCCATTTCCAGGTCGCATACTTTAACAAATTCCTCCTACAGATTTCAGCCCATGGACTTCAAACTTGGTCAGTACCATCACAAGGCCTTTGGGATCAAAAGTTATTGAAAGCTTTACCGACGGTCACACTATGTGGGCGTGGCATGCCGCCAAAATATGGCATCTCGCTATAACACACGAGACTGCATAACTTGACCATACATTGTCCAATCTGTCCCAAATTTCACACACGTGATTAGGGTCCAGCCCGGGACACACCCACGTGTCAATACTTACACACAGTCATAGCGCCCCCTGCTGGCTACAGCAAGTATTATGTTTTACACCTACCCCGAGCACAGTGGTAGGAGACACGCCATTTGGGACGCATAGGGACTGAGCCCACATCGCCGCGCCTGACGTGCCCTCCCCCGACGGCTCCACTCTGCTCGGTCCCGTTCAGTCCAGTCCAGTCCTAGTATTCTTATTGTGTCTGTGTGTGTGTGTGTGTGTGTGTGTGTGTCTGGAGCTGCTGTGATGACTAAACTTCGCCGCTCTGGATAAATAGTTATAGCTGATCTGTAACCATGGTAACCAGGCTAACTGACCAGCTAACTTTAGCTTTTTAACATTTTGTATTATATGAAATATATATTATGATCAGATGGAGCGTGTAGATGGAGCAGACCTGCTCAAACAGAAACTGATGTTATTTAATGTGTGTGTTGGTTCTGTTCCAGCTGTTAACTCGATGGAGTCTGGCTCTATTTTATCTTTGTAAGTCATTTTGTCTTTTTTCGGTCCTTTTGTGTCTTTTTTTTCGTTATATTGTGTCATTTTGTGTCTTTTTCTGGTCACTTTGTGTCTTTTTTTTGGTCATGTGTGTCTTCTTTTAGTCCAACATAAATATATTATATTATTAAGACCTATTTTATACAGTCTATGATTAAGACACTATATTATATTTTCCCTCTCGGTTCGGATCCGGACGGACTTAGTTCTTTATTAATATCCAGGTACTTTAAAAACATCCGGGTACTTTATAAATATCCTGGTACTTTAATAATATCCAGGTACTTTATAAATATCCTGGTACTTTATAATTATCCAGACAGGATGAAGAGCCTTGTCAAGACTGGAATCCAGCTAACACCTCGCCAAAATCCCTTATTTACCCCCCTTAACCTCCCACATCCAGCCCCTCCCACTCCACCACCTCGGAAAGAACGCTCAACCAAAAGTCACCGCCCTCCCCAACCCCCTCTGAATTACCATACCTGGGAATCCCTGAATGACCCTATCTGTGAGTCTGACTGATATGTGCCGGGTCCAGGCTCTGATATCAATATCAAGATTGCTCTGTTCCAGCAACAGTCAGGGCCCCATGGAGTTCAGTCAGCTTTCTCAATCCCTGTGATGATAGGTAACAGAAAAGGGATCAAACTGGTGAGAAATAAAAAGAGTTCAATTAACTCTGCCAATCTACTGAGTATAGCATGTCATCCTCGAAACTCACCAGCGTCTCCTGTTAAGGATTTACATTTAGCTCTTTTAAATATCAGATCTCTGGTTGGCAAATCTTTCTTAATCAATGATTTTATTCACAAGCACAACCTTGATTTTATGTTTTTAGCTGAAACTTGGTTAAGTCAGGATAATAGTGCAGCAGTTCTTATTGAGTCAACCCCCCCAAATTTTAGTTTCTTCAGTGAAGCAAGAATACATAAGAGAGGAGGTGGAGTTGCCACCCTGTTCAACGACAGCTTCCAATGCAAAAACATGTCTTATGGCCAGTTTGACTCCTTTGAATATGTTGCCATTCAGTTAAAATCACCCTATAGAGCAATCTATTTGACCATCTACAGACCCCCCAAATATGATGCAAGGTTTTTTGATGACTTTGCCAAACTACTGTCTGTTGTATGCATAGATTTTGACTGTGTTGTTTTAGTAGGTGATTTTAACATTCATGTTGATAATCCTGAAGATGGGTGTGCTAAAGAACTTTTAAATATTCTGGATAACTTTGGGCTTTCTCAGCATGTCACAGATCCAACACATAACAGAGGACACATA
Organism: Centropristis striata; assembly: GCF_030273125.1. Lineage (NCBI taxonomy): Eukaryota > Metazoa > Chordata > Actinopteri > Perciformes > Serranidae > Centropristis > Centropristis striata. Next base: position 6,648,265 of record NC_081533.1, on the reverse strand, counting down.
TTAGATTTAATTGTAGCAGGATGATGCCTGCTGCAGTGGCCTTCTCCTTTAACTACCTGGCTCTCAGCAGCCAATCATTGCCAGGAGTCTGCTATAAAGGCAGATGGCAGGCAGAGTTACGGCCTCTGACTCTGAGGACCGAGACACGCCCACTTCCTGGCCGTCTCACTTCCGGTCGTCCCGTTCCTACCGGCTGCAGGTATGGTGGCGGTCGCCACATTGTGTCTGTCTAAACGTCTTTCTCGCTGTTTTTTTTTTACAAAGACTGTTGTGTCATAGGCTTGCTCCGGTGCTGGTCCCGCAACGGCACTTTCCGGCCGCAACAGTTGTCCCGGTGGCTCCGGTTGCACTGGCTCGCTCGCTCGGTCTCTCTCTCTCTGTGATCTCCTCCCGTGCGGCGCACGCACTGATTCGGCCTGATCGGTAGGTGGACGCTCACATCGCTTTCTCTTTCTGTCATGAGGTTTGATCAGTTAGTAAAGTGTGTGTATTTATTGCAGGGCCTCGGTGTAACACTATGAGAGCGGTGGCTACTAAACATTAGCCCTTGCAGAAAACACTGCTGCTTTGCTTCTACCAGTTTTGCTTCCACTGGCTTTGCATCTACTGCTTGCTCTACTGTTTGCCTCTGCGGTTTTGGCCGCCGGTTGTTTTGCCTCCTTCTGCTGTCCACGCTTTGCCCAACTCTGACTTGCCACCAGTTGCTGCATTGTGGACTTATAAAAAATACTAACTCCTACGTTTTTAAAGTGGGCAGTCTTAATATTGTTGTGTGGCGCAAGGGGTTATTTTCCTTTTTTTTGTTTGATTAATCTTTGTTCCCATATTTTTCAGTACTGTTGGTTGATTAGTTCGCTTATTTGTTTGTTAATTGTTAATTTAAGTTGTCATTTGGTTTGATTTGTTAACAACTATACTTATTTCAGTTTTGTCTGTTGTTAACTACCTCAGTGAAATTTGATTTAATTACCTTATCCTTCTTTTTTTGTGTTTGGTTGATGTATCATTTCTTCTGATTGATTGATTTATTTTCATTGAAGCTATTTTTGGTGGATTAGCTTACTTACTGTATTTCTTTTCTGACAGTTAAGTTATTTTGTGTAGTTTAGGTTATTTTGATGTTGAGTATATTGTGTACCCAATATTGTGTTTTGTCAATTAAGTCAATTAACCTTTGTGATTCTGTAGTTTATTTGAATTTCCTTTAGTAATTCAAATATTGTTTTGTTTTGAGAGTTCTTACCCTAATTTTCATTTCTTGTCTCAGCAGCTGAAGGCCGTAGGTGGTGGGACGGGTGACGTCGGTGGTGGGGACCCCCCTTCTTGTGTGCTGTGCTGTTCACCCCCCCGGTTTTGATTGGTGCACTGACATGAGAGTGTGTGTGTGTCTGTGTGTGCGTTGCATCACATGTGAGTGGGGTGACTCTTCCAGGGCTCCCTGGCTGTCCGTGCGGGCCATTCCCCCCTGGTAAGCCTCAGCTTTGAGTTGGCCCCTATTTCCCCTTATGCCAGTATTATGTATTTTTAAAAGTGCTTTTGAATCTTAAACTTGTGAAATAAAAATAATATTTTTGTACCTGGAACACTGTCTTTTGCTTATCGGTTAACGAACCTGAGTGCCTTGATTTATATATTCTATTCTATTTCAATTCCCTGGGTGAAATTCCCAGGGTGGCGTTGTCTGGCTTCTTTGTACTCACGACTGATTGACTTACACCGAGAGCTCCGCTCGCCACATAATTATTACCAAAGGTCTTAATGTCTCTGAGGTTGTGGTGAACGATGTTGCTCTTTCTGATCACTACTGTGTTTTGTTTAAAATGACCACCCTTGCCAATCCTACAAAAGGGGAAGCAGAGGTAATCAGGAAGCGCTATATAAATGAAAACACTTGTGCATTATTCACCCAGGATTTTACACCATCACCAACCCTGCCCTCAGCTCTAGTTGATGACCTTGTTAACAGTTTTAGTTCCAATGTTATGACTGTTATCGACTATCAATTAAGACCAAAGTTCTGTCGGGGAGGAAAAAGTCACCCTGGAGAAACGCCAAACTGGTTAAAGCACAGAAAAAAGTATGTAGACAAGCAGAACGCAGGTGGCGAAAGAACAAACTCCAGGTATATTACGATATTTATAAAGAGGGTCTTCGCAACTATAATCAGGAACTGAAGAATGCAAGGCAGTCATATTTTTCAGAGATTATCAATAGAAACAGTAATAATGCCCGCACACTTTTTTCTGTAATAGACAGACTGACAAATCCCACAGCATCAGTCCCTCCTGAACTGCTGTCTAACAAGTCATGCAATGACTTTGCAGCCTTCTTCACAAACAAAATATTACAGATAAGACAAGCAGTGTGCAGCTCCAGCTCAGGAATGATAACACTGGTGCCTTCCCATCCTCTAGTCAAGCTAGGACATTTTAGCCTCCTAGATTACACAACACTAATAGCCTGGGTATACCCAGACTGCCTTGCGCGCTCGAATTTGATTTCGAACCTCCAGGCGGTCTGGAAACTAAGCGATTTCCCTAGCCCTGTTTTAGGGATCCAATCACAGAGCGGGGAGGGACGGTGAGACGATGACGCGTACTACTCGGCACTTGGAAGCTTTCCGGATCCAACATGGCTGCTGCAGACGCGAAACTCTCTTTAGCTGTAGATGGTGTTTTAAATAGTTTAGAGCGAAAGTTGAAAGGCGAAAGGTCTCTCGGCAGCTCCGCTGTCCCCCGGCTCGTAGCGAGATCACCGGTAGCGGGGCTATTAGCGCCGCACGGGCGGTTTCTGCGGCTCGTTGCGCCGAGCCGGTGAGACCGCCGGTCACCGCCGGTGATCTCGCTACGAGCCGGGGGACAGCGGAGCCCCCAGAGACCCGCAGCAGCTTGTTTGTTGCCCATAAAATCAGTGGATGTGTGTGGCAGAATGACATGAGGGGGAATAAAGCGTGAAAATAAATAATCTTGCAGAAAGCGAGAACTGGAGAAGCAAAGCAGCAAGCAACACTCTCTCACAGACACACACACAACAAACATACATTTCTGTTGCTCTACTACGTCATCTGGTATAACTGATCTGATTGGCTAAGAGCTACCTACAGACGCTTTTGATAGACATTCTAAGCTCCCAATAAACGGCTCCGGAGGATCGTAAACCACACCTCCTCTACGGAGAAAAGCATTGAAGGTGTCCAGACCTAATCTCCAATGAGATTTGGTCTGGTGTTAGCCAGGCTACAACACTAACGGAAACGGTTTCAAAATTAAAGCCCACAACCTGCTGCCTTGATATTCTGCCTTCAAACTTTTTTAAAACTGTTTTCAACTGCATAGCTCCGGATGTACTGCAGATAATAAATTCTTCTCTCCAAGCAGGACAGTTTCCACAGACTTTGAACTGCAGTAATAAAACCTCTCCTAAAAAAATCTAATCTGGATTCCACAACAATTAGTAACTAATATCAAATCTGCCATTTCTGGGGGAAATCATTGAAAAGGTTGTTTTTGAGCAAATTCATGCTTTTATGATGCAAAACAATCTTTTTAACACATTTCAGTCTGAATTTCGGCGACACCACAGCACTGAGACTGTACTTATCAAAGTCTTAAATTATATTCATCTGAACACTGATGCAGGCAAATCCTCTGTCCTGGTTTAACTGGATCTCAGTGCTGCATTTGACACAGTTGATCATAACATACTAGTCAGCAGACTGGAACAGTGGGTGGGGCTCACCGGCACTGTGCTACAATGGTTCAAATCTTACAAGATAGGGACTTTTTTGTGTCAATTGGAAACCATGAGTCTGAGCGAACTAAGATCACATGTGGGGTTCCTCAAGGGTCCATTCTCGGGCCGCTTCTATTCAACATCTATATGCTACCGCTAGCTCAGATTATGGAACATCACAACATCTCCTACCATACTTATGCCGATGACACAACTCTACATTTCAGTGTCCTCACACGATTACAGTCCCTTACTCTCATTGAGTAACTGTATTCATCAAATCAATGAGTGGATGTGCCAGAACTTTCTCCAGCTAAATGCAGAGAAGACAGAGGTGATCATTTTCGGCCCTAAAAATGAAAGATCTAAGATCAGCGCTCACCTTGGCTCTATGTCATTGACGGCTACAAATCAAGCCAGAAATCTTGGTGTAATTATTGACTCAGACCTGAACTTCAACAGCCATCTAAAGCTTATCACTAAATCTGCCTATTACCACCTGAAAAACATAGTTAGAATTAAGGGGCTTCTGTCCAAACAAGACATGGAAAAACTTATCCATGCATTTATTTTTAGTAGGTTGGATTATTGCAATGGCATCTTCACAGGTCTTAACAAAAAATCAATCGGGCAGCTGCAGCTGATCCAGAACGCTGCCGCCAGAGTCCTCACAAACACCAGGAAACTGGACCATATTACACCGGTCCTTAAATCACTACACTGGCTTCCTGTGAGTCAGAGGATAGATTTTAAAATCTTACTGCTGGTCTACAAAGCACTGAATGGTCTCGGACCAAATTACATGCTTGATCTGCTCCCTCTCTAAGAAGCATCCAGACCCCTTAGGTCATCTGGAACTGGCTTGTTGCGTGTCCCAAGAACAAGAACTAAGCGGGGTGAGGCAGCTTTCAGTTATTATGCTCCTCACCTGTGGACCAAACTACCTGTAGATCTGAGGTCTGCCCAAACGGTCAGCTCCTTTAAATCAGGACTAAAAACACTATTGTTTACTGCAGCGTACTCTTAACTTTAACACTTATCTGCTCTACTCTACTGCCCTTACTTTTTAACTACACAATGTTTGACTTGTGCTTTTTATTATTTTATCTTTTTTTTATCCTGCTGTATCTTATTTTATCCTATTTATATTTTTATTTCTATTTCCCTGTTTTAATTGACTGTTTTTACTGTTTTCAATTGTGTCTTGCTGTTTTTAATGTGTATGTACAGCACTTTGAATTACCTTGTGTTGAATTGTGCTATACAAATAAACTTGCCTTGCCTTGCCTTGCCTGGAAATGTAATAACATCCAAGTACGTTATAATTATCCGGGAAATGTAATAACATCCAGGTACTTCATAATTATCCTGGAAATGTAATAACATCCAGGTACTTTAATAACATCCAGGTTCTTTAATAACGTCCAGGTACTTTAATAACATCCATGTACTATAATAACATCCAGGTACTTTAATAACATCCTGGTACTTTAATAACATCCAGGTACTTAAATAAAATCCAGGTACTATAATAAAATCCAGGTACTATAATAACATCCAGGTACTATATAAAACATCCAGGTACTTTAACAACATCCAGGTACTATATTAAACATCCAGGTACTATAATAAAATCCAGGTACTATATAAAACATCCAGGTACTTTAACAACATCCAGGTACTATATTAAACATGCAGGTACTATAATAACATCCAGGTCATTTTCCTGTCAGAGAAACATTTCAAAGCGAGAACCGTCTCTTAAAATGTCCCTCCTCGGCTCCCGTCTGATGCTCCTGCACATGCGCAGTGATAGTGAGTGGCTGCATCAACACGAGGAGATTTAGAGATAAAAAAAAAGTGGATAAAAAACTAAAATATTAAGAAGAGAGTGACTAAAGGAGATAATAAAGGGAGGAGAGTCTGCTGCAGCGGAGATGAACCAGCTGGAGCGGTAAGAGCACAAAAATACCCCCAAAGTACGCGGAACTGACCCGGAGCTAACGGCTAACATTAGCATCCGGCTACAGTTCGAAGGGAGTTAAACATATTATAAATATTACTATTGTTAAAATAGAGGACAGAGAGAGAGAGAGGACATAGAGAGAGAGGACAGAGTTAGTACGTTCAGGCAGAAAAACTCATATCTCTTAAATCATTTATATTTAACATATTTATGTTCATTTTTGTGTTTCAGTCCAATATACGACGACGACGACCTGGAAGAGACGGAGTGTCACCATGACAACAGCGATGGGACAAATAACAACAACAACAACAACCGACGGAAGGTGAGACATCCTGTCTGTCTGTAACCTGTCAGTCTGCAGGTGGTGTGTCCAGCAGCAGGTGAACATTAATCTGTCTGTCTGTCTGCAGGCGGTGTGTCCAGCAGCAGGTGAACACCCTCTCCAGTATAACTACACGTTCTGGTTCAGCAGAAGAACTCCGAGTCGTCCTGCGAGTTCTCAGAGTTACGAACAAAACATCAGACAGATTGGCAGCGTAGCATCGGTACACACGCGCACACACACACACACACACACACACACACACACACACACGTCTGAGTAAACATCTCTCCTCTGTGGGGCTGAAAACAGTTTACTAATCAATCAACGTCTCTGTCTGTCTGTCTACCTGTCTGTCTCTCTGTCGGTCTGTGTGCAGGTGGAGCAGTTCTGGAGGTTCTACAGTCACCTGGTCAGACCAGGTGATCTGAGTGGACACAGTGACTTCCATCTGTTTAAAGAGGGAATCAAACCGATGTGGGAGGTAACAACAGTACCTGCTTTATGTTGTTATAGAGTTCATACAGTCATCCTGTCTGATTCATCATCCCTCACCTGTCTCTCTTTCTCCTGTCTGTCTCACCTGTCTGTCTTCAGGATGAGTCTAACCGCAGTGGGGGGAAGTGGATCATCCGTCTACGTAAAGGTCTGGCCAGCAGGTTCTGGGAGAACATGGTGCTGGCTATGGTGGGAGAGCAGTTCATGGTGGGAGAGGAGATCTGTGGAGCCGTCGTCTCTGTTCGCTTCCAGGTAAAACCACAAGGTCTCTTTCAGGAACTGGGACCTCTGTCTGCAGAGGGACATCTCTGTCTGCAGAGGGACATCTGTGTGTGCAGAGGGACATCTCTGTCTGCAAAGAGACATCTCTGTCTGCAGAGGGGCATCTCTGTGTGCAGAGGACATCTTGGTCTGCAGAGGGACATGTCTGTCTGCAGAGAGACGCCTCTCTGTGCAAAGAGACGTCTCTGTCTGCAGAGGGACATCTCTGTCTGCATCTCTTTTTTTTTTTTTTATCCCACGATTTTGTAACCCATTTTATTATCACCCAGTTTTTCCTATCATGATCCTGGGCGCTACCTCGTCCCTGTCGGTCTGGGGAGAGCCCTGAACTGGCCACATGCTTCCTCCGAGACATGCGGAGTTAGCAGACCGCTTCTTGTCACCTGAAGGGGAGATTCCCCGGTAGGACGTTGTACGTGGGAGGATCACGTTATTCCCACCTCTTCCCCCCCCCCATCAGGCGCCCCGACCGACCAAAGGGAGGCACTATAGCGACCAGGATCAATGCATGTTTTTGTGAGAGGGACATCTCTGTCTGCAGAGGGACGCCTCTGTCTGCAAAGAGACATCTCTGTCTGCAGAGGGACACCTCTGTCTGCAGAGGGACATATCTGTCTGCAGAGGACATCTCTGACTGCAGAGGACATCTCTGTCTGCAAAAGACATCTCTGTGTGCAGATGGACATCGCTGTCTGCAGAGAGACATCTCTGTCTGCAGGGGGACATCTCTGTCTGCAGAGGACATCTCTGTCTGCAGAGGGACGCGTCTGTCTGCAGAGGGACATATCTGTCTGCAGATGTCCTCTGCAGACAGAGATGTCCTGTCTGCAGAGAGACATATCTGTCTGCAGAGGGACATCTCTGTCTGCAGAGGGACATCTCTGTCTGCAGAGGGATGACTCTGTCTGCAGAGAGACATCGTTGTCTGCAGAGGGACATCGCTGTCTGCAGAGGGACATCTCTGTCTGCAGAGAGAAAATATAAACTTTAAAAAATATATCAAAACAATATAAAATCCAGGATGAGCAGTGCTTTATTGTTGAGTGAACGTGCATTTTGTAACATGAAGGTTGCAGTGATATCAAAGAATGCATAGGAGCGGTTTAAGGTTGCAAGTGCACGGAGGAGAAAAAAAAAAACAGGTTGCAAGTGCACGTGTGATTTGTTGTGATGACGACGTAGGTGTGCGGCGGAGCACCGGTCAGACCGTATGGTTGGAATAAACAAAGTTGAGTCGTGCTGCTCTGTGCACATATCGAGGAGTCCGAGGGATTTAATTTCAGCGAGGCAGTTTAGAGTAAAGTGGCAGGTAATATTCCTGAGTTGATGATCGGAGTTTTGGCGGAGTATTAGCGGAGGACCAGAGATGCAGCAGCTAGCTGCGAGCTGTTAATGACTGGTCTACAGAAGAATGGAGAGAGCAAACAGAGTAAGAAAGGTCCAATCTCAAGGCAGACGGAGGCCAAGTCCGGGTAGAGACATTGGAGAGATAGCAGCTGGCGGCTAGCAGGCCTCGAGCCGGCTGTTCGTCTCTGCACCGGGGTGGAAGACGGCAGCAGCTAGTGGCCACGGTGAGCAGACAGGACCAGACGAGGAGGATTCTGACCAGCTGCATCACCGTGTGGTACGGCGCCTGCACCATGTCCTGCCGGAAGTCCCTGCAGCGTGTCGTGAGAGCAGCCGAGAGGATCATCGGTGTCTCTCTCCCCCCGCTGCAGGACATTTACAGCACCCGCCTCACCAGCAGAGCCAGCAGAATTGCAGGCGACCCCACCCACCCATCTCACAGCCTCTTCAACCTTCTGCCGTCGGGGAGGAGACTGCGGAGTCTCCGGGCCAGAACTAGCAGACTCAGAGACAGTTTTTTCCACCAGGCAGTCCAGAGGCTCAACTCCCTCCCTGCTCTGCCCTTCTTAATAAAAAATAGTGCGATAGTGAGCACGCTTGTTAATCAAAGACGTCAAATGAAAACAGGTTGAAATCAATGATCAGTTTAAAGGTAACGCCGTTTAGGTACCGAAACACGGTACCGTTTGATTTTACTTGAATCGGTACTCTGTAGTACCAACGGAATTCGGTCGGTACCTATAAAAGTACCGAATTCGGTACCCATCCCTAGTCTGCAGAGGGACATATCTGTGTGCAGAGGGACATATCTGTGTGCAGAGGGACATATGTCTGCAGAGGGACATCTCTGTCTGCAGAGGGACATCTCTGTGTGCAGAGGGACGCCTCTGTGTGCAGAGGGACATCTTGGTCTGCAGAGGGACGCCTCTCTCTCTCTCTCTCTCTCTCTCTCTCTGCCACTGCAGCCTCAGTCAGCCTGAGACAGAGCTACACTTCCTCACCAAATGTAAAAAATATAAACTAATTAGAGAAACATATTTCCAAGAATTTGAATCTGTCAAAAAAGTTTTATTTAAATGGTCAGATGAGGAAAAAGTGCCGCTTCTCCTCGGGGAAGAGTCACAGAGCTGTAGATTAGCAGCAGTCTATGTTTCTGCCTGTCACACACTGAGAGACAGCGAGTGACACACAGCTGTTTGTTTTGTTTTTATATTTTTATTTTTTCTTCTTCTTTGCTGGAACGGTTAGATTGAATGTATGATAGATTGATTGTAAATATTGCTTTCTTTTATTATTAGTTTTTCTTCTCTTTTAAAATGAATGATAGAATTATAATTTATTGTAAATATTGCTTTCCTTACTGTTATCTTTTTTTTTCTGACGCTTGCTTTGGCAATATGTACAGTGCTACGTCATGCCAATAAAGCCAATTGAATTTTATATATATATATATATATATATAATATTAAACAATGCTTTTCATGAAAAGCTGATGAGTCTCATTACTGCAGTAATTACAGACGAGCCATTTTACAGGGACGGTTCAAGAAATCAAAGTATATTTTGTATTTATTGTTATATATTCTGATATGTTAGGCTGTTTACTTTGGAGCACAGACGTAAAGTTTTCACAGCTTCAATAAAACAATCTTTACAGTTAGAATTCTAAAGGAAGAGAACAAAATGAAACTGTTCCTGCTGACTCAGACACACCAGATCTGATAAACACCTGTCTGTCTGTCTCTCGACCTGTCTGTCTGTGTCTCTCTGTCTGTCTCTCTACCTGTCTGTCTGTCTCCCTACCTGTCTGTCTTTACCCATCTGACTCTATCGTCTGTCTCTCTACCTGTCTGTCTGTCAGGAGGACATCTTGTCCATCTGGAACAGAACATCCAACGACCAAATGACGACTTCTAGAATCCGAGACACTTTGAGACGAATCCTCAACCTTCCAGCCAACACCATCATGGAGTACAAGACCCACAACGACAGCCTCAGGTACTGCTGCTGCTGCTGTAGTACTACTGTAGTATTACTTCAGTAGTACTGTAGTACTACAGTAGTACTGCTGCTGCTGTACGAATCTTCTACCACAGTAGTATTACTGTAGTATTACAGTAGTACTGCTGCTGCTACTGCTGTAGTATTCATCTACTACTGTAGTACTAATCTACTACTATAGTAATAATCTACTACTGCAGTACTAATCTACTACTGTGGTACTACTGTAGTACTAATATACTACTTGAGTACTAATATAGTACTGCATTACTAATCTACTACTTTAGTAATAATCTACTAATGCAGTACTAATCTACTACTGCAGTACTACTGGAGTACTAATCTACTGGAGTACTAATATGTTACTGCAGTACTAATCTACTACTGTAGTAATAATCTAATACTGCAGCTCTAGGTCAAGTTAATTTTATTTTCTATGTTGCGCCAGATCACAACAGAAGTCATGAAGGTTCCAGTCTACCTGGAAAGTATACCTTCCCTATAGAACAGTCTATATCAGTCATCTTATGAACCAAACCAGGCTTTATGTTGTGTATATACCTTTCCTATAGAACAGTCTATACAAGTGATTTATGAACCAAACCAAGCCATATCTTGCGTCTATACCTTTACTATAGAAAAGTCTATACCAGTCATCTTATGAACCAAACCAAGCCTTATGTTGTGTATATACCTTTCCTATAGAACCGTCTATACCAGTCATCTTATGAACCAAGCCAAGCCTTATGTTGTGTCTATACCTTTCCTATAGAACAGCCTATAGCTGTCATCTACGACTACAGTACTACTGTGGTACTAAGCTACTACTGTAGTACTACTGCAGTATTACTGTAGTATTACTGTAGTACCGCAGTACCTTCAGGTAAATGCACGTTGCCCTGATGCTCGGACAGCCGCTTCCTGTTTCTGCTGGTTATAAACGTTGTTTGGTTTTGTGTTATGTTCAGCTCATTTTATACACTGAGCTCAAGTTTCACTCACTAATATCATCACACACGCACGCACGCACGCGCACACACACACAGACACACACAAGAACATTGGGCTCATTGAATCCACAAGAGTCTGAGCTTTACTCTCACACATTTATGCAGCTCACAGACTGTTTAGGGACCCCAGGATGCACAAAGACTCACACAGAAGAGGACACAATAACACATTTACTGCAGGTTATAAGTGTGTGTTTGTTTGTGTTTCAGGGACAACTCAAGCTTCAGAAACACAAAGATCTCCCTCTGAAGACATCAGCCGACCAATCAGGACACAGAGCATCAGCTGTGTGTGTGTGTGTGTGTGTGTGCGTGTGCGTGTGCGTGTGCGTGTGTGTGTTCGAAGCATATGTATGTATGTGTGAGGAATTAAACTGAATTTTCTGTTAATTTCTCTTTTCTGTGTTTTTCATCTGAAAATAAATCAAGGCGCCTCTAGTGGTCACAGCTGAAAGTCACACATTCATTTTTAATCATAGACTGTATATAAATAATGGATGTAGTCACCGTGACGTCACCCATTGGCTTGTGGTCCGTTGGAAGCATCGAGTTCAGCGTTACACTCGTCGCCATCTTGTTTCCAATGTGGGGAGCAGACCATATCTGGACTGTGGAGGAGCGAGAGGGATCTGATCACTGACTACAGACTTTCTACACCTCAACCTGACTGAGAGAAGTCACTGCTAATTCATGTTAGCATTAACTGGAGCATTAACTGGGATGTTAGTTTTAGCAAAAAACAAAAACAAAATGTATGTTACTTGCCTCAGAAAACTGAGCAGCGACTCCTTGGAGTGTCTGTTAGTCCAACCAAACACTGAACAAGACATTTTTACTGAACAAAATGTTCAAATAAACTGTCATTAAGTGAAAATACAGTGTGAAAGGGTCAAAGTTATGAGACCAAATTGGTAAAAGTCCTTTTTTATATCTATATAACGTTATAAATAACTTTATTGACTTGTTGCTGTGGATATGCATTGTTCTGCTTCTCTCCTGATGATGGCTCTCCTTGTTAATGACCTGTCAATCAAAGGTAGCCACGCCCCAAATCATACGATTCTTTATCTTCTAATTTCTTCTAAATGGGGCCATTATTAGAACTATTGACAACAAATTGTCATGAAGATGATTTTTTACTCGTGATTGAGACCATAGTGTTGTCCTGAAAAAAATTTCTGAGGTAATAAATCAAGTGAGAAGTTTTCAAATTTTGCACTGAAATGAATGGACAGATTTTTTTTGCAGCCAAACTTCGCGGTCCCTGCTGGAATTTTCGGTTGATTGCAGGCTTAAGGCACTTCCTGGTTGGCCTCCATGCTCAGACACGGTGGTTGCCGCCTGAATTTAATGTCTTCAGAGTCTATGACGGCCTCCACCTGTCCACAGACCCGTCAGAGTCTCTGAGGGCCTCCACTGGTCCAGACTGTTCCAGGCAGATGGTGCAGGTCTAATCCTGCATCTATTCCTGGAGCAGAGCAGCTGTGATCTCTGAGAGCTACTGAGGATTAACAGATCACACTCAGAACACTCTGAACACAGACACCACTACAACACAACATGTTACTGACTTATTATACTTTATTAGTTATTATACATTGTTAGTTTAGTTATTATACTTTATTAGTTATTATACATTATGTTAGTTTAGTTATTGTACTTTATTAGTTATTATACATTATGTTAGTTTAGTTATTATACTTTATTAGTTATTATACATTATGTTAGTTTAGTTATTATACTTTATTAGTTATTATACATTATGTTAGTTTAGTTATTGTACTTTATTAGTTATTATACATTGTTAGTTTAGTTATTATACTTTATTAGTTATTATACATTATGTTAGTTAAGTTATACTTTATTAGGTATTATACATTATGTTAGTTTAGTTATTATACTTTATTAGTTATTATACATTATGTTAGTTAAGTTATACTTTATAAGGTATTATACATTGTTAGTTTAGTTATTATACTTTATTAGTTATTATACATTGTTAGTTAAGTTATACTTTATCAGTTATTATACATTATGTTAGTTTAGTGATAATGTATTAGTTATTATACATTGTTAGTTAAGTTATAATTTATTAGTTATTATACTTTATTAGTTATTATACATTATGTTTGTTTAGTGATAATGTATTAGTAATTATACTTTATTAGTTATTATACATTGTTAGTTTAGTTATTATACTTTATTAGTTATTATACATTGTTAGTTTAGTTATTATACTTTATTAGTTATTATACATTGTTAGTGAAGTTATACTTTATTAGTTATTTTTCATTATGTTAGTTAAGTTATACTTTATTATTTATTGTACTTTATTAGTTATTATACATTGTTAGTTTAGTTATACTTTATTAATTATTATACTTTGTTATAAAAGTTTAGATTAGTTTGTTTATAATGTTTTGATTTGTTCGATCTTAAAGTTTGTTACGTATCATAACTAGTTTCAGTTATTGTAGCATATTAAATATAGTTTTTTTGGATATGTTCTGGTGTCTCCAGCTGACTGAACTGATCGACTGATTCTGGATCTGATCTAACAGGAAGTCAATGTTTCTGTGACATCACTTCCTGTCCTCTGATCTCAAACTAAATCCCTTTAAATCCCAGTCATTCAAATCCAAACATCTAGTAGATCTGTGTGTATATAATATATAATATTTATACAATATATATAATCACACTTATGTGTCACATCAGATCCATGATGTCATGAGTGAAGAAATAATGTTTAGTCTGAGGAAATGACCTCCGAGAGATTCAACCGGTAAGAAGGTCTCACACACACACACACACACACACACACACACACACACACACACACACACACACAGGAAGTCATCCTCTCATTAGAGACTCTAAACTGAAGACAAACTTCCTCCTGAACTCTAAACGAGATTAGTTGTGTGTGTGTGTGTGTGTGTGTCGCTCTCGTTCAGCATTTCCAGCAGCTCAACAGTCGCTTTGTTCGTTTGAAGATTTTTGTTCCTAAGCGACCAAAGTTGTTTTTTTCTTTGGACAGATGAATATGTGAGACAAAGGTAAACCCTGTGTGTGTGTGTATTACTGTGTGTTGTTGTGTTTGTGTGACTGTCTCAGCCTGTTTAAAGGTGAGTTCATGTCAAACACTGTTGTCATGAATGAGGTTTATTAATTTAGTTGGTTATTGTGAGCAGTATATGATATGGGAGATATATAATATACGCTGAGCTATTAGACTGAATTTGATCTCATAGAATTAGTTTTAATGTAATTTTAATGATCACTGGGATTATTAATGCACAATAGTGGACTGCAGTCAGAACTTTAGGTTTAGGTTTATTTTTAGTTTATTAGCACAGTTAGAATGACATAAAATTACAAAGATAATTGTGTATAGTGTAAAGTGCAGGGAGAGGCAGAAATCCCAGATGGGCTTATTTAAAGCCTCCACCTAAAATGTTATAGTTATAAGAAAGTAATAAACTGATAATAGAAAAAAAATATGTATAACTTAATCAAGGTATAATGACAATAACAAAAATAATATATAAAAAACAAAAATGAACATTTTTAAAACAGCAGTTAAATGAGCTTTTAAACATCTTTTGAAACATATTATAGAGATGGAGTTCTTTGCCAGATGGGAAAAGGTATTCCATAATTTAGTCCTTAAATTTAACAATAAATTGACCTCTGCATGTCAGAAATCTTGGAGGATGAAGATCTAAAGATTGATGTCTTGGATAAGAGTGAGCCTGAGAATTAAATTTAAAATAAGTCCTACAGTGCTTTGGAAAGTTTTCATGATCTGAATATACCTTAAATATAAAACACATATTAGAGAGATATTGATGTGATGAACAGTAAGTACTTGGATCTGGTTGCCATCCTAACAAAACGTTTCCGAAGAGCCAAACCTCTGTGGAGTGTTGTAGGAAAGGTGCATGCCCAATCAGTATTACAATTTAAAAAGATATGAATAAATAAAACTATAGTAAAGTGTAGAAAGACAGTTTGTAGTTACCAGATTACTAATCCTCCTAATTATACCAATAGATTTACTTATTGTTTGCTAAGCCAGTGTATTTGTACTTTCCAACTCAAACTCTCATTAACAAAGATTCCCAGGAATCTTGCTGTTGACACTTGAGGCATCTCAACAGACTGAATTATGACTTTAAAAGAATCTCTAGAGTATGATTTTTTTGCCACAGAATATTATATAGTTAGATTTTTTATATTCAGAGATAATTTAATTTGAACCATGTAGCATAAGTAGTTAAACCAACATTAACATTTTTAACCAGAGAACTGAAATTTGAGTGAGAATAAACTAGACTTGTATCATCTGCAAACATTATTGGATAAGGAATATTTGAGACATTTGATAAATCATTAATATAAATAAGAAATAATAATGGTCTGAGAATGGATCCCCGTGGGACCCCACAAAGTAGTGAAGCTTTCTTGGAATAGCATCCATTAATACAAACAAACTGTCTTCAGAGATCGCTAAGTGAACAACTCCTACAGCAGCAGCACATACACACTGTACTGCTACAGAGCTAACTGCCGCTAGCAGAGGCTTTTCTTAACGAGCAGCAGGGTCGGAGGCTCTTCTTAACGAGCCTTTCTCTGTTTGTGCTGTTTTGAAGCATTGCAGTCTATTGATACCAGGAAGTCGATACCAGAAAGTTAGCAGCTCCACTGATCACAGAGAAAATAGCATATGTATTTAATCTTTCCAAATCAACACTTTTTTCTCATGACTTCAACTTTTTTCTTGTTAATTTGACTATTTTCTTGTTATTGTGACTTTTTTTTTGTGATTTCGACTTTTTTTTCTCATTCTCATGACTTCAACTTTTTTCTTTTCATTTTGACCTTTTATTCATGATTTAGATTTTTTTTCATTTTGACTTTTTTCTTGTGATTTTGACTTCTTTCTTGTTATTTTGACTTTTTCTTTGTAGCTTCAACTTTTTTTCTCAATTTGACTTTTTTCTTATGACTTCAACTTTTTTCTTTTGTATTACTATACTACCACTACTACTACTACTATTTTCTTGTTAGTTTGACTTCCTAGTGTTTTGAAAATGGCTCATGTTTCTCCATTATATACAGGGTTCGTACGGTCATGAAAAAACTGGAAAAGTTATGGAAATTGAAAATGCAATTTCTAGGTCCTTGAAAAGTTATTGAAAAATAAAATCCTCTGTAAGGTTTTGGAAAAGTCATTGAAATATTGCTGGATAATATTTAGAATGTGTAAAATAGGCCTATTAAAAATAATATGATAATCCCATACTGTAGTTTTAGGAGTACGTTTGTTACCTTTAATTGTCGGTGCCAGCTATTTTTAGAACGGCGGAGCAGAGCCGTGAGCTGCTCAGAGCTATGCTATCGTAGCTTAATCGCCTAGCAACAGTTTCGACCGTGATCTGTGATCACATACGCAACAAATTCAACATGGGAGACGCAACTGTGGCCACCGTCACTAACTGTGCACAAAGTCAGCAGCTGATCATAAACAAAGCAGCATGGCTAATTATAATAATCAACATAGTGATCTTGAATTAACCAACATCGCTAACTGTGCACAGAGTGTCTGGTGCTTGTTGTAAACAAACAGAGATCGCTAAGTGAACACCTCCTGCAGCAGCAGCAGCACATACACACTGTACTGCTACAGAGCTAACTGTTAGCCTGTTAGCTATTAACGGCCCGTGGCTCATTAACAAACAAAAGTACAGGAAACTGAGAGAAGATGTGAAGGTCCTCTCAGCAGTCAGAATATATAAAATGTTTACTTGAAATAATAAGGAAAATAAAAACATGTAATGAAAAGTTGTGTAGATGCTTGATTATTTTAGAGAATAAAGACAAGCTTTGCAAAAATAAAATAAAATTGAAAAGACAAAAAAAATGCAATAGGCCTAGATAACAACAGAACAGCTATTTAAAATCCTTGTCCTGTAAAACAGCATTGGGTGAGCGTTTAAATGTGATGGCTGCATTTGGTGCTGAATTCTTATGCATTAGTATTTCTTAAGCAGGTGTCAAGTAACCTGGAACATGTTTCAAAACTGACTTGGCTGTAGCGCGAATAAAATTTCAGTTAGTCATTTTTTTTTACTTTATTCCATGTAAATGTGTGTTAATAAGAAACCAATGTGTATCAAAATCTGTCTGTGGTTTAATTTAGAGACACCGACTACAGTGGTCCAACTGAAATTTTTTGGTCTTGAAAATTAATTGAAAGGTTATGGAGAAGTCATTGAAAAGTTATGGAAAACCATTTAAAAAACTCTTAAAAAAACTCCATTAAAAAAAGAAAACTCTTTTTAGGACTACTTAAGATTAATTCTACATAAATATGCTGCGTCTTAAATAGGTGACGATTCAAATAGCTGGCTAATATGGTATATTGGTGTATTTTAAGAGGGAAGCAGTTTTACAAACAGACCATATACCCGCCCCGACGGAGCGCTCAAAAAGGCGAGGGAACGCACCTAAGACGGGGCCACGATCTAGCTGTCTCCTTATTGGCTGGTGAAACACACTATTTTAAGCGCAGGGCGGGACATGGTTCAGTCTGAGCAGACACCTCAACCTGAGAGGACGTGCGTGTTCTGGGTGCGAGCACAAAAGTTTTGAGAGCGCAGAGTTGAGATCTGAGCGCGTGGACTTTAGATTTGAGCGGGCACAGGACATATTTGAGTGCGAGCGAAATGTTTGTGTCCAAGAAGAAGAACTGTGAGCACAAGCATGTGATTTTTAGGGTTAGGGTTAGAGTGCGAGCGCAAAATGTGAGCATGAGGAGAACAAATCTGAGCACGAGAAAGACAAATTATGCTCTCAAACTGAAAATCTACGCTCTTGAATAAAGATAGGATAATTCTTCCATAGCAACACACCAGAGAATTCACCTGCCAACACAAAATCTCATCATTACAACTTCAAACAGAGTGACATTCTTGACACAGCCATGATGTAAAAAGTGGTTATTAATAGGGGCTGTGTGGCTCACCTAGTGATAGGCGCTGACAGGTTTCAGAGGTCCCAAAGACTCTGGAGTCATGGACTGAGCCAGGCCATTCTGCCACAACATTGATCAGACAGTCAGCATTGCAGACCATCTGAAATCATAAGATGAGGACTTTTAAACCAATCAATGCACACCACAAGCAATGTACAGTGTTCATCAATTGACAATATCAAAAAGTTATGTTCACCTGAACATTAATGCTGTGAAAGGATTTCCTATTCACAGAATCCACCTCATGGGCCCCTGGGGGGGATTTTATGCTGAGGTGTGTGCAGTCCAGTGCACTAGTGACATTGGGGAATCCTGTAACACAAAGTAATGAGTATCCTACTATGACTGATAACAGTTGTCCTGTCATTTGTAGATTTTCTCACCAGCAGTACTATAGAACTCCTCTTTGATGTCACAGAGTCTTGTGTGGCCAGAGAAGGAGATGAAGACACATACACACTAAATATAAGAAAAGAGAAACTTTATTTATCCCCAAAGGAAATCCAATGAAGTCAGTGAGTGACAGTGGGTCCTTTGAAAGGCTCTATATAAATTAAAGTTGTTATTACTATTATTAGCTCATCTATTTATCAAAGAATAATACAGTCTGGTGGAGTTACATTTACACAACTTCACTCATATCTGCAGTCCATTTGATTAAAAATTCAACTCATTCATAATCAGAGTACAACTGCGTTTTTGGAGATGTGAATGAACTATTTGGATTGTAATTGTGATGTTTCAGTGGAGCGGTGGGTGTGTAGTTGTGCACTACTTACGCATTCAGACGGTCAGCAATACTTTGCCATGCGTTTTCTCTTTGCTTTATCACTGTGGCGGTGTTGCCTTTCTTTTTAATTATGTGTTTCACCTCCTCGTATGCCTCCATCAGGATTTCTCCCGATGGGGAAAATAAGCCACTCTACTTGCCATGGTGAATCAGTGAATCTGTGATGGGTGGCGGGTCTATCTGAGGGAGCCGCGAGCGTGCACTTATCCAGGATTGGTTTCACCTGGCTTGATGAATCCGTGTCTGCTCATCCTGGATTGGTCTTTGTGCAACCAACTAAGCCAGGACGCTCTTGTTTTGGATTCATTGAGCCCAGCTCAGTCACTTATCCTGGATGTCTTATCCTACTTTTGTGCAACGGGCCCCTGGTTACAGAATATAAATATCTTGGATTCTGGCTTGACGACAAATTCACTTTTAAATTACATAACAACTGAAGTGGCTAATCCTTTTTGTCCTTTTCGCCAGCTCAGGTTAGGTTGCAGAGGTGCTGACACACATTATAATAAGCACGCACAGAGCACATCCACTTCTGATATTTATTGAACAGAACTCCGGTTGACTTTCCTTATTTTCAACACAAAATAAACGTTTTCACTTAAGGCGATGCAAAACATTTGGTTTCTAAATGTGTTTTCTAATGCGTGTGTGCAGTCGGAAAACTGTTTACACTCCGCCTCCTAACCCTCCAAAACTTCATTCACAAAAAATAAATAGCCACCTGCCCATGGGAGGCGCATTACTACGTCACCATCCAAAGTTCCTTTAGAAGTTTTAAACTAGTTGGCTTCCTATTTTGTTCCTTTCCTTGAAAATAATTTATTTCACAAATAAAAAATAACATAATTAACTTAAAACAAGTGTTCAATATGGCTCCAACAACAACAACCTCGCCATTAAACTGAGGATAATAATTGGCTTCTCAGACAGGAATAGAACCAGCTTCCCATTAATGTGCAGGAAGAGTTTTTTCTGTCAGTCCAGGGGCCTCGTGTATCAACGCTGCGTACGCACAAAAACATTGCATACTCTGTTTTTCAGGCACACGCCACATGTATGAAAAGTAGGGTTGCCAACCGTCCCTTGATAAACGGAATCTTCCCATATTTAGAAACAGAAGCACCCGTCTCGTATTGAGGTGAAAAGGGACCCACTTTGTCCAGTATTACTGTGAGAGTTAAAAAATAGTCAGTAAATGCCAATGAAAAATTAATAACAGGGGGTTTATATGTAAACTTATGGTAAACTTGTTCCCAGGCCCCGTCCTGCTCTGTGACCAATGAGCTGACAGCATATTCACACACAAGTATGACGATACAGAAGACGCTCATTCCATTGGTCGAGGAGAAGATAGCAGAAGACAGCAAATGTGTGTAGGTTACAACTGACACAGACGCCCACACTGCTTTACAGGGAGGTACACCTTTGAGGAGCAATGCCACTAGTACTCCTCCGAGAAAAAAACAGATAAGGATGCAAAAATACTGAGGAATGGGAAAAAGGAAACACCTGTGTGGAAAAAAGTGTGTGATCAATAAAGCCACTGTATGGTGTGGCGGTGCTCTTTTTCCGTAGCCCATGGAGGACTGACTGATCTTAAACAACATGCTTCCAGTACTGCGGCCACGCCATCTGCACTTTAAATTTTAGTGCACAATTACATTGTACTTTACACGAGCCCGTTTTACAGCTGCATGACTCCAAAATAGCCATTCAATTGTATTCGTGCTGCTCCAATAAAATTAGGACATCAAATTGTTATCAGCAAACTCCAGTGCATTCTTGAAGACCAGGTCCCCATGTGTTCATGACATGAATTTCATGCCTTTTTACTGTACCAATTTGGAATTATGGAATGCCAAAATCTTCCAAAATGGCCATTCAATTGCATACATACGTTTTAAAACCAAAATTGTTATCAGCAAACTCCACTACATCTTTGAAGAACAGGGCCTAATTGTTATTTTGTATGAAAGTGAATTGCTGGATAATAATTTGTTTTCCATGTATTCATGTCACACAAAAATATGCATCTAATTCAATTCAGGTTCGAGTCAAATTGTTAAAAAATAATTTCACTCACAAAAAAGGGGCTTAAAAATTTCACCATACCAGGATACGTGAAGGCAATCGGGTTGGCCGGCCCTGCCAATGAGGTGTCCCTTATTTATTTTTCGAGGAGTTGGCAAGCCTAGTGAAAAGTGAAGAATGTGAGAATGCCGTGAGAATGTGCGGACCGCTGCGCAAACTTTTGTTTGGTGTAAACTACTGTCTTTTATGCTCTATTTAAATGTGTTTCATATCTAAACTCAAACTACACACAACTGGCATTGTGTTTACAGTTCATAGCTCTCGGACAATGGAGGAAAATGCAGTTCTCCACCCTCAATAACCCGTTCTCATTATGAGGGGATAGATGATTTTTTTCCATCTATTATTATATTTTAGATTTCACCTGCATACTGCTGCTTAGTTGTGCAATAGTAGTATGTTGAAGTCTGTATGTTTTTTAAGATTGTACATTTCCTTAAGTCTATTCATATTTTGGTATTTCCAGTATTTTTATATACATCTATACCAAATTTCCCTTCGGGGATCAATAAAGTATTTCTGAATCTGATTAATATGGAGCGGACAACTTTTTCACAGATAACACGCCTTAACCACTGTGTCAAAGTCCCGATCGCCGATTGTTTCCCCTTTGGTTTAACATGGAGATGTTAACGTTGCAGGTGCACAGCGATCCATGACTCACAGATCTCTCCGGAGAAAAAATATGTATGGGAAATCCTTTCAGAATAAGTCAGGTGTGGTGCACATTTGATCCCATATGTGTTGTTTAATTGGGACAACAAGTTACCTGTGGCTTATGAACTGATGCATAAAAATGATTCTGGCACGCAATTACGCACTGGCTGCTCTGTCTGTTCTGGAAAAAATAAACAACGGTGGAGTTTAGAAGGAGCGTGTGTTGAGGGACACTTAGACATAGTGCAGGTCTCTGATCCAGCTGCATTAAAACCCACAGTGACATCTTGTTGCTGATCCCATATCTTAGGCACAACAAGCACATTTTCTTGCCTCCACCTCAGAGATCACCACATCCACCTCATGGCAGTGGCAGTAGGTTGATTTGCCATTGTTTTTCGATAATCAGCGGGCATGCAGGTGATTAATAGTTATTTGCATGTAATCTGCGCATTCATTTGTGGGAAGAGCTGGGGCGTGGCTGGTGGCTCGTGCATGTGCGCTCAGTTCCATGCTGATTGGAAAGTATCATGGAAAGTTGCGCAGAACCAGGCGTAAGCACAGCTTGATACATGTGGAGGTGAGTTTGCATACTTTTCTAGTTTTAGGAGTATGCCATCTTTCAGTATGATCTTTGGTACATGAGGCCCCTGGACTCTGGGGATGTGATCTACAGGGTGGTGCTTCCTCTGGACTCTGTATACAATTCTGCTCTTAGATTTATTACTGGTGATGCTACAACACTCATCACTGTGTCTGATATGTTGGATTAGACTGGCCTTTTCTGGCAAACAGGCCAAAGAAACATTGGTAACTCTTTATAGAGCTGCTTTCACGACCGGGCAATACCCGGAATGAGGCGGGTCTCACTCGCCGAAACGCCCCTAATTTGAATACGAGCAGTCCTGAGCCGGCTTTTGTCGGGACTTTTTTAGTCCCTGATGAAGAGCAGGGTATTTTTTCTCCCCTGAAAACAGCCTGGTTGGATAGATCGCTAAGCGGGATGTGACGTAGTACTCTACACGACAACAACATATGTCATTTATAAAAGCTTGCAAAGCAGTGTTCCCAACTTAGCGACTTTTGTGCTAAATTTAGGGACTTTTCAGACTCTCTTAGCGACTATTTTTCAAGAGAGCGACTGGAAACAAATCCAGCGACCCCTTCTTACTCTGGACACTCTCTGCACAGTTAGCAATGTCGTTAATTCACAATCACTATGTTTATGATCAGCGGAGACTCTGTGCATAATAAACCATGCTGCTTTCAGCTGTTGACGTGCACAGTTAGCGACGGTGAAAACCATACGTCACCTCCGGAATCTCTAAATCCCTCTGGGGGCTTACTTGTAGTCGAAATACGCAGAGTGAGTGGACTTTTGAGAGGGTGCGGCCTGAGACTTTCCCAGTGGCCACTTTACCCCCCTAGTTGAAACACTGCTTATCTTTAAAGCCATTATCACAATTCTATAATTCTATAAGTCATTTATTAGATGCTTTTATCCAAAACGACATACAAATGAGAGTTAATTCAGCACTTACTGGAGAAATACCTCCATGCTGAACATGTCTTCTTGACTAGAACCATGGACACCATATGACACGATCAAACGACTGGTTCTCATTTCCACTCAGTGAGCAGACTGAACCTAGTCAGTCAGCCTTTTGTTTTAATGCCCTGAGACCTGAATGATCTTCAACACTGAGGATCAATACACCTAGATTTTTTTCAATTTTGTAGCTTGATTGCAGAGTTTCCTCTAACTGTTTTTGGCTTTGGTCATTTTGAACAGCATTTTTACTTATTCATTTATCTTGTCTGTTACCTGTATGTTGAATTTGTATTTCTGTACTGTCTGTAAATGTACTCATCGTCACTGTAAATGAGGGAAACCTCAGAGCCTTACTAGTTTAAGTAAATAAAGTATAATAATCTACATACTGAAATATTCTCAAGAATGATGTAAAAGGCAGTGCAGTTAATGTAAGAAACCCTTAAATATAGTAAATACATACTAATTATATAATTATTGTTTGTATACACCAGCAGCTGTAAGACTGACCTTATCAACTGTTTCTTTAATGCCTCAGCTGTAAATGTTCGCTATGAAAGTATTCATGCCTGATACTGATGCAACCATATGATCACTTTACTGACGTTAGCTCCTTAACATATGAATATAACCCTTTGCTGCAAACATGGGTCTAAAGTGACCTGAAATAAATGCAATACATTTTTTAATCATTCAGTATTCGAGGTTTTCCTCAAATAGCTTGTTTTTTGATCATCATACATCCTAATTTTATGTTTTCCTTTATTCATTTTTTAATAAAATCCCTTTTTGTGCCACTAAGCTTAACAAGCTACTTAGCTAAAAATGAATATGGTCATTTTTGACCCATGTTGTGCATAAGAAGAGTTTCTTATGCACAATATGGGTCAAAAATGACCCATATTCATTTTTAGCTAAGTAGCTTGCTAAGCTTACTACCTAGCCAACTTCTTGGTTAAGTATTTAAATAGGTAGCTTGCTAAGCTAACCACTTAGCTAACTTCTGGGCTAAGTATTTAAATAAGTAGCTTGCTAAGCTAACTACTTAGCTAACTTCTTGGCTAAGTAGTTAGCTTAGGTTACAAAACTTTTTTTCTTCGTAAAGTATGGGAAGCAAGATGGAAATAATGATCTGTTGTTATCAAAAACAAGATATAAAGAATACTTGGAATATTCAATCATAAAATAAGTTGATATCAAAAGATAGAGCACAGAAACACAAAGCAGCACTAAATAACAAGGGGAATTAATGTGGGTCATTTTTGACCCATGTTGTGCATTAGAAGGGGTGTCAATATGTTGTGCATCAAAGGGATAAAAGAGTTAATTCTTTCAACCAGATTCAAAGTGACAGATCAAAGTTTGACCTGATTTTCAGCCAAATCAGAGATCTGGACATTTGCTCTTTTTTTTATACCAATTCAAAGGAAACTGTGTTTGATCTGGTGGTGCCAGGTTAGAAAGAGAACGATTAATAGCATGAAAAACCTGTCTGTCTGACTGTCTCAACAGTCTGTCTGACTGTGTGTCTCTGTCTACCTGTCTATCCGCAGAATGCAGCTTGCACCCATACAGTTGCTAGGGCCGTGTCTGTGGTTGCTATGCATCTCGGGGGCATGGTCAGCGACCTTCAAGCTGGCTCTGATTGGTCCATGGTCATGCGACCCCATGTTCTCCCGAGCCATGCCCACGGCAGCGGCCAATCTGGCGTTGTCACGGTTGCGGAGTGACAGCGGCCTGAGCAGAGGATACTGGTACGACGTGAAACTATTGGACGAGGACTGCTCCGCCTCCAAAGGTCAGACAGCCAATCAGCTGCTTCTTCACCTGGCACTCTTCTTCTCTGGTGTTGTCATCACCTGTGACTCTCTTTCTTCTCTGGTGTTTCAGCTCTGACTGAGCTTGGGGACATGGAGGGTTATGGCCACGCCTACATCGGACCCTTTAACCCCGCCCTCTGTCATGCTGCCTCCTTATTGGCTCAGCACTGGGAGGCGGGGCTTGCCTCTCCTGGCTGTCTGGATGCTGATTGGCCCAACCTGCCGCCCATCACTCCACCCAGCAGAGTCCTGTTCACCGTCCTGAGATTCTTCCGCTGGGCGCACGTCGGCGTCATCTCAGGTGAGTGATGTCACGCAGGGGCGTGGCCTCTGACATGTGATCTTTAGGGGGACAGGAGGTCTTTAGGGGAACAGGTGGTCTTTAGGGGACAGGAGATCTTTAGAGGGACATGAGGGGACAGGAGGTCTTTAGGGGGACAGGAGGTCTTTAGGGGGACAGGGAGTCTGTAGGGGAAAGGAGGACTTTAGGAGGTCTTCCATTCCACGAAAAGGACATGGACCCAGCAGCAGGACGGGACCTGCTGCTGTGTCCATGTCTGTGTCTGGTGTCCTCTACTGGGAGTCAGGGTCCGGTGTCCTCTACTGGGAATCAGGGTGTTCTCTACTGGGAGTCAGGGTCTGGTGTCCTCTACAGGGAGTCAGGGCCTGGTGTCCTCTCCTGGGAGTCAGGGCCTGGTGTCCCCTACTGGGAGTCAGGGTCCGGTGTCCTCTACTTGGAATCAGGTTGTCCTCTACTGGGAGTCAGGGTCTGGTGTCCTACTGGGAGTCAGGGTCTTGTGTCCTCTACTGGGAGTCAGGGTCTGGTGTCCTCTACAGGGAGTCAGGGCCTGGTGTCCTCTACTGGGAGTCAGGGTCTGGTGTCCTCTACAGGGAGTCAGGGTCTGGTGTCCTCTACAGGGAGTCAGGGCCTGGTGTCCTCTACTGGGAGTCAGGGTCTGGTGTCCTCTACAGGGAGTCAGGGTCCGGTGTCCTCTACTTGGAATCAGGTTGTCCTCTACTGGGAGTCAGGGTCTGGTGTCCTCTACTAGGGGTCAGGGCCTGGTGTCTTCTACTGGGAGTCAGGGTCTGGTGTCCTTACTTGGAATCAGGTTGTCCTCTACTGGGAGTCAGGGTCTTGTGTCCTCTGCTGGGAGTCAGGGTGTCCTCTCCTGGGAGTCAGGGTGTCCTCTAATGGGAGCTATCGTTTGGTGTCCTCTACTGGGAGTCAGGGTGTCCTCTACTTGGAGTCAGGGTCTTGTGTCCTCTACTGGGAGTCAGGGTGTCCTCTACTGGGAGCTAGGGTCTGGTATCCTCTACTGTAGTCAGGGTGTCCTCTACTGGGAGTCAGAGTGTCCTCTACTGGGAGCTAGGGTCTTGTGTCCTCTACTGTGAGTCAGGGTGTCCTCTACTGGGAGTCAGGGCCTGGTAACCTCTACTGGGAGTCAGGGTGTCCTCTACTGGGAATCGGGGTCTTGTTTCCTCTACTGGGAGTCAGGGTGTCCTCTACTGGGAGTCAGGGCCTGGTGTCCATTAAATTACATTACATGTCATTTAGCTGACGCTTTTGTCCAAAGCAATAATAAGTGATTTAACCTGATGGTTCTTACCTCAGACCACAGGACCCAAGTAAGTACAGAACTTTAAGAGCCATCTGTAATCGCTACAGGAGTGCTGTACGTTAAAGAAGAATAGAAGAAGAGCATTTTTATATTTAGGGCCCGAGCAGGCAACGACTTGCGAGGTCCCTATTGTATTTCAAATGATTATTAGGGACCGAGCACTAACGGTGCAAGGACCCTATTGTAATTGGTCCGTTTTTTATTATTAGGGACCGAGCACCGAGGTGCGAGGACCCTATTGTAATTGGTCCGTCTATTATTATTAGGGACCGAGCACTAACGGTGCAAGGCCCCTATTGTTATTGGTCTGTCCTTCCCAGAAATGAATCGCTAATTTGGACGCTTTATCATATTCAAAAACTCACCATATTTGGAATAAACGTCAATCTCACGTGAAATTTACGTATTCTAGTGTTCGCGGGAATGGGCGTGGCAAAATTACTCACTAGCGCCCCCTAAATGTCATTATTTCACACTGGTTTGTCGTAGACACACGAAATTTGGGACATACGTGTATCATGGGAAGACGCACCAAAAAGTCTGGGTAAGCTATTCTCTAAAACGTACAGGAAGTCAGCCATCTTGGATCGAATATGCCATTTACCCCATTTCCACCCCGCATACTTTAACGAACTCCTCCTACAGATTTTATCCAATTGCCTTCAAACTTGGTCAGTAGCATTACAAGGCCTTTGGGATCAAAAGTTATTCAAATCTTTACCGACGGTCACACTATGTGGGCGTGGCATGGCGGATAACTTCACCATACATTGTCTAATCTGTACCAAATTTCACACACGTGATGACAGTCCAGCCCAGAACACACCCACATGTCAATACTGACACACACTCATAGCGCCCCCCACTGGCTACAGGAAGTAACATTTTTTAGACCTTCCCAGAGCACAGTAGTAGGACATACGCCCTTTGGTACGCATAGGGACTCGTCCTCGTCCACGTCGCATACTTTAACGAACTCCTCCTACAGATTTTATCCAATTGCCTTCAAACTTGGTCAGTACCATCACAAAGCCTTTGGGATCAAAAGTTGTATATATCTTTACACTACACGGTCACACTATGTGGGCGTGGCATGGCAACAAAATATGCCGTCTCGCCATAAAACACAAGATCGTTATAACTTCTCCATACTTTGTCCGATCTGGTCCAAACTTCTCATGCTTCATTACAGTCCTGCCCTTAAAACTTCTAAATAACAATATTTCATAAAGCCCGCCCCTTATGCTTTATCCACGCCCCTTTTCATAAATTTACCACGTTGCATACTTTAACGCACTCCTCCAACAGATTTCATCCCATTGACTTCAAACTTGGTCAGTACCATCACAAGGTCTTTGGGAACAAAAGCTATCAAAAGCTTTATTGACCGTCACACTATGTGGGCGTGGCATGGCGGCAAAATATGGCATCTCGCTATAACACACCAGACCGTATAACTTGACCATACATTGTCCAATCTGTCCCAAATTTCTTACACGTGATGAGGGTCCAGCCCTGAAAACACCCATATGTCAATATTGACACACAGTCATAGTGCCCCCCGCTGGCAACAGGAAGTCACATGTTTTAAGCCTAGCCCGAGCAGTAGGTTTCACGTAGAGACATGCCATTTGGGACACATATGAAACATGTGGAGACGCACCAAAAACTCTCAAGAACCCATACCCTAAAACGTACAGGAAGTCGGCCAGTTTCAATCAAAGATGCCGTTTCCGGCAGTTTTTGCCCATTTCCACGTCACATACTTTAACAAACTCCTCCTACAGATTTAACCCGATTGACTTCAAACTTGGTCAGTACCATCACAAGGCCTTTGGGATCAAAAGTTATTCAAATCTTTACCGACTGTCACACTATGTGGGTGTCTAAATATGTGGGTTCGAGTCCAAATGGTGGACTTCCTGTACGTTTTAGGGTATGGGTTCTTGAGACTTTTTGGTGCGTCTGGCCATGATACATGTATCTACCAAATTTCATGTCTCTACGACATTCCTGTGCGAGGGGCTTAATTTTCTTGACTTTCAAGGGGGCGTTGAGTCATTTTGCCACGCCCATTCCTGGGACTACTAGAATACGTACATTTGAGCTGAGATTTATGTATATTCCAAAAATGGGGAGTTTTTGAATATGATAAAGGCCTCAAAAAGGCGGTTTACTTTTGTGAAAAAAAAGAATAAGAATAGACGGACCAATTACAATAGGGTCCTCGCACCGTTAGTGCTCGGTCCCTAATTGTCATTAGGTCATGTAGGTGAGGTTGTGCTGAAAAAAATATACCAACATGGCATTTAAGCATTTTTTAAGTGTTTGTACAGGCAGGATGAAAAGGATTCAAACATGGACAAAATAGCCCCAGACATCATAGAGTGATTTTTAATAAAGATGCTTTTATCATCTCTCCATACCTCCAGCTCCGTCAGACCTGTGGGAGAGCACTGGACAGGAAGTGGCGTCAGCACTGCGAGCTTTCGGGCTGCCGGTTGGTCCGGTGGTCACCATGAACACAAAGAACAGAGGCGGAGCTCAGGAGGCGCTCAGAGCGGTTCGGGAGGCGGACAGGGTCAAAGGTCACACAAATCCTTTTATTCTCCCTCTGTAATCTGAGTCTGTTAACTTCCAGAGTCACAAAGGTTTTTATTTTTCAGTGGTGATAATGTGCATGAGCTCCGTCCTGATTGGTGGAGAGGACCAGAGAGAGCTCCTCTTGGCTGCTCTGGACATGGGCATGGTTTCTGACGGCTACGTCTTTATCCCGTACGATGCTCTGCTGTATGCCATGCCATACCAGGTAACACGCCCACAGATAACCATTTCATTTATAATTTTTCAATTAACATCAGATTTCTCTCTGAAACGTGTCGTTCCCCCTGTCACCTGAGGAGGCGCTGCTGCACCGACTACTGACCTAATGGATAGAAAGTTTATGTAAAGTTAATTTAAGTTTATATAAACGAAAATAAAGTTAATATAAAGGAATATAAAGTTATATAATAAAGGAATATAAAGTTTATTTAATGAAATATTAAGTTTATATAAAGGAATATAAAGCTATACAAAGTTTATATAAACGAATATAAGGTTATATAATAAAGGAATATAAAGTTCATATCAAGTTTATTTAATGAAATATAAAGTTAATATAAAGGAATATAAAGTTATATAAAGTTTATATAAAGGAATACAAGGTTATATAAAGTTCATATACATTTTATATAAAGGAATATAAAGTTCATATAAAGTTTATATAAAGGAATATAAAGGTTGTATAAACGAATATAAGGTTATATAAAGTTCATATACATTTTATATAAAGGAATATAAAGTTCATATAAAGTTTATATAAAGGAATATAAAGGTTATATAAAGGAATATAAAGGCCATATAAAGTTTTGTATAAAGGAATATAAAGTTTATATCACGTTTATATAAAGGAATATAAAGGAATATAACATTTATATAAAGGAATATAAAGTTTATATAATGTTTATATGAAGGAATCTAAAGTTTATATAAAGGAATATCACGTTTAAAGTTTGTATAAAGAAATATAAAGTTTATATTAAGGAATATAAGGTTATATAATAAAGGAATATAAAGTTATATAAAGTTCATATACATTTAATATCAAGGAATATAAAGTTTATATAAAGGTCATATAAAGGAATATAAAGTTGATATAAAGTTTATATAAAGGAATATAAAGTTCATATAAAGTTCATATGAAGGAATATAAAGTTTATATAAAGGAATATAAAGTTCATATAAAGGAATATAAAGTTCACATAAAGTTTATACAAAGGAATATAAAGTTTATATGAAATTCATATAAAGGAATATAAAGTTCATATCAAGTTGATATAAAGTTGATATAAGTTCATATTTATATAATGTTAATATAAAGGAGTATAAAGTTTACATATAACAACATAGTATATAATATTATATATAATATGTTAACCTTTGACCTCCAGCAGGAAATCGACTTAAAGTAAAGTGAATTTAATGTTGTGTGTTATGTTCCTTGTTCTCTCCTCTGTCCAATCAGGATGCAGCATTCCCTCAGCTGACCAATAGCACACAGCTGCGTCACGCCTACAGCGCGGTACTGACTGTCACCATGGCGTCTGACCAGAGTTTCTACGAAGCATTTCGCCAGGCGCAAATAAACCGCGAGATCCGTTCGGCTGTGGCTGCTACTGAGGTACTGAAAGTACTAATACCACTGATACGGTTTATACCATTGATACTACTGATACTACAATACTACTGATGCTACTTGTAGGGGTATCTGGTTGCAGATACAAATTGCCTCCAGCAGGGGCACCAAAATATTTACAGGTAAAAGCTAATTTCGGTCAATTTTGCTATTAAAATTGACTAAATTAATATTTAACACTTTAAATGAATTCCTCGGGGCACCACCTCTTTACTTCGGAAGAGGAAAGATAGCAAATCATAGTAAATCAGTCTAATAAAGTTAACAAATGATCAATTTGGAACATTGATTATTTATTATGAATGTAATTATAATCAAATTATCTTATTAATATTTAGTAACGGTTGAAGGAATTTTGGAGTCCTTTTATAGCAGAGGTTTAGCAAATCACTCATTCATGTGCAACATTAAAAGGAGAAGAATATTAATTCAAAAAGATATTCATTCTAAACAAAGCAAAGCAAACAGAACACACAATAACTAATCTAAAAGACTATTTACAGTGGAAATGTGGGTGAAAGATAATGTCTAACAAAATGGCCGACCAAGCGCGGTCATTTAAGAAAATTAAAATGGCGGAAGCCCTTTTGTTCTTGAAAAACCATAGACCATGCGGCCTTGAAAGTCTATGTGTTGTAGGAAGCCAGATTAAAAGTAGATTTTATGTGGATTGGTGTGTGAGCAAATCAAATTAGTTATAGTTAATTCACATGTACAACTTGAGGTATGTAGAGCAAGATTAATCATACAACTTCAAATGATCTAGCTACACAAAATATCACAACAAATATACTTAAACACACAACAGATCAACACCATGGATTTAAGTTAAACAAACTTGTTCTTGCTAGTACTAACTGCCCAGTACTATACCACAGAGTCCAGAGTTGAAAGGGGAAGCAGAAATCCTTTTGAAGAAGGATCAGCTCCTGGTTGGGTTTTGGTGTTTCCAGAGTTATCGGCTCCAAAAGCTTGGTGAAGGTCTCTGTGATTATATCCAGTATAGATCACAGGCAGGAAACTTCCCGGCTTTCCCTTAGAGCTGGAGAGAGAGGGAGATTGTCTGGTCTACCTCCTGGAGTGCAGACCAGGGCATCAAACGTGTTGTCCCTCAGGGAGTCGAGGAGAAGAGAGAGAAGAAATGGCTGCAGGAGACTTGTGTCTCTACCTGGGAGTTGTATTTCCTGTTAGAAATAGCCAATGAGACACCTTTAGGTATGCAGATACCTGTGGGGGTAGGGGTGGGGGTCGTTTGTCTTTGTTTGGAGGGGGACAAAGACAGACCTCCATTTTGAAGCATGGAATGAAGAAGTTGTTCCCACAATTCATAATGCATTCAGTCCATAAATCCAAATGAAACTTGTGGAATAGCTGTGACCCCTACATACTGATACTATTATCATCAAATCAAATCAAACTTTATTTATATAGCGCTTTTCATACATAGAAATGCAACACAAAGTGCTTTACAAAAAGAATAAGAATTAAAAACAGACAATAAAATGACAAAACCCACCCCTCCCCCACATACACATCTGTATGTACGCACATAGACAGGCACGCACACAAACACACACTCAGACTCACACACAGCACATATTGAATGACAGTGTAGAGACATGGCAAGGCACCGAGGATCCAGATGAGGAAAAGGCAATCTGTGGGAGCATCCACACTGAGAGCCACAGCCATGGTGCAGAACCTCCTAGTCCCCCGGGCCCAGGGAATCTCCAAGAAGACATCCCCCACGGGCATTGTAGATTGTGGATGCTCTTTTTGGGAAGACCAGAGAGCAGAGCATTACAATAGTCTAAACGACAAGAGATAAAAGCATGCATCAGCACCTCCGTGTTGGCCTGAGAGAGAAACGGGTGAACTCTGGCTATGTTCTTAAGATGGTCAAAACATCTTTGTTATATTTTTTATGTGTGGAATAAAATTGAGCTCAGAGTCGAAAATGATGCCCAGATTCTTTACACATTGTGAAGTTTTAAAATCTCGTAGTTTTGGTAAAAGTTTCTCTCTCTTGCCTTCAGGACCGATGGCTAAAACCTCTGTTTTGTCCTGGTTGAGCTGTAGAAAGTTCACTGCCATCCATGACTTGATATCTAAAATACAGTTTAAAAGGGAATCAAGTGGCTCTGTGTCATCAGGAGACATGGCGATGTACAGCTGTGTGTCATCAGCGTAGCTGTGGAAGCTGATGCCGTGTCTCCTGGGGCCGGTATTTCAAAAGTGATCAGATAGGATTATCCTGGTCGGATGGGATTAAATCTAGATCTGATCTGAAAACTGGGTATTTCAAACACGGATCCAGATAACCCTGATCCTGAAGATCAGGATTCCGCTCCGGTAATCCAATCCTCCCTTGAATCCAGATAAAAGGCTGGATTTGGGTATTTCAAAACTCAAGGCAGATATTTGGATCAACTTGATACCAAAATTCCAGGATCATTCTGATCCCACCTCAGAGGTGGATTTCACTTAGATTGACAAAGTCTCAGCTCCACTTCTCCTAGATATTTTTACTCAAGATGTTCATTACACTTAATCAAGTGTTAGTATTTTACTTTTAATAATTAAAGTAGCCTAATTGAGAGAAATATTAAGGATAGTAAAATATTTGACCCCACTTTCTGAAACTGCTGTACATATACAATGCTGCACATGCAATGCTCTTTCCAAGCATTTTCAAGGTATATTTTCATGCTTCTGATTATTGAAGACAAATTCTGTCTGCAGACTGTTTCTGTGCCGTACCAGAGATGTATGTTCTGGGGGCTTGGAAGGGTGTCATATGTGGACCTGATGAGGAAGCTAAGCCTTGCCTGTGGTATCTTCCACATGTCAGCCCATGTTATGGCTCTGGTTGTGACCGCCTCCCAGTTTGTCCACCTTCCCTGCTGCCTCTGGCTCACAGCTCTGATTGTGTAAGTTTCATTCTCCATTCTGCTGACTTCGGAGACTACCAGCTCTTTCCTTTCTTTCCTTTTGGCTTTGGACCACATCTTTGGGGCTGGCCCCCACCCCAGCCCTGTCTTTCCCTGCTGCAACCATCCTACTACCTCTTGATGTTCTAGTTGACTGATGGCCTGGTCAACTGCTTGTTCAGCCCTCCATTTGCGCCCTGTTCGGACTGATGGTCTAACTTGGCTTACAACTGGATCAGTTGAGTCTCTCAGCTCGAACGTGAGCCTCACCTTTTCCAGCTTGTAACCCAGGCTGATGGACTTCAGTAGTAGCTGGAGTGTGTTCCTACCAAATAAGGCAACATTGGAAAGGCAGCGAGGTAGACCCAGCCATTTTCGGATGTAGTTGTTGGCTTTTTGATCCATTCTCTGCACTGTTGACCCTGAGATCTCTGACAACTTCAGTGGCCACATCAGGCGATGATACAGGGTGAATTGATAGCACCAGGTCTTGAATTTTCCTGGGAGGTGGCTTTCGTCTATCTTCACTAGGCCTTCTGAGAGTTGTGTTATGACAGAGTGAGCCATGTGTTTGTCTGAGAGGTCGGCGGTGTATTCTCTCCCAAGGCTCCTCACTGACTGCTCTGTCAGCAGTGGAATCTTCTCTCCGTCGACAGCAAAGACGATGTTGTCATTTCTAGACCCTTTCCGGATTGACAGGCTCCGAGATTTGACTGGTTTGATTTTCATCCTCGCCCAGTTGAGGAGCTCCTCCAGTCTCTTTAGCAGCCTTGATGTGCAGGCAGCAGTTTGTAGGAGTGAGGTGACATCATCCATATAGCTTCTTAGGGCTGGGAGGCGCTGTCCTGACTCAGATCTTACTCCTCGGACCATCTGTCTTGCGCCGATGAGGATGACTTCAAATGCTGCTGTGAACAATATGGGTGAGATCGAACAACCCAAAGCACATCAGGGACTGCCTGCCGCCCACTCTGGACCCACATCAGTTTGCCTACAGGGCAAACCGATCCACAGAGGATGCTATATCCATAGCACTCCACACCACGCTGAGCCACCTGGAGAAACCGGGGAGCTACGTGAGGATGCTCTTCCTGGACTTCAGCTCAGCCTTCAACCACATCATCCCGGAGATCCTGGTCCAGAAGCTTTCACTCCTGGGCCTCTCCACTCCCATCTGCCTCTGGATTAAGGACTTCCTGTCAGACCGCCCACAGACTGTTAAACTTGGTCCTCACATCTCCAGAACCATCACCCTCAGCACCGGCTCCCCACAAGGATGTGTATTGAGCCCCCTCCTCTTCACTCTCTACACATACGACTGCTCCCCGACCCACCTCTCAAACCACATCATTAAGTTTGCGGACGACACCACCGTGGTCGGGCTCATCTCAGGGGGGGATGAGTCTGCCTACAGAGAAGAGGTCAACGGACTGTCTGAGTGGTGTTCAGTTAATAACCTCCAACTGAACACCACAAAGACCAAAGAACTAGTCCTGGACTTCAGAAAGGGCGGAGCGGACCCGGCACCTCTCTACATCAGAGGGGACTGTGTGGAACGGGTCCACACTACAAGATTCCTGGGCGTGCAGATTTCGGATGACCTCTCCTGGACGGCAAACACAACAGCGGTGGTAAAGAAGGCCCAGCAGCGTCTCCACTTCCTGAGAGTGCTCAGGAGATACAACCTGGAGGAGAAGCTGCTGGTGACCTTCTACAGGGCCACCATAGAGAGCATCCTGACATACTGCCTCACAGCGTGGTTCACAGGGTGCTCAGCTGCCAACAAGAAAACACTGCAGCGGGTCATCAGCACAGCCCAGAGGATCATCGGCTGCTCTCTGCCCAGCCTGGAGGACATCGCCAGCTCTCGCTACCTCAGCAGAGCTGGTAACATCATAAAGGATGCCTCACACCCCGCCCACCACCTGTTCGACCTGCTGCCCTCGGGCCGGCGCTACAGGTCACAGAAAGTGAGGACTAGCAGGTTCAGAGACAGCTTTTTCCCTAGGGCTATATCTGAACTGAACTCCACAAGGACAATTTATTGAACAATATCTAAGGACACATTTTTAAGCACAGCCCATGTAAAAAGTCTATTTTGTTTTATTTTTATTTATTTATTCTATTTTTATTTCCTATCTTTTTCCGTGTATGTATCTATATATTTTGAGTTTCTATTTTGCACCAATGGGAGTTGCACTCCAATTTCGTTGTATATATACAATGACAATAAAGGCTATTCTATTCTATTCTATTCCATTGCTATACCTTTCTGGAGCTGCTGCCAACCGGTTGTGATTTCCTGGGTTGTGTAGAAGGCATAGAAGTTATTGAAGTAGGCAGAGACAAGGTTTTTGATGCAGGTAGGTATGTGGAAAAAATTGAGAGCAAAAGTGATGAGCTGGTGTGGAACTGATCCGTATGCGTTTGCTAGGTCCAGCCAAACTACATGGAAATCTAGCTTCTTACGCTTGGCTGTCTGGATTTGCTCCCAGATCATGGCTGAGTGCTCAACACAACCAGGAAACCCTGGGACGCCTGCCTTTTGGCAGCTGGTGTCGATATAGTTGTTGGCCAGAAGATAGCTGGTCATGCGTCTAGCCATTACTGAAAAGAAAATCTTCCCTTCCACGTTGAGCAGGGAAATGCCTCGAAACTGGGTGATGTTATGGGAATCTTTTTCTTTTGGGATAAAGGTGGTTGCAGCTGTACTCCATGCTGATGGGATGGATTGAGTTTTCCAGGCAGCTCTCATTAGTTTCCAGAGTAGTTTCAGCACCATGGGGCAGTTCTTAAATACCTTGTAGGGTACGCCGTTTGGTCCCGGTGCTGATGCGGATCTTGCCTTTTGGACGACCTGGTTGATCTCTGCCCACCTGGG
Source organism: Centropristis striata (assembly GCF_030273125.1). Lineage (NCBI taxonomy): Eukaryota > Metazoa > Chordata > Actinopteri > Perciformes > Serranidae > Centropristis > Centropristis striata. The sequence continues at coordinate 6,611,488 of NC_081533.1, read as the reverse complement.
TGGTGTGGTGTCGAATTTGGTGTCAGGCTCTGGTGGGCAGGGCACATGACCTGGTGAGCCAAGGGGAGTGTTTTGGTTGTTGTCGCCAAGCTGTTCCTTGATGTGACTTTTTAGCTCCTCTGCGGTGGTTTCAAGCTTTCCAGACTTCTTGTCTTCGAGCAAATCTCGGGCATACTTGAAGGGGTCTCGGAAGAAGCTAGTGCGTGCTTTCTCCTTCCTGCTCCTGCGTTTCCGAATCCGCTCTGCTCTCCTCGTCAGCTGGGAGCCACCCTTCACAGATGTTTCGCCCCTTTGATCTCAGAACACCTCTGGGTGGTGGGGCAGTGATAGGGACGTCTCCCTACCATTCCCTGCGACTGGCCTTAAGATCCCTGGTTCCCCCACTTGGGGTCTTTTCTTCTGAGCAAAAGCCAAAAGCTCCCTTTCTCTGCTTCCTCAGCCAGTTCTTTTCTTCTTTCTATATAAGGGAGACAAATTAGGATGAAAAAATGTTTCTTATTGTGTCACTGACCAAGCTATATAGCATGAAAGTAATGCAATTACAATTTCAAGTAGTTTCAAGCACTTTATTCAGAATCCAATCACTTAAACATTGAATGGATCAATATAATTAAAGCGTTTCCAAGGATTTCCAGCACTCAGGGACCCGGTTGTCCTTAATAGCTGAGAGGTCCATGGCTGTGTGTGACTCTGAAAGTAGAAGAAAGAGAAGGTGTATGAGTATATATTTATGTACTCAAAGCATGACAACATGACCAACTGGGACATTCTGACACTTGTGAATGAACAATATAGTTAATACTCGTACCGTGTAACGTTACGTTACTGCAGTACTGCAGCAGTCTGCTCTGTACACATGGAGCAGATTTTTTGTCTGCCGTGTTGCCAATGATGTAACGCTAATAAACTCTAAACAAGTTGGTGTTAGTTTAAAGAGTTAAGGTATGATGTACGTCCGATTAGTTCATTTATAAGTTAAACCATAGACTAATATTAATCAACAAAGCAGCTACCTCGCTAGCCCGCTAGCTGCGGAGTTAGCTACCATTAGCACGGTCGCGTCTCAATTAGCGATCGATGCGGCCTGGTTTTAATTAGGTGACAATTCAGGAAGTTGGCTAGCGGGATATGTTGGTTGGTGTTCGTATGGCTTTAAAACCGCTACACATTAGATGACGGTAAACTTACACTTTTTTTTTTTTTTAAAGATATTTTTTTGGGCATTGTGTAGCTTTATTGAGAGAGAGAGATATTGAGAGTGAAAGGGGGAGACAGAGGGGAAGACATGCAGGAAAGGGCTCCGAGCCGGACTCGAACCCGGGCCGCCCGCTTACGAGGACTGGGCCTCTGTGGTACGCGCTCTACCAGGTGCGCCACCGGGAACGCCCCATAAACTTACACTTTTGACGTGAAAATGGTGCTCCCTACTCCTTTCGTCAGGTAGTCCGCCATGTTTCGATACCAGAGGCTGAGACACGACAAGATTTGGAAATCCAGATCCGCCCACATCGACGTCACGGTGATCCACTCTGCCAGTGTTTTGAAATACTCAGATAAAGTCAGCAGGATCACCTTGATCCATGACTGAGAAAAGGAGGATTTCGTTATCCGGATTATCCTGATCCAGATTACAAATTTTGAAATACCGGCCCCTGATGACGTCCCCAAGGGGAAGCAAAATAGAGATTAAAAAGAATTGGACTTAAAATTGACCCTTGGGGAACCACACACTTGATTTCATGTGTTCTGGAGGAGCATGTATCCATACTTACAACGAAACTTCGATCTGAGAGATAAGAACTGAATCAGTTAAAACCAGTACCAGAGAGGCCGACCAGGGTTCGGAGTCTGTTTAATAAAATATGATGGTCTACTGTTTCAAAGGCGGTGCTGAGATCCAGTAGAACCAAGACTGTTAATTTTTGTGAATCTACATTACACCTGAAGTCATTTAAAATATTTAAAAGAGCTGTCTCGGTACTGTGGTTCATTCTAAAACCAGATTGCTATTTCTCTAAACTGTTGTTTCTATTTAAAAAATAATTTAACTGGTTAAAAACCAGTTTTTCTAAAATTTTACTTAAAAATGGTAAGTTGGATACATTTTAAAATTAACATTTATTTAAAATGTTGGGGTCTAAATTACTCTGCTTCAGAAGGGGCTTCACCACTGCCGTTTTGTAGGCAGCGGGGAAGACACCCGTCTGAAGAGAGCAATTCACAACATTTAAAATCTGTTCCTCAAAGAAAGCATAAAATGGTTTTAAGAGCGATGTGGGAATAGGATCTAAAAGGCAGGTTGTTGGGTTTACTTGGGAGAAAACTCGACCAAGTGTCCTTGCATCAACCAGGGCAAAACTCTCCAGTGTTTCCTCAGATAAGAGCGATGGTTCAGGTGTGTAAAAAGTTACATTCTGGGATAAAAGACTGGATCTGATACCATCGCTCTTACTTCTGAAGTGGTCTGCAAAGCCCTCGCAGAGGGCCTCTGATGATGTAATGCGAGCTTTATTAAAACTGGTGTTGGTTAAATGATCGAAGGTGGAGAAAAGAAACCTGGGGTTGTTTTTATTGTCTGTGATGAGTTTCGAGAAATGGGAAATTCTTGCCTGTTTGACTGCGTTGTTTTGAGTTGTTCACGTAATATTTCATGATGAACTGTCAATTTCGTTTTTCTCCACCTTCTCTCTGCACTCCTGCAATTTATTTTTAGTTTCTTGACATTAGCGGTTCTCCAGGGTAGTACATGTTTTGTTTTTACAGTTTTAGTTAAAAGTGGAGCCACTAAGTCCAGTGTTGATTTTAGTTAGGGCCACGGGGCAATCGCACCGAGCACTGGTCCCATACAGCAATAGTTGTAGGGACCAGTGCTTCCTCTTCCGGACGCAATTTCGTTCCGCTACTTGTCCTACAACTTGAAGAGTTGCAGGACAAATTGTATATCAAAACGTGCGGTTTGATCAGGGTCGGTGTGCTATTACTTTTCTCTACAGAATATGAAAAACTGCCCAAAACTGCCCAAAATTTTGCATTGAAATGAATGGGACGGCCGGAAAAAAAAGAGCAAAAAAGAACAATAATTGGAGATTTTTAAACGTCTACTTCTCCGGCATAATTTCACCTAGAGACTCCATTTAAACTTAAACAGTAGACACAAGGCTTGTGTATCGGTGTATTAATCCACGTTTCGATAGGTAATATAGTTTTTTATCAATCCCTGTTCAATGACCATGATCATTTTTGGAGAAATTCTGAGATTTTAATGGGTGTGTATTGATTGTTCGTGTCACAGTGTGTGACATCATCGGCAGAGTGTAGAGGGAGAGAAGAAATTGTCAAAAAATAAATTTGAAAACTGCGCTCCAGGCCGCAAATGTCACTCTACAGAGATAATTTATACATAGAAACGTAGGAAAATTTGTCTTCTCCCTCACAATCCTCTGGTAAAGCTGTCAGAGTTATAGTTTGGGCGTAGGATGCACAGATGCGCCACCAACACGCATCAACAGCCTCATTGGCTCCTCACACATGCATACATATGCTTCAAACACATTATTTATTTTTCTTACACTGTTTCTTTATATAAGGCCAATATAACAAATAGTTTCTTGTACCTGATAAGTTTCAGCTACCTTGCCTTGGGGGGGGGGGGGGGGGGGGGGGGGGGGGGCGGGTGCCCTCTGCTGTCTGGTGGTTTTTCATACAGCCGGGGGCGACCCTGCAGGACTGTGGTGTGCCTTGATGTGTGGCTTCACTGGTGTGGTGATGTGGTGTTTTCTCATCGCTCGCTGCATGCTTTCTGTGACCCCCCTGACGTATGGGAGGGTGACCATGCCTAGGTTCTCAGGCCTAGAACCTTTTTTCTTTTTCTCCTCCTTGTTGTTCCTCTGGACCTCTCTCTTGCCTTTGTTGATGGCCCAAGTTGGGTAGTTGCAGGCTTTGAGTGCCTGTTTTATATGGTTCTCCTCCTCCTCTCTGTCATGATTGTCAGTGATGACCTTTGTGCAATGGCGGTGCGTGTACATGCTGCGGCTCAGCACTCAACGTATTGGTACTCTCTAGTTAGTTTATTAGCGGTGTACTGTTTTCTAAATGTCTCGTATGCTCGGCCTAATGTAAGATACAGCCGAAACGAATTACTCGTCATCGGTTTGATGCAAGACAGTTGCATCTCGAAGCAAACGTACACCGGCAACAATATCCCAACGGAGCTCAGCAGACCAGCGGGTTCTCCGTGGATTACCATCCCCGGCAAGAAGCGGCGGAGGCGGCGTCGAGAGCGCAGGCAGAAGAGGGGCTGTCGATCCGGAGTACGAGCTAGGCTAAGCAGACAACCGCACAAGCCTTCATTGCCGAGCCTCTTCGTCACGAATGCAAGATCACTTCCTAACAAGATTGAAGAGCTGGAACTTGTCATATCCACACAGAAAAACATCCAGGACTGCTGTGTTATGGTGATCACGGAGACATGGCTCACTCCGACCATTCCGGCCGAGGCTATCAAGCTCGCGGGCCGCATAACACACCGAGCCGACAGGACACCTGACTCCGGTAAGAGCAGAGGAGGGGGGCTTTGTGTTTACACAAACACCAACTGGTGCACAAACGCTTTGACAACGGACACATACTGCTCGCCAGACGTGGAGTATTTATCTGTGAGATGTCGCCCCTTCTATCTGCCACGTGAATTCACAGCTATCATTATCACTGCTGTTTACATACCTCCCGATGCTAACACCAAAACAGCTTTGGACTCCTTGCTAACTGCCATTAGCAATCAACAGCGCGACCACCCTGATGGAGTCTATGTAATAGCAGGTGATTTTAACAAAGCCAACCTAAAGACTGTTCTCCCAAAATTCCACCAACATGTACACTGTCCAACAAGAGGGCGAAACACACTTGATCACGTTTACAGCAACATCAAGCACGGGCTCAAAGCATCACCCCTACCCCACCTTGGGCAGTCTGACCACATCTCACTGTTCCTGACTCCAGCATACAGACCACGCATCTGCACAAGCCGACCCACGATCAAAGTCATACAAGTGTGGCCAGAGGGGGCTTCTGAACAACTGAGGGATTGCTTCAGTGATACAGACTGGACCATATTTGAAGAGGACAACATTGACACCTACTCATCCTCTGTACTGTTTTACATCAAATGCTGCATGGAAAACATCACTACCACAAAACAGATCCGTGTGTTCCCTAACAACAATCCGTGGATGACCAGGGGCGTCCGACTGCTGCTAAAGACACGCAACACAGCTTTCCAATCCGGTGATGCGCAACAGTACAAGGCTGCAAGGGCAAACCTGAAGAGGGGAATCAAGGATGCGAAAGCAGCATACAAACAGAAGATTGAGGACCACTTCAGCAGCTCTGACCCCCGCCGGGCATGGCAGGGGATACATCACATCACCAAGCAAAACAACACCAGCAGCACTACCAGTGGAAGTGTATTGGAAGCAGAGCAGCTGAACCGGTTCTTCGCCCGCTTTGAGGCAGAGGGATTGACAACCACCAGTCAGGCTCCAGACACCAACAGCCAGACCCTTGTCCTTCAGCCTGCCGACGTCACCCGCACTCTCCGCAGGATCAACACACGAAAGGCAGCCGGCCCAGATGGCGTCCCAGGACGGGTCTTCAGAGACTGTGCCGCAGAGTTAGGTGAAGTATTCACAAATATCTTCAATCTCTCTCTATCACAGTGCACTGTCCCCACCTGCTTGAAGACATCCACCATAGTTCCAGTTCCCAAACAGACTTCAATAACATCTTTCAATGACTACAGGCCTGTAGCATTGACACCCATAATCATGAAGTGTTTTGAAAGGCTGGTTCAACAACACATCAAAGCTGCCCTGCCACCCACTCTGGATCCCCATCAATATGCATATCGAGCCAACAGGTCAACAGATGACGCCGTCTCCACGACCCTCCACTCCGTTCTGCGCCACCTGGAGCTGCAGGGGACATATGCACGGCTACGGTTTGTGGACTACAGCTCTGCCTTCAATACCATCCTCACCAGCAGACTGTTCTCCAAGATGTCCTGCCTGGGTATACCACTCAACCTTTGCCTTTGGATTAAGGACTTTTTAACAAACAGACCACAGGCGGTCAGAATGGGCCCGCATCTTTCCCCCACCCTGACACTCAGCACAGGAGCCCCACAGGGTTGCGTGCTGAGCCCTTTGCTCTACTCTCTGTACACACATGACTGCACTCCATCTCACACTACTAACAACATAGTGAAATTCGCAGATGACACAACTGTGGTGGGACTGATCACCAAAGGTGATGAGTCTGCATACAGAGAGGAGGTTCAGAGGCTGACAGAATGGTGCTCGGAAAACAACTTGAGCCTCAACATCAAAAAACAAAAGAACTGATCATAGACTACAGGAAGAAACAGGACACACACACACCACTACACATCAACGGAGAGAGGGTGGAGAGAGTGTCCAGCTTCAAATTCTTGGGCATACACATCTCAGAAAACCTATCATGGACAACAAACACCACAGCAATAGTAAAGAAAGCACAGCAGCGGTTATACTTTCTCCGCACACCAATCTCTCACAACAACACCTGAGGTCCTTCTATCACTGCTCCATAGAAAGTGTGCTCACATACGGCATCCTGTCGTGGTATGGTAGCAGTTCTGCTGCAGACAGGAAGTCACTGCAGAGGACCATAAAACTGCCCAAAACATTATCAAACAACAGCTACCTACCATGGACACCATCTTCAACTCCCGATGCTTGCAGAAGACACTCAACATTCTGAAGGACTCATTCCACCCTGCTAATCATCTGTTTGAACTGCTGCCCTCAGGGAAACGTTACAGGTCCATCAGAACACGCACCACAAGATTCATGAACAGTTTCTATCCCGCAGCTATCACCATACTCAACTCAGACCTGAAAACAAACTCACTGGTCAAACAGCACTAATCAAGGACACCCACACCTAACACAATGCTCTGCACTTTATGTATTTATATAATTACAGTATTGTTTTAATTAAATTGACGGTACAGTGAATGAATGACATGAATATACTAAGTGCTGAGAGAATGAGAATGTATCTTTTCTATTTACTATTTATTGAGATGAGATGATAAGAATGTATCTTGTTATTTACTATTTATTATGCTATTTTTATATGAGTCCAGTACCTGAGTGCATTGAATTTCGTTGTATTTCTGTGCAATGACAAATAAAATCTAATCTAATCTAATCTAATAAAGTGCGGACCACTGATAGCTTGTGTGCTGTGGGGTGCTCTGATGTCCATAGTAAATACTGGTCTGTGTGTGTGGGTTTTCTGTATATTTTTATCTTGATGCTGCCATCCTCAATGTGATGTATTTTCATGTCCAGGAAGGCAATGGATCTGTGTTCTTCCTCCTCATGGGTGAATTTTATGTTCCCAGTTTCGTCTATGGTGTTCAGGTGGTCTGTGAGTCTTTGTGTGTGGCCGGTCTTAACCTTCTCCAGGATATCATCCACATAACGTCTCCAGAGGGATAACCTGCATTCTTTGGGAGCGGTGGCGATGGCTTTGGCCTCTAGGTCCTCCATGAAAAACCCACTCATTATGGCTGAGAGGGGGTCCCCCATGGCAAAGCCCTCCTTTTGCCTGTAGATGGTCCCTCTGAACAGGAAGTATGTGGACTTGGCTACAAAGGTTAGCAGCTGGACTGTGTCTTCTACTGTTAGGTTTGTTCGTTGACGGAGTCACGTGACACCTCTGATGAAGGCTACAGAGGCAAGGTAGCCGAAACTTGTCAGGTACAAGAAACTATTTGCTACATTGGCCTTATATAAAGAAACAGTGTAAAAAAGTATATTAGTAGGCCTAATGAACCTCTTCAAGATGCTTCAAAACACATGCGCACACACGCACACACACACACACACACACACACACACACACACACACACAGGTAACTTTATGTGATTTTAATTACACACACACACACACACACACACACACACACACACACACACACACACACACACACAGACAGAGAGGTAACTTTATGTGATTTTTATCAGGGGTATTTTATGCCAGCACACTATACTTAAACGCCTAAAACGCGTCGCCTGTGCCAGCATAAAGTCTGATTAATAGGCGTGCTTACAGACACGCGTATTGCGAGTACACCAGATAACATGGGTGACGGGTGAAAAGTGCCACCAGCGAACGTAGCGGACGCCTGTGTGTGTGTGTAACGCTTGTACGCCTATAACAGTTCAGCTGTTACACAGAGTCTCAGCTTCATACGGGATTGTGAAAGCAGAATTTATAGATGAACTCCAAGCCCCAACAGAGCTGTCAGGATATTTCTATCATTTTCAGGCCCGTTTTTATTTTCTTGATGATATTTAATGATAGCAAGGGTGAAAGGGATAATTAAAATAATTTCAGCTACTTAAAAATAGTTATAGTAAAGTGCGACGCTCACAGCCAGTTCCCAGTTCGCTCTTGGACATACAGTTCATTACGCATCAGCTGTAATGTACAAATTGAATATTAAGTAGCCATGCGGACCTGTCCAATGAATAAGGATGCTTCTTGAGTAATTTTATGCGCTTGGACATACAGTTCATTAAGCATCAGCCGAGTCGTGTACTTAAATTGCATTTAGGTAGACTGAAACAGCCTAAACTGTGTAATAGGTCTGTCTTGGTAAAACATGGATTGCTTTAATTGTGAAGCGAAGCGGCTGTTAAACTCAAAATTCGCCATCATAGTTTGATAAAAACATATTTTGTTACAAAAAGTAAGAAAGGAAATAAATGTATAATTGCATTTGTAACTCTGCCCTTGTGACCACCCTGGAACTCTTCGTTGACGGGTGGTCGTTATATTTGCGGCTCGCACCGCGTCATGCTTTATTTCTCACAACAGCTGGCGGCTCAACCTTAAACAGTACAAGTAAACACTGGCGTGAGACAACAGAAAGATTAAAGGCCGGTGTTGTGTCCTTAATGGTTTCCACACTAACTTGTTGCCGTAGGCTATGCGCATGCTCTGGTGGTACTGAAACAACAATCGCCATTAATGTGAGGATTCTGTCTGATGTTGTGCTGTTCCTTAACACCTTATCTACTGTTTGGGTTCATCTGTAGTCGGCACTTTGTGCAATAAAATGATTTATTGTGCCGTACGATAGAGCCGATACGCATGTTTTGTCTTTACTGTTGTATTGTGTACAGCCTTTAAAGAGCTCTGTTGGGAGAGCTTGTGTTATATAGGCAGTGTTTTATTATTTCTGCCTTCACCACTGACACACAGTCTCAGCTTCATATGGTATTGTTTATAAGAAAGCATAACTTATAGATGAAGAGAAAGACTATCTCGTACATACCAGATAAACTTAACGTTTTTCTGGCCAAAACCGGAGGCTTAATTAGTTTTAGGAGTGAAAGTCAGCAAAATGCAGCTTAAACAAAATGTTTTACCTTATTAGCTAACTACAAATATCTGTAAAACATAATGGATCTGTGCATAAGTGCCGAATTGGGTTAAACAGTGTAGATATAAGGTCCGATGGAATCATATTGTGGACTGCTGTCCACATGGCTACTGAATATTCATTAGATAGGTCCGCATGGCTACTTAATATTCAGGGGTGACAGCGATTAAGGCGTCTGCAGGCAGGTAAACCTACCTAATTACAGCTGGTGCGTAATGAACTGTATGTCCACGCGCGAAGCTGGGAACTGGCTGTGAGCGTCGCACTTTACTATTACTATTTTTTAAGTAGCTGAAATTATTTTAATTATCCCTTTCACCCTTGCTATCATTAAATATCAATTCGATATCATTCAAACCGAGAGAGAGAGAGAGAGAGACAGAGAGAGAGAGAGAGAGAGAGAGAGAGAGAGAGAGAGATTTCGTTAACAAGAAAATAAAAATGGGCCTGAAAATAATAGAAATATCCTGACAGCTCTGTGGGGGCTTGGAGTTCATCTATAAGTTCTGCTTTCTTATAAACAATACCATATGAAGATGAGACTCTGTGTAACAGCTGAACTGTTATAGGCGTACACGCGTTACACACACACACAGGCGTCCGCTACGTTCGCTAGTGGCACTTTTCACCCGTCACCCATGTTATCTGGTGTACTCGCAATATGCTTGTTTGTACGACTATGTAGAATTGTACTTAACAGTCATGCGGGTCTTCATGTCACGTATTTGAGGCGTAGTTCACCCGTCACGCAGCCGTCACGTAGGCGTATGCGCAACAACGCATGAACAGCGTCTGCGTGACGCCTACGTGACGCCTGTCTGTCCATTGAAAGTGAATTAAAATTGTCAACAATAAAATCACAGGATGCAAGTAAAACCTCAGCAGGGGTGTTCTGTAAAATCTTGATAAAATTTGCAGCCACTTCAGAAGTCAGGTAACGTTTCCTCACTGTTCTCACCGGGGCCTCCTGAGGGATAAAACTGGCGATGTTAAAATACACACAGTAGTGGTCAGACACAGCCAGGTCCACAACAGAAGACACACCAGCGGACAGGCCATAGGTTATGACCAGGTCCAGGGTGTGTCCTCTGTTGTGAGTTGGCTGTGCAATGTGCTGTTTAAAATCTAGGCAGCATAAAAGGTTTAAAAATTCTCTGGACATTGTGTCCGAGATGTTGTCAATATGTAGATTAAAATCACCAGCTATTAAAACCCTGTTGTAAGTGGTGTAGATGATTGATAAAAATTCAGAAAATTCACTGATAAAACAGGAAGAATATTGGGGTGGTCTGTAAATGAAGATGAAGATAATTGGAGGGCTGCTAAAAACAAAAGGCGTGATTTTCAAATGACGTGTTAAAAAACTGTTAAAAGAAACCTCTTTTGGGTTCAGTGTTTCTTTTAAAAGTGATTATAGTAGTAGTAGTAGTAGTAGTAGTATTACTGATACTACTGATACTTCTGATACTATAAATACTATTGATACTATTATTTACTACTGTACTACTGCTACGATGAATACTACTGATACTATAAATACAATTGATACTATTAATACTACTGATACTACTGATACTACACTACTACTGATACTACTGATACTAGTAATACTACAGTACGACTGATACTACTGCTACTACAATACTAGTCAAGTCAAAGTTTATTTATAGAGCACATTTAAAAACAACCTCAGTTGACCAAAGTGCTGTACAGTTATTGAAATACAATAAAAATCATACACAAACATAATAAAAGAATAAAAAGTAAAAAGCCAAGGATTCTTTTTGTATTCATCTAGAGAAATTTTGCCTCAATTCCATGACTGAATAGCTCTGAGGCAGTCTAACAAGACCTGCACAGAGGTTTGGTAATTCATTTTTAGAGGCAAATATATTTACACATCGTCCGCAAAGCAATGGAATGAGACATTATGCTTTTTAAATATGGATCCCAATGGCAACATTAATATATAGAGGAGGGGGGCCAAAATAGAACCCTGAAGCACCCCACAGCTCAGGGGGGAAGAGTCTGAGGAATAACTATACTACTGATACTTCTAATACTACAATACTTCCAATACTACACTAATACTACTAATGATACAAATACTACTAATATGAAAATTCTACTGATACTACTAATACTACAATACTTCTGGTGCTACACGAATACTACAATAATTCTGATATTACACAAATACTACTAATGATACAAATACTACTAATGATACAAATACTACTAATGATACAAATACTACTAATACTACAATACTACTGATACTGACTGATGTTGTGACTATTGATTATTGATGAATAATCAATGATGCAGTGTTAATCAATGACTGATGATGTGATTTTTGATTAATAATCAATGATACAATATTTTTCTCAATGACTGATGATGTGATTATTGATTAATAATCAATGATACAGTGTTAATCAATGACTGATGATGTGATTATTTATTAATAATCAATCATACAGTATTAATCAATGACTGATGATTTGATTATTGATTAATAATCAATGATATAGTATTTATCAATGACTGATGATGTGATTATTGATTATCGATGGTGTGTGTCTGCAGGTGTCACCGGTCTTCGGGACGATCTTTAACATGGTGTACTTCGTTGCTAAGGCGGTGGAGGAGCGTCGCCAGGCAGGGGGCGGGCACTGGGTGACAGGCGAGCAGCTCGTCCAATCAGACGGAGGCTTTGATTTCCAGGGTTTTAATCAGGTCTGAAACATTTCCTTATTGTAATATATGTAATATTAATATTAAGATACAAATAAAAACAACCAAGTGCAGTGACCCAATTTTTATGGCGGTCAATTAAAATTGCACGGTCGAAAGTGTCGAAGGCTGCACTTAAATCTAAAACAATTAAAATAGCACTCTTCCTCCTGTAGGCTGCTAAAAAGAGGTCATTGGTAACTTTCAGGAGGGCAGTTTCTGTGCTGTGTAGGGCTCCAAAACCAGATTGAAATTTCTCAAAGATGTTATTCTGACACATAAATGCTAAAAGTTGGGTAGAAACTGCTTGTCCTAAAACTTCAGATGAAAATGGGAGTTTAGAAATAGGCCTAAAATTGTTAAAAACAGAGGGATCAAGGTTTGGTTTCTTTAAAAGAGGTTGGCGGCAGCATGTGTAAAGCAGATGGAACAATACCTTCGGTGAGGGAACTATTTACAATTGTTAAAATACTGAGTCCGACTGTGTCAATCACTTCTTTAAGAAATTTGGTTGGGATAAAATCAAGGCTGCATGTGGTTGGTTTCATGTGGGATACAATATAATTTAAAACGGATAGTGAAACATGTTCAAAAACCTCTCACATGTCTCTTGTGATGGATCAGTAAAATGACAAGGAGTGGGGTCGATGATTGAATTAACCCATTTAAGTCGAGGAAGCATTACCGCATTTCTACCATTAAAATCGGGGGCGCTGTTGCGTTATTTTACCATTAAAGCAGGGAAAGCGGATACATCGTTTTGCAGTATTTGTAGTTTTTTACACCTTTTTTTCGGTCAATTGGCCAATGAAATGCATCAGAATACATGTGAGAGTGTCGGAATGCAACACATTGATTTTTTAAAAACTTTATTGAAGGTTTGGACAAATAAACTCAACTTCTCATGAAAGACACAGGTATAAGCTCTCAAATACTTTTTGAATTTCATTTCTATCGATTGAAAATCGATTATTTAGTAGGCGTTGACACTTCTGTTCTATTTTAAAATCGCCCATAGGTTTTACAGGCATCTTCTTTAACTGCTTTTTGGTAGTTTTCATAGCTTCTTTCCAAATCTCCTAAAATACTTGCAAACCTGTCTTTTCCCATATCCATTCCTTTCTTCTTTCTTCTACAGTCCCTTTTTAATTCTTGGGTGGATTCATTCAACCAAGGTTGGGGAGTTATGGCTGCTTTTTTCTTTCTGTAGGTCACAGTAGAGTCTAGGACAGTTGGACAAGTATGGTTAAAAAGAGAGACTTGTCTTCTGTGTTAAAATAGGAGTTAAAAGCAGTTAAAGAAGTGGTGATAAAAAGCTCTGAAAATGTGCTAGTAGACATAGAGTTAAAAACCCGTCGACGAACAGGTGTGCCGGGATTCGGAGCTTTTGGAGTTAAAACCACATTAAATAAAATTGCTTTATGATCGGACACACAGATATCCTTAGTCACAACATTTTCAGGGCTGAGACCACTGAATAAAATCTAATTAAGTGTGTGCCCCTTCTGGTGAGTAGGGACATGCACTGCCTGAGTGAGATTAAAATATTCCAAGGTGTCCAAAAAGTCATTAACCAGGGTATGAGTGTCACAACATGCATGTTAAAATGAATGTTCTCCGCGTGTCAGCGACATTCAGGGGACATTCTGGGGACTTTCAAGGGACATTCAGGGGACATTGTTTGGATGGAGGTTGCAGGTCACATGACCTAAACCGTCCTCGTCATGAGGAACAGACCATCACCAAGTTTCTCTGCACACGTTGAAGATAAGCTTGATAGAAAGACTAAAATTAAAAAAGTTTAGTTGGTGTTGAGATGGAAACTTTTCCTGAAAAACCTCTGACAGAGCGAACATTTGTCACATGACTGATCAGCTGAAAACCGAAAAGAAGAAGAGGAAAAAGCTGTTTCCTCTGAAGACTTTTCTCCATTTCTCCTTTTTTCTTTTTCATCTTCTTACAGATTAGATTACAGCAACACATCACGCTGCCATCTGCTGACCAAAGTATGTTATTGCAGCTTTGTTTATTCGCTCTGAACCAGCTGATGGAAACTCACTATTTTACATTTTCTTTCATGACACATTTCAGAATTTCTCTTCAATACTGAGTATCCATTCATATTCCTGTTACAGAGTTCAGTCAGGTTAATGACTCATGAGACGCAAATCTGAGGTTGCCGGATGACTCGGATCCATTGGATGATTAGAGTCGTTCAGGATGTCATGATGTGACCCTAACCCTAACGAGAAAGAACGATTGAAGAAAACTACTTTTTCTTCTTGGCGTCGTCCACTGGTTGTGAACTGAAAACATCCCATCTCCAAAAACTTTTCCCCTCAAACACATCGCACTGTCATGGTTTCAATCTCACGACTTGTTTTTAACGGCAGCAGTCATCTCTTCTTCTGTCAACAGAGTTTCAGAGTGAACGTGCCAGAAGCAGTTGGAGCGAGAAAACTCAACAGGATGTGTGATAAAGTGTCGACATGTCGAGAGTTGAATAATGTGATGAACATCAGAATACTCTGATTATGACCTCATTCAGGTTACAGGGATCAGAAGATGCTGTTTACATGGCAGTGTTAATATCCCGGCAGAAGTTAAATCATATGTTCCATGTTTCTGTCTTCTCCTCTCTGCTCTGTGTGAACAGCCTGTCCTAACCTCTCCTCTCTGCTCTGTGTAAACAGCCTCTCCTGTCCTCTCCTCTCTGCTCCGTGTAAACAGGCTCTCCTGTCCTCTCCTCTAAGATCTGTGTAAACAGCCTGTCCTGTCCTCTCCTCCCTTCTCTGTGTAAACAGCCTCTCCTCTCCTCTCCTCTCCTCTCCTCTCCTCTCCTCTCCTCTCCTCTCTTTCCGGTTCCGGTGAGCGTGAGTGTGTGAGTGGTGGCGGGCGCGTGACAGGCGCAAAGTTTGGATTTGGTTTTCTGTCCCTGATTCTCGGATTTCTTTCCCTTTTCTCCGTATGGGCCTTTGTACATGATCAGGTAAGATTGAATACTTTTGTTGAGTGTGTTTGCTGACTTTTTGGCTTGTGGTTGGTGTGTTTCGGGAGGAATGGCGTCCTCCGAGAAGCCACCTCCATCCCTCCGACAGGGAATCCGCATAGTCCCGCCTGACAGTAGCTCTACTGTGGAGGAGGTCCTGCTGGCTGTAGGGGAGCAGGTGGGACATGATAAACTGGTATATGCATCTAGAATGAACAGAGCGGTGGTTGTGTTTTTGAAAGATGTATCTCATGTCAATCAGCTGATTGAGAGTGGCGTGTTCATCGGAGACACCTTTGTGCAGGTGTCCCCGCTGTCGGTCCCCTCCACGCGGATCACCGTCTCCGGTGTTCCGCCGTTCATCTCCAACGAGCTGCTGGAGAACGAGCTCCGCAGGTTCGGTAAACTAGCCAGCGGCTTTAAAACGGTGAGTCTGGGGTGTAAAGACCCTAAGCTGAGGCACGTCCAGTCCCTGAGGAGGCAGGTGTTCATGTTTCTGAGCTCACCTGCTCAGACACTGGACGTGTCTTTCAGAGTGAAGTATTGAGACGCTTTCTACATGGTGTACGCCAGCTCAGGCTCGCTAAAGTGTTTTGAATGTGGAGATGTGGGGCACAAGAGGTTTGCGTGTCCGCATAGACAGCAGGGAGCGGCTTCCTCCGGTGGGGAGACCGGCTCCGCTGGCGCCGGGCCGGGTCCGCTGCCGGGCCGGCGGCTTGTGGCTCCGGCACTGACGGCCTGCTGGCGGAGGGTGAAGTCTCGGGTAGCGGTGATGCGGGCATGGCGGCCTGCGCCACTGTCTGTCAGTCTGAAAACACCGGTGGAGAGAAACAGAGTCAGCCTGAGGAGCAGCAGGTTTCTGTGGCTGCAGAGAGCCTGAACGCCTCTCAGTCTGCAGACAGTGGAGCATCTCAGTCTGAGCCAGCAGTTGTTGCAGCTGAGGGAGTGGTGACCAGAAGTGCAGGTAGGGATCAAACTGTGTGTGAAGGACATAGTGTGTGTGGTAGCCAGGTGTCCTGTGAGGAGGACATGGAGTACGACTCTGAGTCAGACACAGGTGAATCTGTAGTCAGGATCAGATCAGTAAGTGTACTTAAAAATCTGGTAGGTTTTGATCTGTCGGACGAGAAAAAACGTTTTCGTCTGAAAAAACACATCACAACTCTAAGGAAGGCTGCAAAAGAAAAAACTGCCAAAAAATCAAAAAAGTAAATGATCATGTATCGCACGGTGATATCTTCTATAGACTGTTTGATTCTGTTTTCTAGCTGTCTGTCTCTTTTCTGTACCTCTATGGCGTGCCTTAAGATGGGGTCCCTTAACATCAATCGTGGGCGAGATGGACACAAAAGAGCCCTGATTAAGGAGGTCTCTAGCCAAAAAAGCTTGGATGTGTTGTTTTTACAGGAGACACATACTACTCCTACAGATGAGACAGATTGGGGTTTATGGTGGGAGGGTCCGTGTGCCCTTAGTCATGGCACTAACTTTAGTGCAGGAGTAGCCATTCTCTTTAAAACAGCAACAAGCGCTACTATCCTGTCTTCTCATGAGGTAGTGCAGGGTCGGCTCCTCATACTCCGGGCAGAGATACAGAGCTCTGTGGTCATTTTTGTAAATGTCTATGCCCCAAACCAGGGAAGAGAGAGAGCAGACTTCTTCTCTTTGGTCAAAGATGAGCTTGCTAAATACCATCAGGAGCTTTTAATTTTTACTGTACCGTAGATTTCACCATGGACAGAACAAGCGAGGAACCCCATCCACAGTCATCTCAGAGCCTCAACACCATCATCACACATTTAGACCTGGTAGACACATGGAGGGTGAAACATCCACGGGCTAGACAGTACACGAGTGAGGGTGAGCAATAACAGGGTAAGTGCAGCGAGATTAGACAGAATTTACATATCACAAAACCTAGCTCTAGACTGATCCGCAGCAGTATAACCCCAGTAGGCTTCACTGACCACCACCTCACTAGCACAGATCTGATCATCTCACCAGGCGAAAGGACTAAATCCTACTGGTGTTTTAATAATAAACTACTGCAGGACAGGTCTTTTTGTAAAGGGTTTGAGAACTTGTGGCAGCAGTGGAAAGGAAAGAAAACTGATTTTAGTTCCCTGAGGCTGTGGTGGGAGGTCGGGAAAGCACAGATCAGGGTGTTTTGTCAACAGTATACTTCTTTTTCCACTGGCAAGATCAAGGCAACAGTTCAGGAGCTGGAGCAATCAATTAAAAGCATTGAAGAGGGTCTCCACTCAGATCCCGCCAGGGGGCAGGTGTTGCAGGAAAAAAAGCTTGCTCTAAGTTCCTTCCTGCAGGAGAGGGTGAAGGGAGCCCTGGTGAGGTCTCGCTTTCTCCAGCTCAAGGACATGGATGCCCCGAGTTCCTTTTTCTTTAATCTGGAGCGGTCTGTTGCACAGAGAAAGCAAATGACCTGCCTGGAGCTTCCTGGAAACAGAGTCACCACCAGTCCGACTGAGATGAGGAGCCACGCTATGGATTTCTATGCTGACCTCTTTGGTGCAGAGCCATGCAGCATGGACTGTCGTGAGGAGCTCCTGGAGGGGCTCCCTCAGCTCAGCCCTAGCGAGAAAGCGTCTCTGGACCTTGGGTTGACTCTGCAAGAGCTGACAGAGGCGGTCAACCAGATGTCAACAGGACGGGCACCTGGAATTGACGGTCTCTCCACTGAGTTTTATCAAAGGTTTTGGTCTATCCTCGGACCTGACTTACACACTGTTTTAATGGAGTCTTTTAAAACTGGATCCCTGCCTCTTTCTTGTAGGCGAGCAGTTCTTTCCCTGCTGCCTAAAAAAGGGGACCTTGCATTATTAAAGAACTGGAGGCCTGTTGCCCTCCTTTGTGCAGATTACAAGGTGCTCTCCAGAGCACTTTCCAACAGACTAAAGCTCATCCTGGAAATGATTGTACACGCTGACCAATCCTACTGTGTTCCGGATAGGTCCATCATGGACAATATCTTTCTTGTACGTGATGTAATTGATGTGTGTAAATGTGACAATGTTAATGTTGGCATTGTTTCACTAGACCAGGAGAAAGCTTTTGATCGGGTGGATCACACATATTTGTTTTCTGCACTTAGGGCTTTTGGTATTGGTGATGGGTTTCTGTCCTGGGTGAGTCTGTT
Organism: Centropristis striata; assembly: GCF_030273125.1. Classification (NCBI taxonomy): domain Eukaryota; kingdom Metazoa; phylum Chordata; class Actinopteri; order Perciformes; family Serranidae; genus Centropristis; species Centropristis striata. The sequence goes on along the minus strand of NC_081533.1, from coordinate 6,593,116 downwards.
ATACACTGGAGCACAGTGCATGGTGAAGATGGGGGCGGGGCTGAGTCGGCCAATTCCTGTACAGGGGAATAAGGCAGGGTTGTCCCCTTTCTGGACAGCTGGACAGCTTAACCCTTGCTCTGCAAACTTAGAGGTTGGCTCGCTGGTCTTTCTTTGCCTGGTTTCTCCATCTCTGAAAGTCCTCCTATTGTGTCTGCTTATGCAGATGACATCAATGTCTGATTGGTTTGTCACCAATCAGGAGGACATTAAGAGTTTACAGGACTCACTGTCCCTCTATGAAAAGGCGTCATCTGCACGGGTGAACTGGCAGAAGAGCGAGGCTATGTTGCTAGGGCAGTGGCAGAATCAATCTGTACCCAGCTTGCCTGGTGGGCTTCAGTGGGGCAAGGAGGGACTGAGAGTGTTGGGTTTTTTTTGGGGCACTGAGGGGTTTCAAAAGAAGAACTGGGAGGGAGCTCAGGAGAAAGTGTGCGCTCGGGTGTCTCGATGGAAATGGTTGTTACCCCAGCTGTCGTAAGGGGAAGGGTTCTGGTTGCCAATAACTTGGTCGCTTCGACTTTCTGGCATAGACTGGTCGCACTGACACCACCAAATGACTGGGTGGAAAACATCCAGAGAGCCATCCTGGACTTTTTCTGGTCTGGGCATCACTGGGTCCGAGCAGCAGTTCTCTACCTGCCTGTGGTTGAGGGGGGGCAAGGGCTGATCCACATCCAGTCCAAAATTGCCTCTTTTCGCCTCAGGACTGCACAGAGACTGCTGTACGGCTGTGGCCCAGGCTGGATGGAGATGGCTCGTCTCCTGCTGAGGAAAGCTGGGCGGTTGGGATACAGCAAGCAGCTTTTCCTCTTGCAGTCTGGACAGGTGGACTTATCTGGATCAACATGTTTCTATAACTCTGTTCTGCAGGCTTGGCAGATCTTAAAAACTTCACGTGCCACTAACCAGACTGCAGGCATGTGGCTGTTTGGGGAGCCTTTGTTTTTTAACAACTTTTTAAAGACTCAAACATTGCAGTCTGCCAGCCTGCGAGCCAGTCTCAGGGACGCTGGCTGCACCAAACTGGGCCACCTGATTCAAGCAATGACGACCTCCGTGGACGCCCTGAGAAAGACCACCAACATCACCTCGGCCAGGGTCTTCAATAGAGTGGTGGAGGAGGTCTGTGCTGCCCTGCCACAATCCCTACAACACTTTGCCAGGAACTGTTCTGTCTGTGACCAGTGGAGTGAGGGGTCGGAGTACAGCTTCCCCTCTCTGTCCGTTGCCCCAGCTGTGGGGGAGTGGCAGGAGGGAGGGTGCCAGCTGCTGTCCCTAAGGTGCCATATGGCCAGCTTCGCACAACCTGATACAAAATTTACCATATTGTGGACAGTCTTTTTCCGGGCTGTATATTTGGGTCCAAAAACAAACAAATCAAAAGAAAAAACCTCCCCAAGAGCCTGAAACCACCTTTTTAAAAGCTTGAACAGCAAAAAACTTTTTTATCTGCATCCTGAAACTTGTCCAAGTGTGGAACTCCACACTTGGACAAGTTTCAGGATGCAGATAAGAAAGTTTTGTATCAGATCTGTGGCAGGAGGGAGGGTGCCAGCTGCTGTCCCTAACAACTCCACACTTGGACAAGTTTCAGGATGCAGATAAGAAAGTTTTGTATCAGATCTGTGTGGAGGTCCTGAACCTGCATCATCTCGCAGGAGTAAAGCAGTCGAAGTGGACTGAGTTTTTTGGCCCAGACGTTTCCCCGAAAAGCAGTTGGCAGTCTCTGTACAAGCTGCCCGTTGAAAAACGGACAGCAGACCTCCAGTGGAGGATTGTACATGGAGCTATAGCTACAAACAGATACAGAGCGCATCTGGATCCTGAGCTAGGGGACGGTTGTACTTTCTGTTCCCAGACCGAAACACTCGCACATTTATTTGTTGAATGTTCACGCCTGTCAGTGCTGTTCCAGCTTTTAAAAAGGTGGTTTCAGGCTCTTGGGGAGGTTTTTTCTTTTGATTTGTTTGTTTTTGGACCCAAATATACAGCCCGGAAAAAGACTGTCCACAATATGGTAAATTTTGTATCAGGTTGTGCGAAGTTGGCCATTTGGCTGACTCGCAGGAACCATGCTCAGGGTGTGGGCAGCGTGGAGCTGGTTCTGGTCCTGAAGGGACTGCTGAAAGCCAGACTGAGGGTGGAGCACGCCTACTACCTCATGATGGACAATGTGCAGGGCTTCAGTCAGATGTGGGCTGTTGGGGATGTTTTGTGCTCTGTGGGGAGGGGCGGAGGACTGAATATTAATTTTTGATCTGAAATTGCTTTCTGTGTTTGTTTGGTGTTTTTGTTTTTGTTTGTTTTTTGTTTTTGAAAAATTGTTTTGCCTACCCTGTACTGATTGAAAATTAATTGTGTCCATCCTGTAAGATGGGTGAATAAAGGGACTTTGAAAACCTCTCCTCTCCTCTCCTCTCCTCTCCTCTCCTCGTTTCCGTTTCCGGTGAGCGTGAGTGAGCGTGAGTGGTTGGTGGTGGTGGATGTGTGTGTGTGTGGTGCGGAGCTTTGAATTGTTTGCTGTCCCTGTTATCAGATTTTCACCTGTATGTGCATGATCAGGTAAGCTTTTTTGATACTTTTTACTGAGTAACTGACTAATCGGTGGTTTGTCTGGTGTTTTTGGGAGGAATGTCGTCCGCCAAGACGCCACCTCCGTCTATCCGAAAGGGAGTGCGGATAGTCCCGCCGGATAGCAGCGTTAGTGTGGAGGAGGTTCTGTTGGCTGCCGGTGAGCAGGTGGGACATGACAACCTCTGTTTTGCATCACGGATGAACAAAGCCGTGGTGGTGTTTGTTAAAGACGAGCCTATTGTTCATCTGCTTATGCAAAGTGGAGTGTTTGTCAGGGAGTTGTTTGTGCAGGTGTCCCCGCTGTCGTATCACCGTATCCGGTGTTCCGCCGTTCATTCCTAACGAGCTGCTGGAGAATGAGCTGCGGAGGTTTGGGAAGTTCGCCAGCGGCTTCAGAACGGTGAGTTTGGGGTGTAAGGACCCCAAACTGAGGCATGTCCAGTCTCTGAGGTGGCGGGTCTTCATGTTTTTGGACTCGCCCACACAAACACTGGAGGTTTCCTTTAGAGTTAAACATGGTGACGGTTCCTACATGGTGTATGCCAGCTCGGGGCAGTTGAAGTGTTTTGAATGTGGTGATGTGGGTCATAAGCGCTACACCTGTCCGCACAAACAGCAGGCGGCAGCTCACGGTAGAGATGCCGAGGCTGCGGCCGCCGCTGCGGCTACCGCTACTGCGGCTGACGCTGCTGCGGCCGCCGCTTCCTGGTGGTGGCGCCGGGCCCGCGGCCGGTGGCGGTGGCGCTCGCGGTGGCGCGGCCGGGGGTGCCGCGGTCCGGCCCAGCGGACCCGAGGTCAGTAGCGCGGCTGGCGCTACTGGTGAGCTGTCCAAAAACAATGTAGACAGGGAGGAAGAGAGCCAACCTGAGAGGCAGCAGGCTGATGTGGCTGCAGAAAATCTGAGCAGCCCTAAATGTGCAGCTGAAGCTCAGGTTGAACAGGTTGAGGAAACATCTAAAAGTGTTGCAGACACACAAAACAGTGAGGTCACTGGAGGTGGACAGGGTGCTTTCAGCAGCCAGGTGTCAGGGGAAGCAGACGACATGGAGTATGACTCTGAGTCAGACACAATCTCAGTAGGTGAAATATCCACTAGGACCACAGATCTTTACTCACTGGAAGAAATAAATCAATTTCTGGATGAGACTTTTAAAAAATCTGTAAAAGTCAGTGATTACTTCAGTGACACCGATAAATTCATAAGATATGTAGATGTCCTAAAAACATTGGTTGGTTTTGACCTTCTGGATGAGAAGAATCACTTTCGCCTCAAAAAACACTTAACAGCGTTGAGGAAAGCAACAAAAGGCAAAACTGTCAGAAAAAGGATCAAAAAGTAAAAATTGCTCATGTATCACATGCTAGGTTTCTCTGTCCACTGTTCTATGATAGTTTCTTCCTGTCTGCTTCTTTTTTCAAACTTTTTCATGCAGAGTCTCAAAATAGGGTCTCTAAACATAAATGGGGGTAGAGACAGACAAAGGAGGGCTCTGATATCAGAAGTTTCCACTTTAAAAAATACTGATGTGCTGTTACTGCAGGAGACGCATTCAGAATTGGCAGATGAAGTAGACTGGAGCTTATGGTGGCAGGGTCCATGTGTGTTTAGTCACGGCACTAACTTCAGTGCAGGAGTAGCTGTCTTGTTTAGAACAACAGCTAGTGCAACAGTTTTATCCTCTACTGAAGTGGTGAAGGGACGTCTGCTCATTGTTCAGGCAGAAATACAAAACAGTGTTTTCTGCTTTGTCAATGTATATCCTCCAAATCATGGAGCAGAAAGAGTACGTTTTTTCAACCTGATGAAAAATGAGCTGAGACACTACCATCAGGATCAGCTCATCATCGGTGGAGATTTTAACTGCACATTAGATTTCACTTTAGACCGGACAAGTGAGGAACCTCATCCTCAGTCAGCTCGAAGCCTCAATAACATCATCACACACCTGGATCTGTTAGACACATGGAGGGTAAAACATTCACAGTCCAGACATTACACATGGGTGAGGGTCAGTAACAACAGGGTTAGTGCTGCATGACCTGCCTTCAGCTGCCAGGAGGTAGCGTGACCACCAGCCCAAGTGAGATAAGGAGCCATGCAATGGAGTTCTACACCAATCTCTTTGGGGAAGAGCAGTGCAGCATGGCAAGCCGTGAGGAGCTCCTGGAGGGGCTTCCACAGCTCGGTGAGGGAGAGAAAGCTTCTCTGGATCTCGACCTGAGCAAGCTGACGGTTGCTGTCAACCAGATGACATCAGGACGGGCACCAGGGATTGATGGTCTCTCCACTGACTTTTTTAAACACTTCTGGAATATTCTTGGACCTGATCTGCACAGTGTTTTATTAGAGAGTTCCAGAACCGGATCTCTCCCGGTTTCCTGTCAGCGTGCAGTGCTTTCCCTGCTGCCAAAGAAAGGAGACCTGGCCTTACTTAAAAACTGGAGGCCAGTGGCCCTCCTTTGTACAGACTATAAGGTGCTTTCCAGAGCCTTATCAAACAGACTCAAAGACATCCTGGAACTGATTGTACATCCTGACCAAACGTACTGTATACCCGACAGGACAATCTTGGACAATATTTTTCTCATTCGTGACCTAATTGACATTTGTAAATGTGACAATGCTAGCGTTGGTATTGTCTCTTTGGACCAAGAGAAAGCTTTCGACAGGGTGGATCACTCTTATTTGTTTTCTACACTTAAGGCGTTTGGCATTGGTGATGGTTTTTTGGCTTGGGTTAATTTGTTGTACAGGGATGCACAGGCAGCAGGGCGAGGCTCGCGCACCGGCCGGCTCCGCGAGCGCTGAGGAGGCGGCTAGCGAGGCTAACGGCTCCGTGGCTAAGAGCTCCGAGGCTAACGGCTCTACGGCTAATGGGTCCGCGGCTGAGGGCTCTGCGGCTGGTGGATCCGCGGCTAACGGGTCCGCGGCTGACAGGTCCGCGGCTGAGAGCTCCGCGGCTGGCACCGGGGTGCCCGGGGCCGGGGGTGTGGCAGCGGCCCGCGTGGACATGGGAGATGGTGTTTCTGATGCACAAACAGGAAAAAACAAAAAACAAAGCCAACCAGAGCAGCAACAGTCTTCTGTAGCTGAAGAACACCTGAGTGCCCCCCAACTTGCAGCCACTAATGTAACATCGCAGGCTATTAATGATGAGCAGGGAGCTTCCACTAGTGGTGCAGGAGGAGGTCACACAGTGGGCAGTGAGGAAGGGCAGGGAGTGATGTTCAGCCAGGCATCAGAGGATATGGATTATGATACAGAATCTGACACTGTTTCAGTAGCTGAATCAGTAAGTAAGGACACAGATCTTTATTCCCTAAATTTGCCAGCGGATTAAAAACTGTTAGTTTGGGGTGTAAGTGCCCCAAACTGAGGCATGTTCAGTCTCTGCGGAGGCAGGGCTTCATGTTCCTGGACTCGCCCTCTCAAACCCTGGAGCTGTCATTCAGAGTGAAACACGGGGACGGCTCCTATATGGTGTATGTGAGTGCAGGACAAATGAAATGTTTTGAATGTGGAGATGTTGGTCACAAACGCTTTAACTGTCCGCACAAACAGCAGGCAGTGGCGGCTGGCGCGTCGGGTGCCGCTGACGCGGCGTCTGGTGCGTCGGGTGCAGCTGACGCGGCGGCTGGCGTGTCGGGCGTGTCGGGAGTTTCTCTCAGCCAGCAGTCACAGTCACTACGGCAGCTGTAGATGTTCAGGATGGAAACACCACTGTAGAGCAGGAAGAGTCCAGCAAAGCTTCAGGTGAGGGGGAAGAGATGGATTTTGATTCTGACACTTCATCAGTGTGGGGAAGCCAGAAGTACACAGATCTGTACTCTCTGGAGGAAATTAAACAATTCCTTGATGAAACTTTTAAAAAATCTGTGAAGGTGTCTGATTTCTTTCCTGACACAGACAAATTCATACGCTCTGTTGGCGTGCTGAATAAGCTGGTTGGTTTCGACCAGCTAGATGAAAAAAAAAGTTTCAGGCTCAAAAAGCACATTACACAGTTGAGGAAAGGGAATAAAGGGAAAGCTGTGAGGAACACTAGGAAGTAATTATGATCATGTACACCAAGGTGTTTTCTTTTTCCGACTGTCTTCTTGTTTTGTCCTGTCTGTCTTTTTTCTCTGATTTTGCCATGAAGAGCCTTAACATCGGGTCCTTAAATATAAATGGTGGAAGAGACAGACAGAAAAAAGGCCTGATATCTGAAGTTGCACTTCAGAAGAAGTTGGTGTGTGTTTCCTGCAGTTGGTGTGTGTTTCCTGAAGTTGGTGTGTGTTTCCTGCAGGAAATCAGCAGGAGTGGTGTGTGTTTCCTGCAGGAAACACACACCACTCCTGCTGATGAAGTTGACTGGGGTTTATGGTGGAAGGGTCCTTTTGCTCTCAGCCACGGCTCCAGTAATAGTGCTGGAGTAGCTGTCGTTTTTAAATCTGCAGCTAATGTGACTGTTTTAGCCTCCACTGAAGTGGTGAAGGGTCGTTTTCTGATCGTCAGAGCGGAAATTGAGGGTTCTGTGTTCTGTTTGGTGAACATCTATGCCCCAAATCAGGGAGCACAGAGAGTGACACTTTTTAATAAACTGAAAAGTGAAATGAATAATTACAGCCAGGACCAAATAATTATTGGTGGGGATTTTAACTGTACCCTGGATTTTATAATGGACAGGACAAGTGAGGAGCCACACCCACATTCTGCTAGAAGCCTACAATCTGTCATCACTCATTTAGATCTGCTGGACACATGGAGAATCAAACATCCACTCACTAGACAATACACTTGGGTTAGATGCAATAACAATAGGGTAAGTGCAGCAAGATTAGATAGAATTTACATTTCACATAGCCTGAACTCCAAATTAATCCACAGTAACATATTTCCAGTTGGTTTCACTGATCACCATCTGGTTCTTTCCACTATCATCACAACACCATTGGAAAGAGTAAAGTCCCTCTGGTCTTTTAACGACAAACTTCTCCAGGACAAACTGTTTTGTCAGAACTTTAAAACGTTTTGGCAGCAGTGGAGGCTGAAGAAAGACAGTTTTAACACTTTGAGGCAGTGGTGGGATGTTGGTAAAACTCAAATAAGAGTTTTTTGCCAGCAATATACATCACATTCCACCACCCGAGCTAGAGCAGCAGTGGAGGCACTTGAAGCCAGTATCCGCGGCATGGAGCAGGGCCTCCAGAGAACCCCTGATGCAGTCGTGGCTCAGCAACTGCAGGAGAAGAGGTTGGAGTTGAGCTCCTTTCTGCAGGAAAGGGTGAAGGGAGCTTTGGTCCGATCTCGCTTCCTCCATCTGAGAGATATGGATGCTCCAACCTCCTTCTTTTTCAACTTGGAGAGATCAACAGCGCAGAGGAAGCAGATGACCTGTCTGAAGCTTCCTGGAAGGAGAACAACCACCAGCCCAGACGAGATGAGGAATCATGCTGTCGGCTTCTACAGGGAGCTCTTTGCTGCAGAGAACTGCAGCTTGGAGTGCCGTGAGGAGCTTCTGGGAGGTCTTCCACAGCTGAGCCCGGGAGAGAAAACCAGCCTGGATCGTGAGCTGTCCCTGGAGGAGCTCACAGCTGCCGTGAATCAGATGTCACCAGGGAAGGCGCCGGGAATCAACGGTCTTTCCGCAGATTTCTTGCGGTGCTTCTGGAGTATTTTGGGGTCTGATCTGCATGCAGTTTTTTTAGAATGTTTTAAAACAGGATCTCTCCCCGTGTCCTGTCAGCGAGCAGTGCTCTCGCTGATTCCTAAAAAAGGAGACCTGGCCCTGTTAAAGAACTGGAGGCCAGTTGCTCTCCTTTGTATGGATTACAAGGTGCTTTCCAGAGCCTTGGCCAACAGGTTCAAAAACATTCTGGAGTTCATTGTACAGCCTGAACAGACTTACTGTGTTCCTGACCGCTCTATTATGGACAATGTATTTTTCATGCGTGATGTTATTGATATATGTAGACTGCAGGGTGTTGACGCTGGGATAGTGTCCTTAGATCAGGAGAAAGCGTTTGACAGGGTGGACCACTCATATTTGTTTTCCACACTCAGGGCATTTGGTATTGGTGATGGGTTTTTGTCTTGGGTGAGTTTGCTGTATAGGGGTGCACAATGTATGGTGAAAATGGGTGCTGGGCTGAGTCGGCCAATTTCTGTGGAACGAGGGATTCGACAGGGTTGTCCTCTGTCAGGACAACTTTATAGCCTGGCTATTGAGCCCTTGCTTCGCATGTTAAGAGGTCGGCTCAGGGGGCTATCTCTGTGCAGTGAACTTGAGTGTCCTTACATGGTGTCTGCATATGCCGATGATGTTAATGTTTTTGTGTCCAACCAAGCAGATATACATTGTTTGCAGGGAACCCTTTCCTTGTATGAGAGGGCCTCTTCTGCCCGGGTAAACTGGGCAAAAAGCGAGGCTTTGTTGATTGGACAGTGGCGTGACAAGGCCGTGCCCGTTCTGCCCGGCGGGCTTGAGTGGGGAAAGGAGGGCTTGAAAGTTTTGGGGGTGTTTTTGGGGACTGAGGGCTTTAAAGCAAAGAACTGGGAGGGAGTGAAGGAAAAAGTGTGCGCTCGGTTAACTAAGTGGAAATGGTTGCTACCCCAGCTGTCCTATAGAGGAAGAGTTCTGGTTACCAATAATTTGGTTGCCTCGACCCTTTGGCACAGACTTCTGGTGTTGATGCCACCTAGAGGTCTGATTGACGATATTCAAAGGGTCATTGTGGAGTTCTTCTGGTCTGGTCGGCATTGGGTCAGGGCGGCAGTCCTTTACTTGCCTGTGGCGGAAGGTGGACAGGCACTTGTCAACATTCAAGCAAAGATTGCTGCTTTTAGACTGCAAACAGCAAAAAAAACTCCTGTATGACTGTGGCCCAAGCTGGCTGGACACAGGCAAACTCCTGCTAAGGCGAGCTGGCAGGTTGGGCTACGACAAGCAGCTCTTTCTTTTACAGCTCACTGAGGTGGATCTCACAGCGCTGACACCTTTTTACTCCTCAGTCTTGCAGGCTTGGCAGGCGGTTAAGACAATAAGATCTGGGAACGAATTTCCTGGCATGTGGTTATTTGAGGAACCGCTGTTCTTCAATGACCGGTTAAAGACCCAAGTACTTGAGTCTGCCAGCCTGCGAAACAGTCTGAGGGAGGCCGGATACACCAAGTTGGGCCATTTGATGAAACCATCTGCAATCAATGTAAGAGCGGACTGTAACATCTCCTCTCTCAGGCTGGTGAACAGAGTGGTGAGAGAGCTCTGTGCCGCCCTGCCACGGCCCCTGAGAGCTTTTGTTGAGGATGCCACCCTGCGTGACCAGTGGATCGAGGACAGCAACTATAGTTTCCCTGCGTTGTCCATAGCTCCAGCTGTGAGGGACTGGCAGGAAGGAGGAGGCCAGCTGCTCTCGTTTAAAAACCCTCGCCTTGGAAAGTTTGAGGATGCAGGAAAAGTTGAAATATACAAACTTCTTGTGAAGTTGCTGAACATTGTGTCTTTGGAAGGAGTGAAGGAGTCGAGGTGGACTGTTTTTTTGGTCCAGACTCTTCCCCGAAAGGCAGTTGGCGTTGCCTGTACAAGCTGCCCGTTGAGAAGCAGACAGCAGACCTCCAGTGGAGGGTTGTACACGGCGCGATAGCCACAAACAGGTACAGAGTGCACCTTGATCCGGAGCTGGGGGAGGGGTGTGTTTTTTGTTCTAAACCAGAGACACTAGAACATCTGTTTGTTGAATGTCCTCGTCCTCGTCAACCTTGTTTGACCTTTTAAAAACTTGGTTTGAGGGTTTTGGGGAGGAGTTTTCTTTTTGTTTATTTATTTTTGGCCCCAAGTACTCTGTCCAGAAGAAGGCTGTGCACCTTCTGCTGAACTTCTTGTCCGGTGCTGCTAAGTTGGCTATATGGCTAACCCGTAGGAACCGGGTCCAGGATTCTGGTTGTGTGGAGCCGGTTTTGGTTCTAGCTGGACTGGTGAAAGCCAGACTCAAGGTGGAACAGACCTACTATCGTGTAATGGATAATGTGCAGGATTTTAGTCACATGTGGGCTGTTGGGGAGGTTCTGTGCTCCGTGGGGAGGGATGAGGAGCTGATCATCAATTTTTAATATATGGTTATTGTTTGGTTCACTGGTTGTATTTCATTCTGTGTTTTTTCCGCTGAAATGATGTGGTGAAAAAAAAATGATCTGGTGTATCCCTGAATTAGTGTAATAAAGGGATTTTGAAAACCAAAACCTTTCCTCTCCTCTCCTCTCCTCTCCTCTCCTCTCCTCTCCTCTCCTCTCCTCTCCTCTCTTTCCGGTTGTGGTGAGTGTGTGAGCGTGTGAGTGGTTGCGGCATGTGGAGCTGCTGAGTGAATCTGGGACGTTTAGACTGATTTTTTCCAACTTTCTGTCTTTTTATCCTGTCACTCATGAAAAGGTAAGGGGAGTTTAATTCATTAAATTGTGCATTTACGAGGATTTACTGCGAGTGTTAGTTTGTTTGTTGTTGGTCATGGCGTCCCTCCCAGGAGAGGGTTCGCCTCCCCTGTCAATTAGACATGGGATGAGGGCCATGGCTCCTCCGCTGTACACCGTGGAGCAGGTTCTCCTGGCTGTGGGAGAACAGATCGGCTATGATAATATTGCATATGGATCGCGTATGAATAAGGCCGTTGTGGCTTTTCTCCGAGAGGGGCGCCTGGTGCAGGAGATAGTTGCAAAAGGTATTGTATTGGATGATTTGTTTGTTGGTGTCTCGCCACTATTTGTACCATCGACTCGTGTCACTGTGTCGGGTGTCCCCCCGTTTATCCCTAACGAACTTTTGGAGAAGGAACTGAGTCGGTTCGGAAAGTTTGTTAGCGGATTGAAAACTGTTCGTCTTGGCTGTAAAGATGCTAAACTGCAGCACGTTCAGTCGCTGCGGAGACAGGCGTTCATGTTTCCGAACGATCCTGCACAAATGCTGGAAGTTTCTTTCAAAGTTAAGTTTGAAAGTGGTTTCTATACTGTGTATGCTAGTTCAGGTAATATGAAATGTTTTGAGTGTGGTGATGTCGGCCACAAACGTTCATCCTGCCCGCATAGGGAGAGCAGCGGCACAGCTACAGGTGAACAGGCTAGCACAGGTAGCTCAGGTGCGGCTAGCGGTGCGGTTGGTGTAGCTGCTGGTGCCGGTGTAGCTGCTGGTGCCGGTGGTGCGGCTGGTGCCGGTGGTGCGGCTGGTGCTGGCCTTGGTGCTGATTCTAGCATTGGAGCTGGCGCTGGTGCGGCTGGTGCTAGCCTTGGTGCTGATTCTAGTATTGGAGCTGGCGTAGGTGCCGTGAGCGGCGCTGGCGCGCAGAGCATTGCTTGTGAACCAGAGAACAGTGCAGTCAGTCAGGTAAACCAACAAGTAATTGTGCAAACTGTGGAGGAAAGTGTCAGCAGTGTGCAGGCAGAAGAGGTGAGTGGTTCTCCTTCTTTAAGGGAAAAAAATAGAAATGTATAAGCAGAGTGGCTGTGAAGCACAAGCTGAAAATGTTGACATTGAAGAGGAAGATATTTTGGATGATGATACTTTGTCCCAGTTCTCTGATGTTGTGTCACAAGATGACCAACATCAGCAGCCATACTCCTTGCAAGAAATCAATTATTTCCTTGATGAAACAAAAGGCAGGCAGTATGTGGAAGTATCTGATTTCTTCCCTGACACTGACAAATTCATTAACTCAGTTTTTAAGGTAAGGAAAACTGCAAGTTATGAACAACTGAGTAAACAAAAAAGGTTCCGGTTAAAGAAGATCATGACCAAACTAAGGAGAGAAAAATGAGGAAAAGCTCCTCTAAATGCATAAACTGTAACAAATGGGTGAAGCACTGAAGGTGGTTGTTCTTTCTTGGATTTCTTTTACTGTCTTTTCCTTCTTTTTTCTGTCTCTGTCTTCCATGGAGAGTCTTAGGGTAGGTATTTTGAATATAAATGGAGGCAGGGACCGAGATAGGAGAGCAATGGTGGAAGAGCTGAATAGGAATAAAAACATTGATGTGTTTCTTTTACAAGAGACACACAGCTCTGCAGACAATGAAACAGACTGGGGAATGAGTTGGAAAAGACAGGTTTATCTGAGTCATGGCACTAACCTCAGTGCAGGTGTACCCATTTTGTTTTCACAGCACCTTAACCCTGTGAACGTTTCAGTTAGTGAAATAGAACCAGGTAGGATTCAAACAGTAAAAGCAACTATTAGCAACATGTCTTTTGTTTTTATTAATGTCTATGCATATAACTCTGGTGCTGAGCGTGTCAGGCTTTTTAAAAAGCTCCACGACACTTTAAAGCAGCTCAGCAGTGGTGCAGTAATAGTGGTAGGTGGGGATTGGAACTGCACCACACATCCAACACTAGACAGGAATGTAGAGGAGCCTCATCCTCCATCAGCCTCATTTATGTCGACCATGATCACTGAAAATGACCTTGTTGATGTTTGGAGGAAGCTTCACCCAGAAACCTCACAGTATACATGGGTGAGGGTTTCTGAAGGCAGTGCGAGGGCAGCCAGACTAGACAGGATCTACATAAACCAAACATACAATAACAGACTTATGAAAGCAACAATATCACCTGTTGGCTTTTCAGACCACCATCTAGCCACTATAGACTTCTCCTTAAAAACACACCTCAGACATTGTCCCTACTGGCACTTTAATACACAGCTGACAGATGACAAGGCCTTCTGACAGGCCTTCTGTGAGTTCTGGAGCCGGTGGAGACTGGAGAAGGTTCACTTCACCAGCCTAGTTCAGTGGTGGGAGGTGGGGAAGGTACAAATAAGAATCTTTTGTCAACAATACACAACACAAATAAAAAGTAGTGAAAAGCAGCATTTTGAACAGCTAGAAAAAGAAATTGAAATCTTAGAAAACAACATCATTAATGGAACTGATAGCAGTAACAGGAATTGAGAGAGCAGTAGGAAAGTATTAGGTAAGCTTTTAAATGAAAAAGCAAAAGGTGCTATAGTCAAAGCAAGAATAGCAACCATTAAAGAAATAGATGCTCCAACTCGTTTTTTTTTTCAATCTGGAGAGAAACATCAGGGAAAACAATCAATTAATGCACCTCAAACTTCCGAATGGACAAGTTACATCTGAGCCATCGGAAATGAGGAATGTTGCCATCGCCTTTTATGAAAATCTTTTCCAGACCGACAAGTGTGATCCTAATAGTGTGGCGGAGTTACTGGAGGGTCTGCCTCAGCTGGATGAAGGCCAGTCAGCCTACCTGGGGTCCACCGTCTCCTTCGAAGAGGTGTCTGCAGCTGTACAGCAGCTCAGCTGTGGTCGGGCGTCTGGAGTGGATGGACTGCCACCAGAATTCTTTAAAGGTTTCTGGACTCTGCTGGGGAAGGATTTTTTTGAGGTTTTTAAAGACTGCCTGGACTCTGGGTTTACCGTTGAGCTGCACAAGAGCAGTTCTAACATTGCTCCCAAAGAAAGGAGACCTGGGACTTCTGAAGAACTGGAGGCCCTTATCTTTACTTTGTACGGATTACAAAATAATCGCCAAGTGTCTCGCCAATAGACTTAAACATTGCATGGACAATATCGTACATTTTGACCAGACCTATTGTGTGCCTGGAAGGACAATCATGGACAACATTTTCTTTATTAGAGATGTCACTGATATATCACCATTTCAAGAGTTAGATGTTGGGTTATTTTCTTTAGATCAAGAAAAAGCTTTTGACAGAGTAGATCACAGTTATTTATTTGAAGTACTCAAAGCATTTGGTTTCTGTAAAACATTTATTTCTTGGGTTAAGCTATTATATTCAGGTGTCACTGTTCTTCTTAAGGTGGGGGGGGGGGGGGGGGGGGGGGGACTGAGCCGGCCTGTGGCTGTCCAAAGAGGCATCAGACAGGGTTGTCCCCTGTCTGGGATGTTATATACTCTGGCCATTGAGCCCCTCCTACAGCAGCTCAGACAGGGCCTCACAGGGTTATCCTTAGGAGGAAAAACAGTTAGCTTGTCAGCTTATGCTGATAATATCACAGTTTTTGTAAAAAATCAAAGTGACATTCTGCAGCAGAAATTATCATTGTATAGCAAGGCGTCATCTGCTCGAGTCAATTGGTCAAAGTGTGAGGGCCTTTTACTGGGTGGATGGAAAAGCACGCAGCAGCCAACCTTACCAGCTGGACTGCAGTGGAACAGGGAGGGCATGAGGGTCCTAGGTGTCTTTCTTGGCAACAACGACTTTCAGAAGAAAACTGGGATGGCTTGTTAGAAAAAATCAGTGCCCAATTGTCTAGATGGAAGTGGGTCCTGCCCCAGTTGTCCTACAGGGGGAGGGCTTTGGCAACCTGGCAGCCTCATCGCTCTGGCACCGACTCACTGCACTGGAACCTCCAGACACCCTTATAAAGGATATCCAGAAGATTCTGGTTAATTTCTTTTTTTGGGGGGGGGGGGGGTTCCATTGGACCAAGGCAGCTGTTCTGTTTTTACCTGTGTCGGAGGGAGGTCAGGGACTGATTGACCTCCGCAG